>NC_072478.1:96027639-96334358 GCF_027574615.1 Eptesicus fuscus
TTCTTATCTTTAAAAAAATTCAAAATTTAATTCTGTTCATTTATTTCAATACTATAGAGTATAAATTATGCCATAGCACAATATGCCCTGAACTCCAGTGAAAGCTACAGCAGAGATCCCACCCTCATATTTTTAATAGACTAGTTCATACCATCTCTTCTAAGATAGCTTTATTTCTAGCTTCTTGGATTTGATCAGCCAATGTGGTCAATATACACAAACTAGCAGCATAATAAACATCCTCTCCTCCTTGTGTGTGTTCATGTCCAGAGAGAGGCTGAGAATTTTCTGTGAACATGAAGCAGGCACCATGCTTCTGAAACAATAAAAAATCCTGGATCTCAATCTAGACAAATAAAAGATATTATATAAATGTGTACTAACTGATTTCCTTAGCCTTTTGTTGAAGTTTTGATACCTTAGTAATAATATCTAGGCTGCCTAAGCAATGCCTGTTACCAGGAAACAAAGAAAAGGAATCAGCTGGCAGGGAGTTACTCCTTTATTCTTTTCTGAAACTAGCTCTCTCTCCAAGGACTTTTTTACTTTTATTCCCCAAGAGAGATTAATCTGCAAAATACACACTACTGACCAGTTATTTAGTTCAACTGGAGTTAAAGTATCTGTTGGAATGTGTGCCCAGTGTTTTGTGGAGCGCATTTCTTCCCTCACCAAAACTCTGTAAAGAATCCTTGTTTAATTATTAAAACAGTGAATTAAATAGATATTTTCCTGATCACTTGTTATTCTCCTAGAACTAAAGTCATTGCATGTAAATACCAATTATTATAAGAAGCTTCACAGGTACTGGTTACATCTCTACCTTGTATATGGGAGACAACCACCTTAAGTTGTCTTCCTTTATGAAGTTTTTCTACAACAACTCTAATCTCTTTTCTGAATCTCTATAACCAGAAAGTTTTCTACCTCATCGTTTTGACATTATTTTATCATCATTTTATTCTCAAATATAATAGGAGCCCCTTGAAAACAAAAACGGTATCTTTCCTATATTGCCTGACACCCTCACATTGAGCTGCTATTTACTGAAAGCACATCATATACCAGACAGACCTGGCTAAATTGGAGGATTTGTAAAATATGCATTTGAATCCATTCTCCAGGGAAGTTCTCAATCAAGGAATTGATGGGTTTGGGACATGATACATTCAGGAAGATACAATTAGTTCTATGGACAAAGTGTTGTGAGGATATAAAAGACTAGAGGCTCGATGCACGAAGATTCATGCAAGAATGGGCCTTCCTTCCCCTGGCTGCCAGCACTGCCTTTGCTCAGGCCAGAAACGCCTTTCTGCCTTCGCTCCAGTCCAGAGCCTCCTTTTCGCCTTCCCACGCTGCCCAGAGGCCTAGAGCAGCTGGGGAAGTGCAGAATGCAAGCATCCCGCCACCCAGTCACTCGGCGCCTGTGTATGCAAATTAACCTGCCATCTTTATTGGGTTAATTTGCATACTCATTCCTGATTGGCTGGTGGGCGATGTGAAGGTATGGTCAATTTGCATATTTATATTTTATTAGTGTAGATGAGCAATTAATTTTGCACACTGTGATCATGTCAAAAGATATTTAATGAAGGTTCTAAAATAATAAATAATATTATAAAAATTAGAGAAATTTTCAGGCAGAAGTAACAGCACAATCATGAAAAGAGTTCTGCCAACATTGGCACAAAGCTATGAAAATAATAGGGGCTTCAATAATTGTTTCATTTTTATAAATAAAGTTTCTTTATATTGGTTGGAAAGATCTAGATGATGATTTTCTGCAGAATATAAGAAGCTGCAAAGCCCTTTTACTTTGCATTTAATGTGCTGCTTTAAGTAAAGGCTGAGACAATCCAGTTATAAATAGAAATTTGCCAAAAATTCAATTTGATGTATTTGGTAATGTAAATCTACAAAATATCTTAAGCCTTTTATCTTTCCTACTGCTCTATTCTATTTAAGTTTAGCAGTGTGTTTGAAGGACAAACTTTAGTCTACAAAGACACATTGCCTAAAGTAACAGCATTTACATCCTGGTTGAATTCCCTTATGAAAATAAGAAAGGCAAAATTACTGCCCCAGTCATTTATTTAGGTATAAATATTTATCTTTGATTTCAAGTTCTAATCACTTATGTATTTTCCCCTTCTAAGCAAAACTAAACATGAAGTTTCACTAACATTATGGAACTACTAGAGGCCCTATGCATGAAATTCATGCAAGAGTAAGCCTTCCTTCCCTTGGCTGCCGGCACGAGCTTCCCTCTTGGCACCTGGGACCTGGACTTCCCTCATAGCCCTGGCTTCGTCTGGAAGGTCATCTGGTCTAATTAGCATATTATGCTTTTATTATTATAGATATGTGTAACCAATAGGACTCTATAGATGAGATGCTTAATGAATGCATAATGTTTTCTATATGCATCATGCTAGGTAAAAGGGCTATAAACTGTGAACAAAACAGACATCAACCAGTGATCACATAGTCTTCTGTCTAATGGGAAAGGAAACAAGGAAATAGCTGACCATGACTCTGTGATCAAAACTCATAGACACAGACAACAGTATGGTGGTATCAGAGGGAGGGTGGGTGGGAGGTAGTAAACTATAAAGGGGTCAAATACATGGTGATAGAAGATTTAGCTTTGGGTGGTGAGCACACAATGCAATATACAGATAATATATGAGAAATATATACTTGAAATCTATATAATCTTATTAACAATGCCATCCCAATAAATTTAAGAAGTAAAAGAAGTAAAATAAAACAAAATGGTACTATATATATATATATATAATGGGACTATATATATATATACACACACACACATACATATATATATATATACACACACACATATATATATATATATAAATACATACATATATATATCCTATATAATAAAGAGATAATATGCTAATGGCCGTGATGCCCACATACTGTAACGATTGATCAGCAGGAGGCTGCGTGTGTGTGCTCAGCAGGGCAGAGCCAATGCATTGCTCTGGAGACAGGGTGGTCCCTGAGGCTACTCTAGAGACCTAGGGTGGGGCTTGAAGGGGCCAGAGAAGGCTGGAGGGGTTGGGGGCCAGGTCATGTGCACTTGAGCTTTGGGTGGAGAGGTTAGAGTGTCAAGGAGGGGCGACAAGCGGGTGGGTGGAGTGCACACAGGTGGGTGGGGCCACATGATTTCGCACGCTGGGTCACTAGTATATATATACTATTTAATCCACTTAAAAAAGAGAATTAAATGGCTCACTGCTACTTTATAAAATACCATTTGAATTCAGTATCATGATTTATAAAACCATACATGGTCTGCTCCTAAATAATTCTACTTTATCATCACCTACTTACTCTCTCTTTTTACCACTTAACTTTAGAAATATAGTTCATCTTCAAAAATATCAAGCTTATTCCCATTCTTGAGTATTTTCATTTGTTGTTATTTCAACAGGATTAGCATCACTAATTTTCTAAATTCATCCAAAAGTCTATTGTTAATTTCTAGAGAAGTCATTCCTGACCATGCAATTTAAAATGGGCTTCATCTACCTTCATATTCTCTAAGAATTTTTGTGGCTTATATCACTTCCTGAAATCATATTTTGCACAGACACACACACACACACACACACACACACACACACACACGCGTGCGCAATTACTTTAAATGTCTGTCTCTCCTCTAGAAAGGTAAGTCAGATGACTCTCTTGTTCAAACCATATCTCCAGTTTCTTTAACAGTGCTTTGCACATAACAGATGTTCAATAAATATTTCTTATTTTCTGTTGTTGAATTATGTATGCAGGGTGATATTAAAGGGGAAGAAATATATTTTGAGTATTTATTTCCTTTTAGAAATTTGTATCTTATCATCTAACATAGATTGGTCCATTTTGGCCATCTCCACTGTAATATCAGAAAAGAAAAACCCTTCACACCTAATAATTACTTGATATAGAAAAAGTAGGACAATGGCATGGTCAACATTCTCCTACATTTGAGGCGACCAATTGATGGTTCTCTCTCATCATTGATGTTTCTCTCTCTCTCTCCCTCTCCCTTCCTCTCTGAAATGAATAATAATATATATTTTTAAAAAGCACATCATTAAAACCTCCAATATTTATTTGTACCAATGTCCCATATTTTGTCTACTTATCCTCTTTTTCTCTTATTTGTTATTCCCCACTGTTGAAAACATGAGCTGGCTGCTTGAAAGAACATTAGAAATTAGTTGGATCAAGCTGGTTATGTTTCCTCTTTTACTCGCCTGTGATAATGAGCACTCCCCATGTGTGGTGAAGAAGGAAAATGAAATTGTCTTGGCTAGAATAAGAATACGTGAATACTAATTTAGTACCAAACCTGCTTTACTCCCTTATTAGAGATGTGAATAAGCAGCCAGTAAGGATGGTATAACTTAAAACATAAATATTATATGGTGGTACATATTAGAATCAGAATATTGAAATGACTTCTTTTTCTACAGTGCCTTTATAATTCAAAGCTAAAGTAAAGTCTGCTCTCACTCATGAAGCCTCACCTAATTCTTCTAGCCCTTCCCAACATCATTTTTCTCATTTTCAAATTCTGGAATGACAAATAGATTTCAGGCCAATTCCAATCAGATGTTTGGCTTCTTTGGAAGGATTTGCAGGACCCATCAAGGCTTGGCTGGGAAGAGAAACTTGACAATTAGCAGGGTGTGCTGTTGACTCACTAGCTGACTGATAGGAGAATAGCTGGCCTTAGCCTAGATCAGTCGTCGGCAAACTCATTAGTCAACAGAGCGGCAAACCGCGGCTCGCGAGCTGCATGTGGCTCATGAGCCGCAGTTTGCTGACCACTGGCCTAGATCATAACCAAGGAGATAATACAGGGCTATGATATAAAGAGAGAGACCATGGGAATATAAAGACAGACAATTGGGGATATAAAGAACCCACCTTGGCCATTTCAGTCTAAAGTGGAACAACTCTGTCTACATACACCCCAGAGATCCCAGTGGGGTTCACTGAAGCTTTGAACTAAGACTCTTTTTATGTGTGTTAAGAGGATGGAAAAAGATTGCGGCTCCTTTTAGATTGACTCTTTGTGTTTGGATTAGACCATATATATCAGGATCACCTGGACAGCACTAAACCTGATTGTGTGGCCCATCTCTAGAGTCACAGATCATGTTTGGAGCTAGATATACAATATCTTCATTTTTAATAAACATCCTAGGTTTTTCTAGAGCACATGATCTACACACCACATTAAGTGAAGCACTGACTGAGTCCACAAGTCAATCTTCAAATTGGGGAAGTTGCCCCCTAATAATGAACACACATAGACTTTCTAAGGGCTATGTAGGAATGTATGATTTTAAGAAAACAGATATCCAGATCTTCAACTTCTGAATGTAGACTTTCCTAAAGGTGATCTTCCTGAAAGAGTCTGTTTCCTATCAGTTCTCCGTAAATTCCTGGGCTTTTACAATTCCCTCTTTCCCACTTTCTAACGGAATAGCATTTCTCCTGGCTGATGAATCTTGCCAGAATGCATCGCCCTTAGGCACTGAACAAAGGGATACACTGGAGTGTGTAATTGCTAAGAAAGAGACCCAGGAGAACAAAGAAAAAAGGTACGTCAGTGAGAAATAGTGAAGTTTTGCTCCTGCCATGATTCTTTCTTTAAAAAATATATTTTTAACTTTCTTCAATTACAGCTTACATTCAATAGTCTTTTGCATTAGTTTCAGGTGTACAGGATAGCAGCTAGACAATCATATACTTTACAAAATGTACCACCCCGATATTTCTCACATAGTACCATACATAATTATTACAATAAGGTTCTGACCTTCAGAGGTTCCTGACTTTAACTATTTCTATTTCTCCATTGGACTATCTATCATTTTTCCATCTATCCATTCATAAATGTCTCTATTTCCCCAATTCACACATGAAAAAGCGGTTAATGTATGTGACATGTTAATCTGAATTTAAAATTATCTGCTACTCAGTTTACACAACACGTATTTCTATAAAGCCAATGAGTAAAATATACCGATCAAACCCTTAATTAAAATGTGTTAAAAGCCAAAATGCTATAAGCAATTTACCAGAAAACATATTTTGAAACTATTTAAACTTGTAATGAAAAATCTTAGGTGACAACTTAAAATATGATAGAAATTAAATAATTTTAAAAAATTATTTTAGTGAATAACTGAGGATATAGATTTGCATATGTGCCTACTCATATATATCACAGTACAAACAATTTTCCTCCATCATGAAAAAGTCCAAGTTAAGCAGCTGAGACTAGAAGAAGGCTTGGCTCTACTCAGTTATTTGCAGACATTGTTTTCTTGAAATCAACTTTGCTCCAGCATCCTCTATGAGTTTGTCTCATCTGCCCAGTACAGATGGGTCCTTGCCACATCCAGATGAAGGACACCTATTATCTCAAGGTCCTACCCTGATCTTGTCAACCCATATTTCATTGGCAAATGCTTGGCCACACTTAATTGCAAGGAGGTCTGGGAAATGTAGTTCCTAGTTAGATTGATACATGCCCAGCTACAAATTCAGGTCAACAGAAGAAAGAAAACAGATTTCAGGGGACATTGTGAAGCCCTGCCATATGAAGTAAATTTCACTAATAAATTTTTATGGAATAATCATCACTCTGCTCATGATGTATTTTAATACATTACTGAATTATGTTTATTTGTATTTTATTTATGTGTTTCTCAAAATGTTAAGTGACATTGCCCTGTAATTTTTCTCTCATATCATGCTTGTCCAGTTTTTATACAAAGACTATTATAATTTCCCCAATGAACTAGAATATTCCTTCTTTTTATATTAACTAGAATAATATAATTTTATAAAAGAGGAGCATGACCTACTTCTAGATTTGATCAAATTCACCTATAAAACTTCTGGACAGAAATTGATTTTTAAAGTATTTTAAAAAATTATTCCATGTTTTAATGACAATTGGTCTGTTTTGGGTTTTCTACTTCTGAAATAATTTTTGGTAAATTATAAAATTTTCTCTGAAATTAGGCATTTTCTTACAATTCTCAAATATAATGGAATAACGTTAATTGTTGATCATATTTGCTTATGATTCTTAACATGTTTGGGTTTTTTTAAAAAAGCCCTGCAGGTGGTCTAATCTACAGAGCAAGTTGCTCTTTCCCTTTGCCAATTACTTGCTTGTACTCATTCCCAAGACAGGAGCCGAGGTTAAAACCCACCTTGTGAATCTCAAATCTGGTTGCTATGGTAACAGTATCCATTTTCCACCAACTCTGCACTGTTAGCTAACTTGTTTGAGCATCAAAGATTTCTCTCTGATAGAAAAGCACTATGTAGACCATTATACAGTATATTACTGTACATTACAGTATAGTCTTTAATTCCTCATCAATAATATACATTAATATATCCCCAAATTCTCCTATTCATTAAAAGATGTTATAAATCTTGGACTTCGATTTTGGTGTAAGGTGACATTAATCACTTTATGCTTTTAAGCTCCTCACTTAGACTCCATGAAGAAAAATTCAAAAGTGATTTTAAATAAATTCTGAGAACATCTCTTTATTACTCATTAGTACACAGGATAATTTTCCTAATGTTTATAATTAGCCTAAAAGCTACCAGAAGGTCAGATAATATGTTCATATTTTTGTATCATCTCAAGTAACTACAGCACTACTTCAATATATTTTTGCTAAAAGAGGACATGTCATATCTCAAAGCAATATCAATGAATACCCACATGACCACATCACAATTCCAAAATAGGTCTCCTCACTATTTGCTTTGATGGCGTAAAGTCCTCACTATAACCAATACCCTTTGTAGAGACATCAAGTTTTAGAGAAAGACAAAGACATATAGCAAGCCTAGTAAAAACTCAATTCTATATAATAAAACCCTAACATGCAAATTGACCAAACGTCAAACAACCGGTCGCTATGACGCACACTGATCACCAGGCAGCAGATGCTCAATGCAGGAGCTGACCCCTGGTGGTCAGTATGTTCCCACAGGGGGAGCACAGCTCAGCCAGAAGCCGGGCTCACAGCTGATGAGCGCAGTGGTGGTGGCAGGAGCCTTTCCTGCCTCCTCGGCAGCGCTAAGTACTCCCAGGGCATGTCCACCAAAGGGTCCGGACTGGGAAAGGGCACAGGCCAGGCTGAGGGACCCCCCTGCCCCTAGTGGATGAATGTTATGCACCGGGCCTCTAGTATAATTATAATCCATCACCAGCACAATACTGATACTCTACTATTTTCTGAGCTTTATAATAATAGTGACCTATCATCCTAAGCATTTTACCTAACTTGTTCCACACAACCCTTCAAAGCAACCACATTTTATAGATAAGGACAATAAGGTTTAGAGAAGATGGAGTAACTTACATTAATACACACAACTATAAACTAGTCAAACTCAGGTATATTACTAGTAAATACCTTCTGTTAATGCAGATGTTTCTGGCTACAGGTAGCTATAAATTCAGATTCACTCTCAGTCCATGGGCTAGGACAAGGTTGATGTTGGAAAGGCAGTGAGAGTACACATTTCATAATACACTCACTTCAAGTCCTCACTCTAGTTCCAGACCTGCCCCATCTGTTCCATCCCCTTCTCTACCCCAGGAGGCTGACCTGTATGTACCATATCAGAGCTTTCTTCTCCTCTTACTTCCCTATGGATTGAGCTTCTCCTGCTAAATTTCATCAGCAAATCAGAGAAAATCAAGAGAGACACCCATCTTCAAAATAGTCCTGGATTCTTCTTTACAAATTTCCTGAGTGGTTATTACATAAGGGCCACAGGATAAAAATGTGTTTTATTTTAATAGGGCTAAGAAGAAATATGTATTTATATGTTTGAAAACCAACATTTTATACAGATAACTGAAATCTCTTATGATGTGCCTCAAATAATATTATAAATACTAGTGACCTGGGGGAGGGAGGGTGTCCCTCAGCACGGCCTGCACCCTCTCCAATCTGGGACCCCTTGGGGCAGTTGGACATCCCTCTTGCAATCCGGGACTGCTGGCTCCTGCCTGCCTGCCTGATGGCCTCTAACCACTCTGCCTGCCGGCCTCATCACCCCCAACTGTCCCCCCTTCTAGCCTGCTTGTCCCAACTGCGCCTCCCCCCCCCACTGGCCTGATAACCCCTAATCTGCCTCTGCCTCAGCCCCGCCACCATGGCTTTGTCCAGAAGGACATCTGGATGGTCTCCAGAAAGGTCTCCCAGCTAATTAGCATATTACCCTTTTATTATTATAGATTTTAATATTGTCTCATTATTTACTCAATTTTTTTTCAGTAATTATTTCCTAAGACTCTAAATGGCTTTTCATTCTGCTTAATATAAAATCCCAAATCCTAAAGTGACTTATACTGTCCTCTACAATCTGACCCCTGAGTCTTCCCTATCACTTTTCTTTCTTGTTTTTAAAATGTGTTTTTATTATTTTATTTTATTTTTTTTAGAGAGAGAGGAAGGAAGAGGGAAAAAGAAAGAGAAACATCAATTGATTGCCTCACACATAGACCCTGACCAGAGACTGAACCTGCAACTTGGGCATGTGTCCTGACAGGGAATTGAACCAGGACCTTTTGGTGCACAGAATGACACTCAACCAACTGAGCCACAATGACCAGGGCTCCCCCTGCTGGCCTGCTCGCTCTTAATTCTATTTAGTCCAAGCATTCTAAATAACTACAGACCCCTTAATACAGTGGTTCTCAACCTTTTTAATGCCGTGACCCTTTAATACAGTTCCTCATGTTGTGGTGACCCCCAACCATAAAATTATTTTCGTTGCTACTTCATAACTGTAATTTTGCTACTGTTATGAATTATAATGTAAATATCTGTGTTTTCCGATGGTCTTAGGTGACCCTGCCAGCGGTTTTCAACCTGTGGGTCGCTACCAATAGGTTGAGAACCACTGCTGTAGAGCCTAAGACCATCGGAAAGTCTAGGGAAGGTATCTTTCTTGGTAAGAAATAGATTTAGGAATAGGAGGCTCTTTGTAAGCTCCCTGCCTCCCTTTGTTTTCTGCTCTGGATGCAGCTGCAGTTGTGATGTTGATTTAAACCTGTGGTATCATCTTAAAACCAAGAAGAAAGACATCACAGTCACACCAAGGGAGATAGAATGGAAAGATCAAAGAAGACTGGGTCATTCATGACACTCAGCCAAAAAATCACCTTGGAACTGCCTCCCTCTGAATTTCTTAAGTAAATAGTAAATATACTCAGAAATTAAGCCAGTGTTAGTATGGCTTCCCCTTAATTGAAACAAACAAACAAAAAAAGTCCTAATTGATACTAATACTTTCCAATAGCAACCTATATTTTCCTTATGTACGACACTTTTTTCTTCTAACTCTATTAGTACAAGTCTTATAAGATAGTGGAGGACTGTTAGTGATTAGCACAAGATATAGGACATGTTCCATGTTAAATAATTTTTTTTGAATAGCAGTGTGGTAGTGAAGAGCATACATTCTTGAATTAGACGTTTGGGTTTTGAATTCTGGTTCTACCTCTTAAGGGCTGTGCTACTTGCTATCTGAAAAATGGAGATAAATATAATGCCTATCTTTTTGGTTTTTGAAAGAGTTCAGTGAACAATAATAAAGTATTTAGCTAGTTCTTGGAACATAATAACATTCAAGAAATGCTTGCTAGTCCTATATAATAAAAGGGTAATACGCAAATTGACCCTAACGGCGGAATAACCAGAACAACCGCTTGACCAGTCACTATGAGGTGCACTGACCACCTTTCAGTCCCTTTCCCCGGCCAGCAGTCTCCAATCGCCCAATGGGGAACATGGAACTGGGGGCTGATGGTAGGGGATGCGGGTGGCACCAGGCCAAGTCCCCTGCCCCACCAGTCACCCCACACACAGAGGGCGACCCATGGTGGGAGCAGGGCTGACAAGCAGGTGGAAACAGCTGACCTCTTGGTCCCTTCCCCGGCCGTCAGGCTCTGATGGCCCGATGGTGAATGGGGAACTGGGGGTGGGTGTCGGCAGGGGGCGGGGCCGGCTACAGGCAGCCGGGGAAGATGGCCCTGATCACAGGCCAGGCCTAGGGACTGTACCCACACATGAATTTGTGCGCCAGGCCTCTAGTATTCAATAAATCTGTGCTCGCTATGGGTCAATTCAGGATTAACAAGCTCAGCATTCTGCCCACAAAGAGGTCATAATCTAGTAAAGGAAACAGGTATGATACAATGAATTAATTGCTATGGTCCTTTGTAATGGTTATTATATTAATAAGAAGAAGGTACACCAATATCTGACTAGAGGATATTGAAAAGACTTCCTTTTGTTTTACTCACAATCTCAGCTCATAATTTCTTCTATGTGCAACTGTAGAGAGAGAGGTAGAATATCTGGAAAATTCCACAAGAAACCATGTCTCTTAAAAGTAAGTCGTATTATTTCCAACTGAAAAATATGTAAAGAGATTTGGAGAGGGTACAAGGTAAGATCTGGCCAGGGAATTTTACCTGTATTCTTGGCTACCTCTGTATTTAGCATATACAGGGGGAAAAACTGAGGATATCTTTCTTGAAGTTGGTTAACCTTCTTCAAAAAGACTACAATGAGAGGTGCTATATAACACAGAAAAATAACTCAGACAGCTGAGCCCTTCCAGATCTCAGGGATGTGAGAATGGAAGACTGACTTAGCAAAGCAGAAGGGTGAGATGGAGAAGATATTCAAGAGCCATCTCTCAGCTAAGAGGCTAGAAATATGCCATAGCAAGACACACGACCCGAGTCTTGTCTTCTCCTTTAGCTGATTATCAGAATGCAGCTTTTAAATTTAGAGGTAAGAAATGATCTATCCCATCTCTTGGAGTGCTTCTAAAAACAAAACATTTACTCAGAGAACAATTAGAACTAAGTGTATCTACCTGATCTGCCTGAATATTATGTCTCTGGTGCATTGTACAGATCTTACTAAGGGAGCTGTCCCCTGCAAATGTAAGATCATTATTTGTATAAATAACTTTTAAGGCCCAGCATGTTTATCTCACTATTGATTATTCAGAAACATTTAGCTACAGGAAATGTCCTAGTCTGTATCATCCACATCTCTACAAGTAAAGACAATGCTGTCTCTCATGGACATTGCCAACACACACCTGTCACAGCATCCTTGTCCTCAGTTCCATTACCTTCTCTTCTTCAATGAGATTTTCTCAACCTCCCCTGTGACCCATATTCATGAATATACCATGAATCTTGTCACTGCTGAAACCACTCAATATCCCAAATCATTAATTGTAATAGCCTAACATAGATCTCTTTAGCTTGATTGCCCCACCACTGCTATTATAAGCAATTGCACTTCCAATGTTGGGCATCTCTGTTTTCATCCTCTCCATTCCCCCCGCCACTTTATTTACTACCCTCTATTTTCTGTTAGTAGTTTATTTAATTTTTTAAAACCTCACCTGAGGACATTTTCACTGATTTTTAGAGAGGAGACAAGGAAGAGAGAGAGAAATATCCATGTAACAGAAACATTGATATGTTGCTTCCCAAAACGGGCCAGGGACCAAACTCGAAACCTAGGTATGTGCCCTGACTGAGAATCAAGCACAAGGCCTTTTGGTGTATGGGATGACCCTCCTACCAACTTAGCCAAACTGGCCAGGGCTCCGTTTATATTTTAAATATTTTCTAACCAGTAACACTAATTCCATTGCACCTCTATACCTTCATCATCATTTGGCAAAACCACTGGAAAAACAAATTAAAACAAAACAAAATAAATAAAACAACAAGTCTTCTATTTCCTGTACCCCAGTGCTCTGGAGTGCATTCTTTCCCTCCAATGTTTCCCTTCATATGTTGAAGTCCTAACCTCAATATAATTGTATTTGAAGATGAAGATTTTAAAAGTTAATTAATGTTAAATGAGGTCATAAGGGTGAGGACTTAATCCAATAGGGTTGGTAGTTTTATAAGAAGAGAATGTCCTTATCTCTCTCACTCGCTTGCTCACTTGCTCTCACTCTCTCTCCCTCTCTCATGTGCAAACCCTGAGGAAAGGCCATGTGAACACACAGTGAGAAGTCAGCCGACTGCAAGCTAGAAAGAAAGCTCTCACCAGAACTTGACCATCCTGTCACTCTAATCTTAAACTTCCTATCTCTAGTACTGTGAGAAAGAAAATTTTTGCCTTTTAAGCCACTTAGTCTACTTTGTTATGGCAGCCCCCACTGACTAATATGCCTGGTATTTTAGCATTTCTGGAAATTAATCATACCACAAAGTTAATTATTATGACTCATCACAGATTAAAACCCCTAATGCATTGTTCTTGTCAATAAGTTCTTCCATGATCCACAGGGAATGAATTAAACTCTGTCCATTCTACACAAATATCCAAATCCACTTTCCCATCTATGTTGCATTTTTCCACCTCTGTTCTCATAACTGACTGCAATGAATGACCTCCTATAATTTTGGAGAGACCTTTTCCACTCAAAATTCAAATGTGAATATATGACTGTCTCTGTCTAATAGGGGTGTAGCATACTGATGTAAACAGAGACTTGAACAAGAATACATGTGGGGTTACTGTTTATTTCCATGTTAATCTATTTGGGCTCCCATAAAAAAATGCCATACTGGGTGGCTTAAACAAAAATATTTATTTTCTACGGTACTGGAGGCTGGAAGTCTGAGATCAGGGTCCCAACATGATTAGGTGACCCTTCTGAAGGCTCTCTCTGTGGCTCACAGATGGCCTCCTTTCTTGCTGTTGTCTCACACAGTAAGAAAGAGCAAGCTCTCTGGGGTCTCTTGTTGCAAGGACACTAATTCTATTAGACCATGACCCTACCCTTATGACCTCATTTTACCTTAATCACTTGCAGAATCTGCAAATATAGTTACATTGGGGACTAGGGCTTTAACATATGAATTATTTTAGGGGGGTGGCACAAATATTTGGTCCATAATGATTTTCTCTCCTAGAATACTGTTACTACCATTAGAACAAACCTGGACCAACATGCTGTAGAATGAGAAACAACATGAAAAGGAAATGAGTTGTCTCAACATCTGAAGTCATCCTAGATCAACCAGCCTGCAGCCAATCTGGTAGCTGACTGCAGACACATGCGCAAGTCCAGCCAAAATCAATGGAATCAGCTGAATAATAGGATACAATAATAAATGGCTGCCATTTTAAGTCCCAAAGATTTAAGATGGTTTGAAACTCAGCAATAGCTATCTGGTAGTATACCATCACTCTTAGAAGGCCATATATCCTTTTACAGAGAAAATAGAAGCTGTCAGACATGAACCTCCTTGTCTTTTTGCTCCCATACTTAGAAATTACTGAATCTAATATGTCTTGTCAACTTCTCCTCCTACAAAGAAAAAGAAAGTATCTCATATCTAAAGCTAATAGCTCCATCTGCACTCTAGATTCTGTATCTTCTTACTTTCCTCACTTGTCACTCACTCATTATCCTGTTGTAATTTTTGGCTTTGCCTCCAGTCGCTAAAGCCACAACGGCCCTTCCAAAGATCACTGAGGAATCTTTACATCACTTTTCAGTTCTCATTTTCTTAATCTTTCAGAATTTAGTGGAAAATTCCTACCCTCTTAAAAGTCTCTTTTCTTGTGTTTCACAGTACCACCCTACATCTCATCTTCCCACTTCTTTGTCTATTCTTTCAATCTGTTTTCCTGGATCTTTCTCTTCCATCTGGCTTTTTAATAGTGAAATTCCTGAAGGCTTAGTCTTAAATTTCTGCTTTAATCACTCAGTATTGTATCATTATAAGAGTGAGATTTGCATCTCCTGTCACTTCATGCTGACTACCTCTGCATTTATACAACCGCTGCTCTTTTACAAGCTCTACTAGATCATGGAACTGCAGAAGTCTACTTATATTTTTACTTGGAACCTCCAAGACATCTCAAACTCAATATGTACATAAATCTCCTTGACATTTACTTTATTTTATCATGTAAACATGGCATTTTCCATTGTTACCCAGCTCAGTAAATGACACCACCATATACATGAAATTGTACAAGCCAGAAACATATCACTTTGGCAACGTTTTTCACTTCCTCCAATTTCTACCTGTTCTCCCAGCTACATAAAACAAACAACTCACAGACCTTGTCCTGATGCCCCAGAATCTAGTGCCCTGTAATTTCTGGAATTTTCTATCTCTTTTCAGTGCTTGTACAATTTTACATAAACACATATCTGTCCTTCAACAATAACACTAACTGCATTTAAGGAGTGGGTCAGTGTTGGTCTTACTCATCATTCTATCTCCAGCAACTGTACACTACCCTATATTTTATAAATATTCAATAAATAAGTACTAAAAGATGAAGAAATATGATTTTGAACATTTATATACCCTTTTGAACATTTTAATCAGCTAAAAATTACTGTATGTCCCCTCAAGGAAGATTGTATTTATGAGCATTTAAACATCTAAAGCTAAAGTTATTAATTTGGATTAAATACAATGATTATATGTGGTTAAGAATCATTGCAAAATATTTTTCCCCATATAAGATTCTACAAGAAGACAATGAGAGTTTGTTGTAGGGTAAAACTAATGGATATTTTTAGATCAATTTTAATAGGAAAGAGAACATACAGAGTGCTATAGTAGGCATAAAAAAATAGGCGAGCTTTGTAAGCTGATGTTCTAGTACTATGTACCATTTATCATTGTAATCTTTGATAATGTAACCTCTAAAAGCCTCTTTTGCCCATATTTGGAGACAAATTTGAAACCTAACTCTATCAGACTCACTTGTTTAACTTAAAATATTAGAGATATTCAGTTTCAAACCCAAAGCTTATAAAATGAGGAATAGGATAGACAGGGGTGGTTTAAAAAGGTTTATAGTTGTGAGTACATGAAACACAGAGTTTATTCTTATATTGTCATTTATTAATTATTGTGTTAATAATTATTGTATTATTTTCCATATGAACAACTGTAAACCTATTTTTGCATGCCTCTGTATATGCATATTTTAAAACCTCATGGGCTAATGTATTACTCAGACCAAATTGAGAGACATGGATGTACAAAAGGAGAGTAACCATGACTTTCTCACGAGATTGTTGGAAGCAAAACACAAGATTATGTGTGCAACTATCAGCAAAAGGTCAAGAAATGCTAATTTTCTATTCTTTTGCTATTTCCCAGGATACTATGAACTGAATACAGTAAGCAAAATACTTTTAGAATCGTGATGTGAAATTAAAAATTCTGGATTCAAAGTCTATCTCTGTCCCTTACTAGCTGAAAGAATGTGGGCAAGTCATATAATTTCTTTGTCTCCGTTTTCTAGAGAAAACTATTCTATTAAATCATGTTCACTTTTTTCTTCTTCCTTTCTTTATATCCACAGCCCCCAAAAGAGTACCAAGTATAGAGATCAGAGCTGTGCCTACATACATTTGTACCTACATACATATATTTTACTAATAGAATAGTAAAACTATTCTATTATTTTTAATAATAATGTAAGTTTAATTAATCAGTTGAAGATACTCAATATTCTTGAAGAAATAAATAAATCACTCAATCAGGAAATCAGTCCAGCCAGTGTGGCTCAGGGGTTGAGCATCAACTTATGAACCAGGAGGTCATGGTTCAATTCTTGGTCAGGGCACATGCCTGAGTTGCAGGCTTGGTCCCCAGTAGGGGTCATGCAGGAGCCAGCCAATAAATGCTTCTTTTTCATCACTGATGTTTCTATCACTCTCTCCTTCTCCCTTCTTCTCTGAAATCAATAAAAATATATTTTTAAAAAGAAAATCAATTTATCTACTTTTATTTTGAGCACTTACTCTATACTTGGTACTCTTTTGGGGGCTGTAGATATAAAGAAAGGAAGAAGAAAAAAGTGAACATGATTTAAAAAACAGAAAAACAAATAATAAACAAATTGTGATACATACCATACAATAAATGCAAAAGGTTGAAATAAAAAATAATGGTGAAGGAGATACTTAGCTAAGATAAATAGAGTCATCAAGAATGGGATTTGGGGGCATTACTTTTGCCATAAGATCAAGATAAGAACAAGGAGTGAGTATAGGGTGCTAAGGTAGAAAACAGGGCTTTGGACTCAGGTTATTTTTTAAGTTGAAACCTGGAAGATGAGAAGGATTCAAACAATGTGAGATTCAACTGTTTGGTCTATTGCTAACTCTGATGCTATGAAGGTAATCGCCTCAGCCAAGTTTGAGAAGAGAAGCAGATTTTGCCCTTTTAAGCACTAAGATATGCCAATCCCACCCACTGGTATTTGATTTGCACCTTTTAATAAGTAGGTCTTCAGTGATTTTATCATCAGTGGTATCCAGAGACCTCTCACTTGCATTAATTTCATTCACCAAATGGAAATCATCGATGTTTAGTGGCACCCAACTAATCTCTAGGAAGAATAACATTGTAGATTCTGTCACAAAAGTTAAAGATGCCAAGGTTTACTAGAAAAAAGGTTGATTATGTTCAGGCAACATGGCCCAAGTCACAGTCCCATGTATGTCCTCTATTTTTTTTCTTTTTTGCATTTCTAATAACAAGGATCACATATGTACATATTTACACAAGTAAACATTTCATTGATTCTTGTCCCTATTTGTTGGTTCACAAAAGGCTATAAAGGACATTCTTAGGAGAAGGAACTTCTGTAATCATCTCTCCAGCTCTGCTGCAAGCTAAAAGAAAAAGAAAGAATTTGGAATTCATCTTGGAAGCGTTCAAGTCCCCAATTGCTCTGAGTCATCTTTTTCTGATTAGTGGAGAGACAGCATTTTAATAAGGGAGCGTCTGTAGATGTAACATCCTTGCCACAGCCAGAGAGAGCATGCCTTTGTTATTCCTGCTCAGGGGAGAAGACTGAAGAACAGTCTAATTTAGAGGACAAATGTATGTAGGCACAGCTCTGATCTCAAGAGTGTAAAAAGCTCCAGTTATTATTTCAAAATTCAATCAAACTTAAAGCATTAAAATATAAATCCATATTTATATTATCCTAATAACATTATTTACAATGTTAGGTCATTAGCTTATGTTCCCAGGATGTTCTTATATCCATAAGGTATGCGTTAATCCTTGGTTCATTTATGGTTAACCGGTATTTTTTTTTTTAGCAATTATTGTACAAGTCTGGAAGATCATTCACTGTGAGAAATTGAATATGCAAGTTGCTTTTAAAATGTAGTGAAAATTATATAAAAACTAAATCTAATTAATGAGATTGATGTGTTTACTTAAGTACTTATTAATTTTTATTTGTGGCTTACATTTCAAGTCGATAATATTATGTGTTTATTTTTCAGATCTCAGATATTTTCCTAGCCCCTATACAGCCTCAAATTTGCCTAATGATTACAATGTCCCTGTGCCTGGGCCCCCTTTAGATAGTTCCTGCTGTTTGCCCTTAATTGGTGGGAGCAAAATCCTTGACATTTACTTATTTATTCTTTTTTTCTTTCTATTTGGAAACTTCAAATGTACAGAAAAGTTGCAAGTAAAATATAAAGTACATTGTTTTTCCCTGAACAATTTAAAATCATGTCATCCCAGTACCTACCACAACATAGCCATCAACCTCAGGAAACTAACACCAACACATTGCTATCATCAGATCCTTAGATCCCATTCACGTTTTGTCAGTGTCCCAATGATGTCCTTCGTGGCACAAGAATTCGGTTCAGAATCATGCATTGCCTTTGGTTAGGTCTCTTTTGTTTCCTTTAGTTTGGAGTAGTTCCCCAGTCTTTCATTCACTTTTATGAATTTGTCAGGTCAGTTGTTTTATAAAGTTTGTGTCATTTGAGGCTGTGTGATGTTTCTTCTCCTTCAGTATTAAGTCTACCTCTCTCTGAAGAGCAGCACAGAAGTGACGTGTTCTTCTCAACGCAATGTATCAGGTAACACACAATTTCAGTTTGCCCTATCACTGATGAGGTCTACTTTTGATTCTATGACTAAGGTGGTGTGTGCCAGGCTTTTCTACCATAAAAGCTATAATTTTACTACCATAAAAGCACTATGAATTTTATATTTGTTATTTTTATGTATTTTTTGTGGGAAGGTACTTTCAAATTCGGTAACTATCCCACTCTTTATTATACTTTCTATCCATCTGTCTTCTATCGATCAAAACTATGAATTCACATGGATACCTCCAATTCCAAGTCAACACCACAGAGTTTGTTACACCTTTCTCCTTTCCATATTTGTAATTTCATTCGCTGACAGTGAGCAGTCTGGCTCCCATTATCCTTAATATATCATTGATAGATTCTGTGACTTTAAGTGAAACAATGTATAATGAAACCAATTTTACTATAGACTAATTGATATAAACAATAGTTAAGTTCCTACAGCATCTCATCAACACTATTATGAAACAATGCTGAAATAAATGATGTTATTTGAGGACCTGTTGTGTTATTGAATCAATCATCCCCAATCATTATCACTGCCTCTGTCTGGCCTGCATGGCCTTCTGACCACCTGGGCTCTAAAACTTCATGCTGTGCAGAGTTTCTGTATGGAAAGCTTCCCTCCTGTGCTCAGTCTCCAACACCCCACTCTACCTCAACTAATGGCTTTAAGACTAATTGTGATTTATAATAAGAATTCTAGAAATGGAAGGAGAGAAAGAGGATTAAAAAGAAGAAAGTAAGAGAAAATGCATGAAGAAGGGCTATCTGGCATGTTTACATTTGCAACAGGAAACTTTCTCTTCTGGAATTATGTGACCTCCTTTCTTGCTCCCCTCCCCCACAATTAGATCAAAGGTGAGCCATACATACTACCACATTAAAGGGTCCTTAGCTCATCAGAAAACTATGATATTTAACGTGTATATCAAATAATTACAACAATGTACCCACCTACTGATGGTTATTATATTTTACATCTTTTTATTTGCTGGTGGAGGGCCTTAATTATAGAGGCATAATTCACTGATATACCATATACAGTTCTAAAGTGTTCCAGAGATAATTTGCTACTTCGTATAAAGTAAAAAATTTTGTGAATGACTTAGAGTGTATTCAAAATTATCTTCATAAGAATGTCACTTTCAATTACTTATGCTATCCTTCCTTGCGTAGGAGAGGGTGGGAGACTTTACAGCCTGGGCAATGCAAACTGTCATTAAGCTTTTATCATCTTTACAGCAACTTGTTATCTCTGTGCTCTTGTAGGAGTATGCCATCTATCTTGTCTCTTGCAGTGAGTTAAAGAGATGGAGATCTTGACAAAGTTTCATGAAATATCAATGGCTTATTTAATATTTGAGCTCAATTAAC
Organism: Eptesicus fuscus; assembly: GCF_027574615.1. NCBI lineage: Eukaryota > Metazoa > Chordata > Mammalia > Chiroptera > Vespertilionidae > Eptesicus > Eptesicus fuscus. The sequence continues at coordinate 96,048,040 of NC_072478.1, forward strand.
CCAGTTTATTTTATATGCACATAAAATGTTATATTGCATTTATGATTATCACTTTAAATTACACAGTGCCTATAAATGCTTACTTAGTACATAGTGTTCAACAAATTGGAGTATTTTCATTACTAAGCATAATCATTCCACTACTGAAGATAGAAGTGAGGATGATAGAACTTAGATTTCCTGAATTTTAGCTGTATTCTCCTCTTCAACTCATTCTTTCCCTTTTCTTTCCATATATCTAAGTTTTATGGTATCCATGTATTTCTTATAATACAGTAGTAATATAACAAAGTAGAAATTTACAATTATGAACTATAGAAAAAATACCCCTTTTTAAAAGAAAAAAAAAAAACACTTAAGCTTATAGTCCTTTCGTTGGGAGAAACTTCTCCTTAGGTCTCTTAGATTTGTACACATTTTGTGACGAGGCATGGACACATTCTTTTCCAGACAATCTTTTCAAGACTATTTGTATAGCAAACAAGCGCTGGAAGATAGAGAAAATACCCCCTTGTAGAGCAGGTGCATATTTATTTCCAGATTAGGGTAATAAAAACAATGCCTCCCTTTAGGGCAAATGTTGAGAATCTTTGTCAGCAGCATTCTTATAAAATTGGGGTTCAGAAACTAGGCTTCTCAGCACTGATGTTAATACATTACCTACTACACCACCTGGGTCCTCCTCTGCATCACATTCATTCAACGGGAAACGGGACTGATGGCCATCTTGAAGGTCCCAATACCTGCTGTGCCATGAGTAATACTCATCTCTCTCTGACCCAGACGTCTTGTGTTCTCTGTCATGATCTCTAAGAATGTGATAGCCTTACTTGTTAGATTTCAAGTAGGGTAAAATCTCTTATCTCTTTTATACCATTTTTTGTCTCTGGTTCTTTTCTCAATTCTTATACTATAAATTCATGAACTTTCTTACACAAAATCATGGGAAAATGTTCTCAGTGGCTATACTAAATCTTTGTGATTTTGGTTTTTCAAACTTCCACTTAATGAACCAACAATCTTGTTCATAGATAGAATATTTGAGGCAACTATTATGCAACTGGTATGATCATAGGGGGAAATTAATAAGTACTGTCAGAGGAAGAGAAAGGAAAACTTCCTTGGAGCCAGAATTTTTGTGTCCTTTCTGCATTTTTGGCAGCTTTGCTCTTCCTAATAAATTCAGAACGTTGAGATGATCACATGCCCACTCTAGATGCTCCAAAGGCTTGCTTTACAGGAATTCTTGTAGCTAAGCAGTCACATTCTAGAGGACTCGCATTTTCAATGATGGCTCTACAGAGCCTAAGAGCACACATTCTTCAGAATGCTCAGGTTCTTCTTATCAGCAATTAAGAACTATAGTGTAATGAAACTGCCTTAAAACCCAGCAATTCCACTTCTGAGTATATAGTATATCCGAAAAACTCAAAACACTAATTTGAAAGAATATTGCACCCCTATGTTCACTGTAGCATTATTTGCAATAGCCAAGATATGGAAGTAAACCAAGTGCCCATCAATAGATGAGTAGATAAAAAAGTGGTAATACATATAAATACAATGGAATATTACTTGGCCATAAAAAGAGTGAAAACTTACCATTTGCAACAGCATGGATGAACCTAGAGGGTTTATGCTAAGTGAAATAAGTCAGTCAGAGAAAGAAAAATACCATACAATTTCACTTATATGTGGAATCTAATGAACAATATAAAAACAAAACAGAAACAGGCTCATAGATACAGAGAAAAGACTGACGATTGCCAGAGGTGATGGGGTTAAGACTTTGTGGAAATGGTGAAGATATTATGAAGTACAGATTGGTAGTTACAAAATAGTCATGGGGATAAAAAATATAGAATGGGATATACAGTCAATGATCCTATACAATAAAGATATAATATGCAAATGGTCATTATGCCGTGAAGCGTAATGACCGATCGCGTAACAACCAACTGCATAACAACCAACCGCGTAACTACTGGATCACAGATCAGCAGGAGGGTGGGGCAGCGAGCTACAAGCGGGTGGCAGAGAGCTACAGGAGGGGGCAGGGCAGCAACCTATGAAGGGGAGGCAGGGGGAAGGGGAGTGGGGGGGAGCTACAGGAGGGCAGGGCAGCGGGCAGAGAGCTACTGGAGGGTGGCAACTAGCTACTGGCACACGGATTCGTGTGCAGGGCTACTAGTATTGTAATAACTATGTATGGTGCCAGTTGGGTGCTGAAAATATCAGGAGGTATTTTGTTAAGTATATGGTTGTCTAACAACTCTTCTGTACACCTGAATCTAGCACAAAATAATATTGAATGTAATTGGGGGGGAAAAGAACTATAGTGTCACCTTAAGAAGAAGAGTTCCACCTTATAATAACATTCCTATTAGAGACCCCATGCTTTTTTGAGTGAAAGGCCTTGTCACTATGGATTCAAAGTTGTTTTAATAAAATATTAGAGCCAGACATGGGCCCTCAAAACATAGACTCACTTCATCAACTCAGGACCTTCAACAGACTAATTTCCAGATTTTATAAATTCTTAATAATGTAACTATTCAGTGCCTCTCAGGATACAAGCTACACCCTTGAGTTTTACAAAGCTCATTGACAAAGTGCAACTGCATTGCTTTAACACAGATACAAGATGGCATTTGTTTTTAATGATCTTGACAGGTCACGTATTTTAAATTTCCCTGGGTGGACTCCCATACACTTGGCAAGAAGTTCTTTTAAAAATTATATGCCTCCCTTGGCTAGGTGATGGCTAATATTCATTTAGTGATTCAACAAATGTATACTAGTATTGAACTCTTTCTGCATGCCCAATGCTGTACCAAACCCTGAGGCTGCAATGGTGCACAAGACAGACTCATATGCTGCTCCCACTGAGTTTATACTTGGATGATCAAATAATTACCAACTGTAAAATTGTAATATTGCTTGATGTGTGATATAAAACCAAATAGGGTGATGGAGGGAATGTTTGTCATGTTTCAAAGACCTCCCTTGCATTGTTATTTCAGAGACTGTACAGTCAGCTTAATCCTTCAAGACCAGAAACCTGATGACTTCTCTGGTTGCATTTCCTGCCATCCTTTTCCACTGTTCTCCATATCATGCATTACCAGATTCAGCACGACAGTCACAGTTAACCATTTATAAAGCCTCCGTTGTGCCACAGCCACATGTTGAGTTTCGTAGAGAGCAGACTCTGAGAAGAAGGCCAGTGTGCTGGAGGTTTGTCTAGGAGACATCTTGGGATTCATATCTCTTCTATATCTCGTACCTAACACTTGTCCTAGGGACGAAATTGTTTCCCAGAATTTCACAGCTGGATCTCAGCCAGCTACACTGAGTGTCAGTGAATGACCAAAATAAGTTTCTTGCTTTTCTTGCTCCTAGTTGTTCTGTTTCAGCTCTCTTCAGAACAGGTTTCCTCAGGCTCTGAGATCATCCGTCCTCTGCCTATTCCCAGTCCAAAAGGCTAACAGGAGAGCAGCTCTCCAACCAGTGAGCCTGGCTAAGCTCTAGACTTTGGCTATGACTCATCTTTTTTCCCTTCCAGGACTAGGGAATATTGTAGGTGATGATAGTGAGGCTCCTCAAGAAGCCAAATGCAATTTGAAGATTAAGATGGTTTTCTGTGTGATAAACTATCCATGAATCTTTCCCTGACCATCCCCCAGTCCCCAGTGATCTCCCTTCCTGCAAACTTATCAATGTTTGTTTATTGCTTTGTCCTTGGTACTTAAAATATATCTCATACTTATTAGGCTCTACATTAATACTGAGGACCCTGTGATCTTAAAGCCAAGGGAAGAGCCTTTGAAGACAGAAACATCTATAAACTCTGACTCTTCAGTAGTAAGACAATTTTATTCCTTTGTTGGCCAAAGTGGAGATCATTGGGATTCCATAAAAACTGTATTTATCAAGCTATATCTAAAATGAGAATATTGCTGTAGGATTATATCCTAATGTGTTATCATTTAGTTTAAATATGTATTTTAAGATGGTAGAGAAATATTTAGTGATAGTATTTAATTAAAACATGGCTTATATATTATTTACACAGGTTTTTTTTTCCCAACTTAGACATTATAATAGAGAGGCAACAGAGGATTGATCTAAATCCAATAGAAGACTAGAATAGAAAAATGAATCCAAACTTTCAAAATAACCATCTAAGAGCTTTACTCTAATAAGGCTCATTTTACATTGTTTTTCCCTCATAATGACTAACTATATTTATAAGAGCTATTTGTTTCCAGAGACTTTATTGAAAAATAATGACTCATATACTAATACATCCTAAAAAATAAGCATACATGGTGAATTTTACAATGAATATCTCATAACTTTTTAAATACAGATAGGATACAGGCCTAGCTATACTGAAGTAGATCCAGTAATATTTAGCATTCAAGTTGAAAAATTATAAATTTATTATTAAATATTTAATTATATAAAAAGGAGAATGACTATAATAAAGTATAGGTAAAAATCATTTTCAAAAATCCAATTAGTATCAAATCTGAAGTCAATATATTAGAACTATTTGAGGATTAATATTTTGCTAATATTTCAGAGAAAAAATTAGATGTATTTCAAGAAAAACATTTGAATGATCATTGATGACTCTTTTTCACTGTGTCTACACAATGCTAAACATCCACATAGTTGAAATTATATTCATATGATGTAAATGAATAATATAGATAAATACATTTTTTCCATTTCTAAATACAGATTTCTTTTTGGCACTGAGAAAGTTCTAAAATTGTAAATGTTATTGAAATACTGGATCAGAGTTGGGAGGGTTTTAAAAGTAAATTTATTAGCGAAGTCATAAGCTCCATTACAGAATCCCTCTCAGATGTTCATCCATCTTCTACTTGAGTACTCTAAGGATGGCAACTCACTATTTCCAGTGACACACTATACTACTTTTCCTAATTCCATTTGTAGAAAAAAATATTCCTATATTAATCCCCTGGAAAATGAGAAATAATACATAAACTGCAGAAAATTCTCCTCTACTGCTTATGACTTCAAAAGTACATAAGCAATCTCAAGGCCAGAGTTCTAGAAGTTCTACCTTCAAAAGTCCCCTCAGGTTGTTTGATTGCAAATAGTCACAAAAATTTTCTTCCAGAATTTGTTTTAACAATATGATTTAGCCATCTTTTTTTAAAACTGTAGAAAAAGACTTAGAAGGAAAAAAAATATGTTGGCAAAAATATAATCAATAAAAGGAGCTTAGACTGAAATCTTGGGTATTAACCCTTTGCACTCGCTTGCTTTTTTCTCGATTCCTTTATTCTACTCGGGATTTAATTTTTTAAATACCCCAGATTTTACAAAGCATGGCAGTAGAATAAAAAACTGGAGTTTCTTTTCATATAAACTTATTTATTTGGATTTTTTAATATTTCAAATTATTGATACATTCAATAACCGTCACACTCGACATCCGAGTGCAAAAGGTTAAACCATAGATGAGGACTTCAATTCAGTTCCCATCTATATATATAAAACCCTAATATGCAAATAGACTGAACAGCGGAACGGTGGAACAACTGAACAACCTATCGCTATGATGTGCACTGACCACCAGGAGGCATGTGCGGAACATGGCGGGTGTCGGCCACAGGAGGATGGTGGTCACTGTCATTGGGGCGAGCCTCTGGTGGTTACTGAAAATTCTTTGCTCCCGTGTGCCACAGTCCTGCCCGGCGCTCACACCCGCTGCAGGAGCCCAGCGCCAGCCCTGATCACTCAGCACCGACCCCGATCGCCCCTGAGGACTTCTCCACCTCCCTCTGCTCCTGAGGGGCAATTGGGGCAGCAGCTGCTTCTTACACCCATTGACAGCACTGGCCCTGCTTGCACCTGCTGCTGGTGCTGGCCCCAAACGCTCAGTGCTGTCAGCAGATGCGAGCAGGGCTGGCACTGTCAGTGTGTGGGAGCAGCGGCGATGGGAGCGGGGCTGCCAGCAGAGAGGGTACTGGGGGCCACGGCAGGAGGGGCCAGGTGGAGGTGCGGAGGATGGGCCAAGACCCGCCCCTGTGCCCACCACAGCCTCAAGGCCCACAGTTCCTTTCAAGGTGCACGAATTCGTGCACTGGGCCCCTAGTAAAGAACAATCATGATTGGAATGTCTACATCTACAAACTGAAGCATATATACTAACCATTCATAAAGTAGATTAAAAAATGAAAGATGATAAATTCATTCATCATTCATTCATTATAAAACTCTTTATTGAACATTTATTCAGATCCAGATCCTGCGATAGGCAACTACGAGTTCAGACACAGAGGCTTTTATAAAATCACTGTAGTACAGCAACAGAGACTTGTACGTACAAAAATTTTGTTACTAACTCTGTGAAACAAAAAGAGTTATAAAGTTAACTTTTACTAATAAGTCAGGCTAATGTACGTTGTGGCATCTCAGATTTAGAATGAGATTTATTTGTTGTTGTAATAAATTGCTAAAGGCAGTAGTATAGAAAATGACTGCAGAACTAAGTAAAGCTCTGGGGATTGAACCATGGCACTAGGTTCTACTCAATTGAGCTAATGAGCACAGAATTCACCAATGGCTCTTGTAAAGCCTACAACTTTTCATCTAGTAAAATGTGAAGCAGACATGACCTCAAAATGTACCTCAGTGTAAACTGCAGGTATTAACCTGATAATTTTTGAGGTATAACATGAGATGGATAGTCCATTGTTTTTGCCTTTGGCATGAATCTAGTTTGCTGAATATGATGCCATTTGTTACTTTATTGAGAGAAATAAGTAAAGGTGGCAAATGCTTAAAATGGCCACCTTTTTCTTTTAGACTTACTGATCATAAAAAAAAAAATTATATGTGGCCCTAACAGAAATTCCAATTCTAGAAGAACAAGAAGGGAAATCTCTCTCTTGAGCAATTGCTCTTTACTACTTTAAAGGGAAAGAGAGATTTTAAATTTATTTAAAATAGTTATCTTGTAAAATCTTTCTCCTACATGAGATTTCTCTATTAATAATTTGTGATACATAATGAGCTATTTGAAGATTAATTGACTATGCAGAAACCATGTGTCTGGGGTCCCTGGAACTATATGACATTCATAGTTGTATAATTTTTTTCTAAATATATCAGCAGATAATCTAAGTTAAGATAATATCCTGGAAGTCCACTATTAGAAAGAGATGAGTAATTTTGTAATTGTGTTACACTTCATGGGATATCTCTTTGATTGCATATATTTTAGAATAACAGTATATTAATAGTAGTCATCTGATTCTTTTAAAGTATTAACTAAATGTAGCTAAGATATACAGAAATAAGCTTATTTACATAACAATAACTGTTAGAGAATGAACTTTCTAATACTTTGCATTAGCTCAAGGTTTCCCAGTATCCAGCTACCTATGTTATTTTCTTAATCATAGTAGGGATTCAGAATAATATTTATCCATAATTTTGTTCTCTAAAACTTAAAATGTTTAATTACAATGATTCTACTTAAATATCCATAAAACTAGTAAGCCAATGATATTTATAAACCAGTCATTATTGTATAAAAAGTTGGCAAAAACCAAATCTGAAACTTTGGTTAGACTAGGAGTCAATAAACTACTCCAGCAAGCTAAATCCAGCTTGCTGCCTTTTTTTTTTTTTTTTTGTAAACACAGCCACACCCATTCCTGTACTTATTGTCTATTACTTCTTTCATGCACAATGGTAAAATTGAATAGAAGTTATGACTCATAAAGCCTAAAATATTTACTATCAGGCCCTATATAGAAAAACTTGAAGATACTTGGTCTAGACCAGTGGTCAGCAAACTGCGGCTCGCGAGCCACATGCGGCTCTTTGGCCCCTTGAGTGTGGCTCTTCCACAAAATACCACGGCCTGGGCGAGTCTATTTTGAAGAAGTGGCGTCAGAAGAAGTTTAAATTTAAAAAAATTGGCTCTCAAAAGAAATTTCAATCGTTGTACTGTGATATTTGGCTCTGTTGACTAATGAGTTTGCCAACCACTGGTCTAGACTATGTACTATGCTTTAATACCACTTTCTTATTTATCAACTCTTGTCATTCCTACCTCTGAAATAGATGAATTTTTATTTCATTCCATCTTTGTCATTATCAACCTGAACAAATGCAACATCTTCTTACCTGGTCTCTTACAGTCCCATCATAATCACTTCACCTTTAATAGATCTATCTATTAAACTTCTTTCTTAGAGCTTAGGAAAATTGTCCAAATGATAGGGGGAGGGTACACAATAAGAACAGAATCACAGTTAATTAATAACTATTCACTATACTAATTATAAATAAGAGATTTTCTTACAGACTCTGGGAAACTGTGGAGGATATGTTAAACAGAGTCGTGAAGACAAATCAGTATTGAAGTCCAGGTGGCTTCATCACTCAGAAAGAAGATGCATTTTGAGAACAAATCAAGGACAGGACTGGTATGAAGGGGACAAACGTCTGAGAGCTAATCTTTATGAAGACAATGATAAAAAACAGACCCTGGGAATTCATGTAGTTTTAGACCTTTCCTACCTCCACACCTATGTAATGGCTGGCTTGAGAGGAGATGTCAGAGTGGCTATTTTAGGTATTATGTCTACTGCTCTCTCAGATTGCCAGCCTCTGGATAAAAAGCACCTCGCAGATTCAACCTTGTCTCTATTTGCTGCCTCTGGTAGCGGCAGGCAGTTGAACTTGGTTCTCGTATCACAAACACATTAGTATCTTGTATAAAGCTTCTCATATTCTAGCCTCAAACTAATTTAAATTAACCTTACTCAATATCTTACATGAACTCAAGGTTCCTCTTTATCCAACAAACCTGTATCATTTTCTTCACCAGCATCTTGCTTTTTCATTTTTGTTTCCTCTACCCAGGATTCCTTTCTCCTTAATCTACCAGACAAACTCCTATTCATAGTTTAAGCCCCATCTTAAATGTTACATACATAGGCGACTTTGTTCTGATTACCTAGGCATAATTGAAAGTGTTTTCCAATGAGCTCTAATAGTACTTTGTATGGACCACTAACTACATTGCATTATACTTACTTGTATCTGATCTATCTATATGCTATTTTCTGTGACATTATTTAAGCTTTTCAAGGATGAGGACCACGATTTAGTCATCTTTGTATCTCTAAAGTCTAGAACAAAACCTAGAAGGCAACGGGTACTAAATTCGTGTTTGCTTAATGGATAAATGAAAAAGTAGCTTCTGGAACACCCTAACATTATGAGTGTCTTTTCTGTTAAGTCACTGCTGCCAATAAATCACTCTTTTAATTTACTCTGATTCCCATTTGTTTAATAACATCCCACACATTAAAAAGTCAGCATATAATTTTAATATTATAAATAAGTGGTGAATATATATGCAAACATATTCATATTTGTAGAATAGTTATCTGTACTAGCCATCATATAGGTAATGGCCACATGTATATATGTTAATTTATTGACTCAACTAATTAGTTACTGAGTGATTATTATATTTCAGAATCTCTACTAAACTCTGGGTAGACAATGGTAAGTAAAACAAGTAGTCTCTTCCCTCATAAAGCATAAAGCTAACCATCTAGTGGGGTATAGAGAAAATAAAATTCTAAAAAACTGTGTGTGTGTGTGTGTGTGTGTGTGTGTGTGTGTGTGTGTTCTGATTAGTGTTATATCAGAAATGATCATTGCAATGTAACAGCAGACAGGAGCTGGGTCCTATTAAGGAGGTTCAGAAAGTTTCTGTGAGAAAGTAATATTTAAGCTGAGGTGGGAACGATGAGTAAACCAGGACCTGTGGTAATTGTGTTATAATGAGACTATTTTAAGCAGAGAGAATAGATTGAATCTAGACCCTGAGGGATGAAAAAGGTTTAGTATTTTAAGGAATGGGGAGAGAGCTTTTTGGTTACAACATAATAACAGAGGTGAAATCAGATGAAGCTAAGAGCTACTGATCTGCCAGATTATTCATGGCCTTGACAGTAAAGTTTAGATTTATTCAAAAAATTTTAGGAAGCCTTTGGCAAGCTTTAGGCAGAGACTTAATGTGATCGAATCTGTACGCTAAAAAAATTGTTTTTCTGGTTACTATATGGAAATAAAATTGGGAGAATAGAATTTGGGAGAGCAGTAAATGGTGCACTGTCCTAATAAAGGCAAAAATTGATAATGCTTTGGTCTAGGCTCTAGGGTCATAACAATAAGGTGGAGAAAATGACTACAGAGAGGTACCACGATGAATCTGGTGTTAACTCAGTAGCTTGCTTAGTGCATCGCACGTGATGCCAAGATACTGACTTTACTACCAGATGGTTCTTTGAGCTTTTTAATTCCATGATTATCAAGTGTACAGGACAAGCCTCATATAGATTCCTCTTCAGCAGAATGTGGGTTTGACGGCATAGTTAGGAAAAAATAAAATTCTCTCTACTAAGGAAAGGCAATTTCTCAGAAGTTATTTATTATACAACTATGTCATCATTCACTTAGAGCAAGGATTGTCAACTTTTTCTTAAGGGGCCAGAGAGTAAACATTTTAGGCTTCGTGAGTCATGTTTCTGTTACAACTACTAAGCTCTGCAGTGTAGTAACAGGGCAGCCACCAACAATACATGAATGGGTATGTGTGTTTTCATAAACCTTTATTTATACAACAAGCCCAAAGTCTGACTTGGTTTGAGGCTATAGTTTACAGATCTCTGATTTAACACGTGGATAGTACACTTATGAGCCAGGGTTGGTTTAGTTGAACATATTATGAGCTTATACCTCACCTTGTGATCACATACGTCTGAATCAAAATTAATATTTAAATACCTTATCTTTTCTTACTAACTATTCTAAATACTTACAATGAATAGAATATCCTACCTTACATTTTATTAGAGACAGAAAATGTTTTAATTACAGGATTTGGGCTTGAGTAATTCTCAAAATGGAGAGAGAGAGAGAGAGAGAGAGAGAGAGAGAGAGAGAGAGAGAGAGAGAGAGAGAGAATCTATACCAAATTTTCCAACTATCTTCTTTTCACCAGTAAAATAACATAAACTATCCATTGCTACAAAGTTCCTGGAGAGGATATTCGTATAGCACATTTAGTATTTGATCACTTGAACAAAATTTCTAATGATTTAAAAATTTAAAGGAGTTGGAGTGGCTAGCTCTATTTTTTTTTTAATTTTTGAAATGGACTAAAGGTCCAAAATTGTTGTCTGTGTAGTAAAGAGAATTGAGAAAATGAAAACTAAACATGATTATTCAGTATTTCAGAATTGCCTAAATGCTGCCAACGTGTTTTATTCTCACCGATTAAGAATCCCCCTTTGAAATGGTGAATTGCACCCAAGTGTGAGTTTGGCAGAAATTAAAAGTATGCACTTTTCTTCATGACAGATGCACAGATTCACTCACAACAGATGCCTGGTCACTCACACAAACTCCTGATCCTTCTCCAACACGTCAGACTAAGTGATTTTGACTGCCATTTGTTCCAGACCAAAGACTTTAAGGCCAGACACAAATGTCTTTTAAATTTCATCTGATTAATATCTCTCAAGAGCATATTTGTCACTTCCAAAGACTCCACATGTTATTATACTCTCCAAGGCAAAACTATTCCAAACTGATATGGAGAAGAAATGAGGCATGTTGAATAAGTACTATTAGACACTAATGTGACAGAAACTCAGTAATCTTCATGGCTGGAAATTAAATATTACATTCCTGAAACAGAAATATGAACTAAAATCTTACTCTTTTTTTCCGCTGTAAGTTGGGGCTCACTAAGTAAGGTGGGGGCACCAAGATATAGATTTGATCAATGAATAATACACAATTTGTTAGATCACTTAGATGCCACATCTAACAAATGCTATTTGACCAAGTTTTTATACAATTAAGAGAAACAAGAGCAAATTTCTAATTTGAAAAATGTTCTGAGAAAGGCAGCCCATCGTTTTTTTCTGTGTTTCAAGGTCTCAATTCTTTCTCAGCAAAATGAGTTTTGTAAAATCTTCAGATTGAGAATATTTCCAACCTTGGAAATTATATTTCTCTCTCTCATGGTGATCCCTTGACCTTGAAGTGAAAGTAGAAGCTATTCATTCGCCTTTAAATACAATAAAGACTCTCATTATAAAAGTCATTTTTGCCTCATGATATTACTAAAACACAATTTCTTTAGAGCCATGGGAAATTATAGAAATAAAAATCAACCCCCTGGAACTCTTTAAGCACCTTTCTTACTTAAACTCACGTATTTAATATCTTTCTCTTTGAAAAGATAACAGTAAAGCTTTTTTGTTTCTTTTGCTATTACCAGGTTCTCAGGATCTGAATGGAACAGAGGAAATCTCTGCCAACCACAAATGTGAGTCACATTTGTCATTTTTCATTTCTAGTAGCCACGTTAAATAAAAAGAAACAGGCCAATTAGTTTTAATAATATATTTTATCTAGCCCAACATATAAAAATATTATTATTTCAATATGTAATCAATTTAAACTAATAATAATATATTTACTTTTTTATACTGTCTTCAATATCTAGTGTGTGTTTTACACTTCCTGCCTATGTCAATTTGGACTATACACATTTCAAGTATCCAGTAGCCACACCTAGCTGATGGTTTCCACAGTAGGCAATGCACCTGTGGCATATTTGCAGAAACATTTGGACTAAAACCGAATATTTTATATCTATCTCTGTTCCTTCTAATTGCTCTTTCTGCCTTTCTTTTTTTTTTTTGTTAGCCAGCAGATCATATACTAAACTGATCTTTCTTTTATTTTCCTTCAAATCAGTAGAAGACACAGCTAGAAGTATAATGTTTTGATAGAAGGGTATGAATTCCAAGACAGATATTGGCTTGCTTTTACTTACTGACATTCTGTTGCTTTAAAGTTTTAATGGTAATTTTTATTTTCTTTTTTTTTTTTGCCTGGAATAAAAGCTATATCCATCACTCACAAACTATGTGAACTCAGGCAAATTAATTTAACTAAGTTTCACATTTCTCACTCCTAATATGGGGAGGAACATTTCCTCTCAGAATTATTCTAAAGATTTCATGAAGTCATGCTATATACTTATTACAGGGCCTGACACATTATAAGCACATGCTCCACATAAATAGACATGGTCATTGTTCTTTAGTTATTTTTTAATAACTGGATAACACAAGTGTTTTCTTTATCTCACTTTTTTATTATAGTTTTATTGATTGCAGAGAGGAAGGGAGATGGAGGGAGGAAGGAAGGGGGAGGGAGAGAGAGAAAGAGAGAGAGAGAGAGAGAGAGAGAGAGAGAGAGAGAGAGAGAGGACATCAATGATGAGAGAGAATCATTGATCGGCTGCCTCCTGCACACCCCACACTGGGGATTGAGCCCACAACCCAGGCATGTGTCCTGACCAGGAATTGAACTACAACCTCCTGGTTCATAGGTAGGCACAAAACCACTGAGCCACGTCGGCCAGGCTGTCTCACTTTTTCATTTACTAAGAGAAGCAGAAAGAATATAATAAACTACTCCAGTTCATGCTCAGCAGAAAGCACTTTTATTCAAAGTATTTCTCTTTTCAAATAGCAACACCTCACTCATCTTCTTAAGCATACAATTCCATTCACATTAAGAAAAAACTCACATTTCTCCCAAATCACTCTGAATTTTTTCACTGCTTTGTACAAAAAATTTAACTACATGACAAGATTTTAAGGTATCTTCTGATGAGCAACAGCTGATTATAATACTAAGTAAAATTTTATTCTTTACTCAGAAATAACTCTTAAAGTATATGTAAGGTCTCAATTAGACAAGTTCAGTCAATCTGAAATGTTTGCCTGATTATGTTAGAGAAACGGGAGTGCACAGTGCAATCTATCTCACTTGTGTCTCATAAGGATCAGTTCTGCTATTTTTATCTAATTCTTTTATCACCCTCCCACCCTCTCTCCAAATCTATTTTCCATATAGTAACCAGAGTCATCTTTTCAAAAATATAGAGCAGATCATATCATTTGGATATCAGAGATCTCACATCACAGTCAGAAGGAAACCTAAATTCCCTAAAGACCCACTGATCAGACTCCGTCCTACTGAACTCATCTCACATTGATCGTCACTGTCCCTTCACTATAGCCATCCACATGGACCTTCTTTCTTTCCTTCAAATCCTTCATGCTTGATGCTTAATTTAGGCATTTGCACTTAGCTATTTTCTTTGTCTGGAATATTCTACTTTCTCTTAATTAACATGATGTTCTTATGTCAAATGTCACCTCCTCAGATAATTTTTTCTCTGACCAGTCACCTAAAGAAACAACCTAATTAAAATCTGCATTATTCTTCCCCCACATTCCATCATTCTCTATCCTATTGCAGTTTTCTTGGTTGGTACTTTCACAATCTAAAATTCTTGTGCCCTAGCCAGTTTTGCTCAGTGGATAGAGCATCAGCCCTCAGACTAAAACGTTCCAGGTTCAAGTTCAGTCAAGTGCATGTACCTCAGCAGCAAGCTCAATCCCCAGCCACAGGTCAGAGCATATGCAGGAGACAAACAGTCTATGTGTCTCTCTCACATGGATGTTTCTCTGTCTATCTCTCCCCCTCCCTTCCACTGTCTCTAAAAATCAATGGAAAAAATATCCTCGGGTGAGGACTAACAATAAAATAATAAAATTCTGTGTACTCGTTGACTTATTTAAGGAATTCATCCTTTTCCCTGTCCAACTAAATATAAATTATTGAGTGGAGAGACCACATCTATCCTATTCACCACTGAATTTCCACACTGAGGGGACTTTATTGAATAATTGGTCTCATTTCCAGACATGATAATGGGCCACACTTCAGGAGATGAACAAGGCAATGGAAGACCCAGCAAGCATGAAGGTAGCAGTGGCCACCTCTTCCTAGTGCTTCCATAAGGCCTGTGACATAGAACTCTGGGGCTCCAGCAGCCCAGGAAACCTCTTAACCTCTTCAAAGGTCTCTCTTCTTCCCTCTTTCAGGAATAACAGCTGGTCTGGGGCTATGTGCCCCTAAATGAGAATTGGGTTACAAGGAAAAATAGTGGAAGAAAAATATAGTGGAGGGAAGACAGACCAGATGTAGATCTAGGCTTTAGACAAGTGAACTTGAAGAAACTGTATATCTCTCTGAGCTTTAGTTTTGTCCCCTGTAACATAAAGGTGACAGAGTAATCCCTCCTTATCTGTGGGAAATATGTTCCAAGACCCCCAGTGAATACCTGAAGCTGCATATAGTACCAAACTCTAGATCTACTATGTTTTTTTCTTTATATACATACCTGTTATAAAGTTTAATTTACAAATCAGTCACAGTAAGAGATTAACAATATAACTAATAAAAAACAGAATAATTATAATAGTACACTGTAATAAAAGTTATGTGAATGTGGTATCTCTCTCTCTCTCTCTCAAAATATCTTATTGTACTGTACTCACCCTACATGATGCGCAGTGAGGAGATAAAGTGAGGTGAATGATGTAGACTGTGACGTAGCATTAGACTATAACTGACAATAAGTTACATTTTACCACTTCCCTGTGGTATATCCGATTTAACAGCATCACTACTTTTGCACTTTGGGGCCATAATTAAGCAAAATTGGGGTGATTGAAGATAAGTACTGTGAAACCTCCACATTCTGATAAACAAGATGGTGACTAAGGACTACACTAATGTGGGGGGCGCAGTATACAGCATGGTAAAGCTGGATAAGGGATGGTTCACGTCCAGGGCAAATTGGAGAAGACTCACGAGATTTCATTACACTACTCAGAATGGTGGTGCAATTTAAAACTTATGAATTGTTTATTTCCAGAATTTTCCACTTAATATGTCCAGACCAGATTTCTACAGGTAACTGGAACCTCAGAAAGCAGAACTGCAGGTAAGGGGGACTACTCTGCTTACCTCGGGAGTGCTGAAATGATTAGTCAGTCAATGTGAAGTGCCCATTACTCAATTAGCAATCTACTCCAGGAAAATATTTTACCTTGCTTTCCATCTTTCTGACTCCTTTTACTCTGATTTTAGTAGGTGTGACCAGTAAATTTTATCTCAATGAATTTGGGTAATGGAGGAAGAGAACTTCAGGTAATAGAATAATGTATATGATATAGGTTACCTTAAACTTAGAAAGTCCCCAGCTGAAAATGTAAAGGGGGATTACCCCCATTTGACCCCTTATTTTTTGCAGAACTATCCTTTAGATCTTGTGTGGAAAAGCAGTGACTTAGGCCAAAGTACAATTTAGATATTCCACTGTTCCCTTTTAAAGTTAAATTATAATCCATTAACACTGTATTATTATGATAATTTCCAATAGCTACTTCTTTATGAAAAAACAGTAAAATAAATGCATATCATTAAGTGTATATGTATAAATACATATCAATATATTTTGGCATACAAAAGCAAAAGTGAGAAAAAATAGCTCTCTGAGAAAGAGAAGAGTAAAAAAATGCCTTCCTTAGAAATACAGTAAATTACAAACTTAAATGCTACTGCAGGAGAATTACTTAACTCAAAATATTCCCCATATACAAAAACAAGCCATTAAGTCTTTAGAATGGTTCTCTCCCCGAAAGCAAACCTTGGGAAGTAAAAAGGTGCTACATTAGTTTATCATTTTGTAACAGACAATATGGTAAAAACATCTCTGGGTCTAGAGTTTCTACTTGTCTTTTTCTAAAGTTGTATTTCCTAAGACATTCCCAGTGCCATGGGGCAGATTAGGTTTATATAAAAAGCTCTTTCTCCCTTTGCGTATGTAAATTGAGGGAGATAACTAATCATTCAAACAGTCATTTCAATCATATGAAAGAAAGGTTAGAAGGGTAAATTATGATCAATGGAAAAACCATCAGCAGAAAAAGTGAAATTTCTACAGTATTTTAATATGAAAGGACAAGAAATTTACAAAATAAAAATGATTCATTTAAAAAAAGGCAGTTTTCAGTGGATATGAAGTTGCTATAAATTCTTAAAAGTGGGCCCCCAAATATGCTTCTCTTTACTATGCATACAGAACATAGGGAATATGTCATGGGTTATTTATTAAAATTGGATCTTAGGAAAGTAGCACGTTAAAATTTATTTTGCTTCTATTTATATGGTTTGAAACCATTAAATTATTTAACCTCCAAGCCAGTGTTTGGGCATCCTGTAGATTTAGCTATAGGCTCTGTTTGCAATGATGGAACCAAGGACAAAGCCCTTGGTTCATATTCTTTGGAAGTTCTTAAGGTCCCTGGCTATGGAAGCATTTATTAACTCACACCCTTCAATCACTGTAAACACGAAGCACCTTTGGAAGGTGGTCATGATTAGTCCGAATGTTTTCAGTACTCTGCAGAGTCATTGTGAATGCTAGCAATGCAACAACAGATTATTGGGAAAATTTAGGGTCATCCAAACTAGAACCAGAACCGAAGCTCTGCTACAAACATCGATGTGATCTTGTCATGGGAATAAGATCTGCATGGATTTTTTTTCTATTGTTGACTTTCCATAAAAATGAAATAACACAACATGTGGACTTTTGTGGCTGCTTCTTTTACACACTATGTTTTCCAGGTTCGTCCATGTCAGAGCACATTCTGAGTCAGGTCAAATATAGACAAGCCTTGGGAATGACGCTTTTCCAGGACCTTCCAGAAAGGTCAAATAGTCAAAATGCTCGGGGATGGGATTTTCTGGCATATCTACACCTGGCCTGTGCTTCACTGGCTTCTAGGGGTGTGATGGTGTGGATTTTCAAAGCGACTGTGGATCTGGAGAGAGGGGAGTAATAATAGGCCTAGTGAAAAAGGCACAAAGTCCCAAAGTTCTCTGTTCTTACCAAGATTTGGTTATATTTTTGTAAGAAAACAAACAAACAAGCAAACTTCTCAGATTGCTCCAAGTATTTGGTTAATTTCCAGAGTTCTGAAAAGTTGATTTTGACAAGTTTTGGATTTCCTTATTCTGCCATTTGAAAGTGCTTCCTTAACCAATGGATTGTTAAATGTGAAAGCCGTTCTAAAGTCCTTAGTGAGTGAGTTGTTCCTCTTGCTGATCTATTCATACAGGCTTCAATACTATTTTTTTTAAATGTGCTTTCATACAGTTGTTTCATACATAAACATATACATTTAGCCAGTATGGTGGACAGAGAAGGTATTAAAAAGCTACCCAATTTCCCAACAATCACTTTCTCATAAATTTAAACATTACATTGCCCCATATCTTGGAAGATAAGCAAGTTTCAAGCTACTTAGAGCAATTCTTTAAATTACGAGCTAAGGTTTTATTAGAATTCCTCTATATATGAAATTTTATTTCCTGATCAAGCCCTGGTTAGCATCTTCCTGCTATATAAGCTAAATGGATGAGTGTTGGTGGCTCCGTGTGTGTGTGTGTGTGTGTGTGTGTGTGTGTGTGTGTGTGTGTGCGCGCGCACAAATCCCAAATAACTGGTATAGTGCTGGTGCCAGTGACAGTTTAATTTTTTTCTTTGCCTGTTGGTTTTAAGATGACAAAGAACAAATGTTTTGTTTACTATTTCTCAGGTAGTCTTTTTTTTTTCCTTTTCCTTCAGTTGTAGAAAAATGGAAAGTAAATTCAGCTAGCTATAAGATCTACTTACTTCCAAAAATTGTAAATTGCTGTCTGACCTTAAGTTAGACTAATCTCATTCAAAGTTTCAGAGCTTAAAGGATTATCTGTGCCTTTAATGAAAAGAGGACAACATTCTGATCTTTCTTCCGTAAGCAAGTCCTGATTACAGGTCATACTTCCTCTGGTGTTTAGACAAAAATAAATAGCTTGTAATTTCATTGTAATTGATACCAATGGACATGAGAAAGGATAAAAGCATATTCTGGACAAGTGATTTTATATAATATTTGGATAATGGAGGATATACTTACATAATAACAGCCTGCCAGTCACTTATAGCTGTGTAGTATTAAAATTTTTATAAGGCATTCATATTGTTTGGAATGTTAAAATAATTTTTCATAGTTTTATTGTCAAATATTTTATAGAGGACGATTATAATAGGGAAATAAAACTATTTCATGGTTCCATTAATAGTTTTATAAATATTTGGTAAACCTTCCTACCTTTTTTTTTAAATAGAGAAAGGAAGTGATTGATAGGAGGTGATTGAGATGGATAGAAGTCACTTTTAGCACTAAAATCTTCTTTTCTATGCTTTGTCTTTATATCTTAATAAGTATAAAAATAATTGCCTGGCTGTTGTTGCTCAGTGGTTGAACATCAACCCATGAACCAGGAAATCATGGTTCCATTCTCTCCCATCATTGATGTTTCTCTCTCTCTCTTCCTCTTCCTTCCTCTCTCTGAAATCAATAAAAACATATTTTAAGCAATAAGTATAATAATATGACTTCCATTTTTAGCTTAGAAAAGCCATTTAAGTTGCAGAGAAATACAAAAGATAAAATAACAAATGTATATAGTGTCCCATATTTGATTCACATACATTTCTACATGGTGGAGAAAAGGTAGGTTTACTGTTGTGAGTACGCAAAACAGAGTTTATTCTTGTATAATTATTATTTATTAATATTGTATTATTTTCCTTATGAACAACTATAAACCTACTTTTGCCATATCCTGTTTGTCTATCTATCTAGCTATCTATCTGGAATAAACTATTAAGGATAAGACAGACATCCTCTATGTACTCCTTGTCACCTTATTAACCTTCTCTTCCCAGGGACGATTACTGTCATAAATTTAATGCTTATCCATGTTTGCATACTTTTTACTCTACTTTTGTTTTCAGGAAAAATATATAATATTGTTTCTTGGTTTTGTGATTTACAGAAAGGTTATATTATATATATTGTTCTGTAATTTGCTTTCCATTTGTTTCCAACTCCATATGAAAAATGAGAAAGAAAGGGAGACATATAAACCATGAATATAAAATTACTCATTCTGTATGAAAAGTAATAAAACTGAATTCAAATTACACTTAGGAAGCCCGCAGAGAAGCACATTAAAGTTGTATAAGCCAAAGATCAGGGAGTGCAGAAATGGATAGGCAGAGCGCATAATTTATATTTACCACCTCAGAAAGGGAATGAGCATGCCTGACCCCAGGCAGCAAAATTCCATGCTAAGAAGTTGATTTGTTTATCTCACACAAAAATAGTATAACAACAAAAAGCATAATATTTTTGTGTCCTGTACATGTTTGTTATTAATATTTATTTTTCAGAATATTTATCGGAGGAAATGTTATCCACAGTATTGGGTAAATGAATAGCTTAATCTACATATACTCCAATTAACTAAAACATATTTTGAATGTTTATCATTTATTCTAAAACATAGTATATGATAGTTTTATTTCTCAAAACCCTAGAAACTAATGGAGATTTCTTGAACACTTGTTATTTGCTAGTAATTAAATGATGGGAATGTGAGAGCAAACAAAACCAGGGAATAAAACAGGCAACACTAAAAGAGTTAACATTTTAGTGGGATAAGAATGATGATAAACAAACACATAATTTCTAGATTGGTGACACATACTATTAAGTAAAATAAATCAGAATGAAGGGGCTAAAGAGTTAAATGCCCTATTGAAGCGGGGGTGGTTGACCAAGGAAGGTCATTCAGATAAGGAGTGTTTTCAGTTGAGACTTTAATAAATTGAAAGATGAAGCCATGTGCATAACTGCATATATAAATATGAATATACATATAAATGAAGAGATAAAATATTGTTAAGACAGGTAACAAGAATCTTTGGGCAAGAAAAATTTTTAGCCTTAGAAAAAGACACCCTTTCCTATGTTCAATCTACTCATGAGCATTGGTAGGTTATGTGCTCTAACTTACTCTGAATTCTACTGGCTTAATCCCTCTTCTTATAATTAACCTTATGTATGAAAAAATAATTGGTGGTTATGTCTGAATTGAGTCTGAGAACAACATTTAGTATAGATATCATCAATATATTCATTTTACAAATAAAGAAACTGAGGCTCAGTTAGGTTAGATCACTGGCACAAGTTCTCATAACTCATAAGAGACAGAGCAGGTACACAAACTAACGTTTGCTGGCTTCTGAAGATGTAACCTTCTCACTTCTATGAAGCAAAGTCTACTGCAGTTTGGTATGACTTGCTTCCTGGTTGTTCCACCAGTGAGCCTTATTTCCTGCCTCAGTGCTTTCCCCTGAGGTGCCCCTTGCCTGGACTGTCTCCCCAGGACCAGTGAACTTACCCATAACCCAGTCTCAGACTCCCTCACAACCATTCCTGACCACTCGGCCTTCATGGGTCTCTTCTGTGGCCAGTCTTCCCCATGGGAATGAGTTTGAATACTCCCTAAATCCTATTGTTTATAATCTTAGGCTTCATGTGTGGTTGTGATAGAATTCAACAGTCAATGCTAGAATTCTTTAGGACAATAGCCTTACTTCTGGATCCTGAAACTTTGGGACGCACTTAATTTTCTGAGTTGTAACCCAACAAAGCTCACTCCAAACCCTGATGACTCTTTCCACTTTATTTTTTCACACCCACAGCACCAGTAATAATACTCTATATGATCAATTTGGCAGAGACAGGTGTAGAAATATGCACATACAATTCATTTGAGTTAGATCAAACTTCAAAGTTCATTTCCAATGGAAAATCCAGCTTTTGATTTTTAATGCTCTTCTGTTATTTTCGCAGTTGCAACATCTTGTTGGTCATTATTTAACACTCAAAATACTAACTTAACATTAAAATAAATAACTAGCCTCTTATGCCGTTTTCCCACAGAATAAAAATTCATTTTGCATTAAGAGCTTGAGTTTTTATATTAAGAATATAAATATAATTTTATGTTAAGAATTTGAATTAATATATTAAGTATAATTTGTTGATGGTAATTTAGAAACTATATTCAGCTTTTAGATTTAGTATATTTTACGGATGTTTTATTAAAATTTGTTTTTCATTAGAATTAGTAAAAGGGCCCTTGCTGGTTTGGCTCAGTGGATAGAGTGTCTGTCTGTGGACTGAAGAGTCCCAGGTTCCATTGTGGTCAAGGGCACATGCCCAGATTGCTGGCTCCATCCCCATTGGGGGGGGGGAGGGGGAGTGCAGGAGGCAGCCAATCAATGATTGTCTCTTATCATTGATGTTCTCTCTCTCTCTCTCTCTCCCTTCCTTTCTGAAATCAATTTTAAAAATAAATAAATAAATAATAAAATTAGTAAAATGTTTGGAATTTTTATTATAATTGCTAATTTTCTGAATAATGCTTGCATTTAAAGAGCAAACGATTATTTGTATGGTTATAGTCTGCTCCAGTCCCCAATGGTACTCCACTCAGCTTTGGTGAAACATCTTCAGGGTTTCAGCTTGGCAAGGGAGATACAGCCTTCATTCTTCTGTGAAAAGGGAAAGTGTACTCTCCATGCAAATGAGGACTCAAAATCCTCATAATTTTATTGGTCCAAAATATTCTGATTGGTCAGAATAGAATGCTCTGATTGGTTGAAGCTGTGCACCTCCAATTGAATGGGGAAGTCTTAGTCCTATTGGTTGAAATAGGATTCCAGAAACTCCTTAATAAGGGCTGGCTCAGATGGTAGGTAGACACAGTGCAGGCAGGCCATTAAGAACAGAGGCTTCTCTGTGGAGTGCAGTTTGTGTGAGAGGCCCCTGTGCAGAAATGGCTGCTAGGCTCTGCTTTTATATTTGAATCCAATTAGCCACTAGGAGCCCTTCCTAAAGTGTCATTATTTCTTCCTAAGGGTTCACATGATATAGAGGAATTGATAGGGCTGAATAAGAAATAAATGTAAAGTGCTTTGTACAGTTCTTGGCACATCATATTGTGATCTCCAAGACCGCTAGGACTATGTGTGCTATCTATGTTTTAACTACTATAAATTCAGTACCAATTATACTGCCTGCACATAGTAAATCACTAACATGAAAGTGTTGCACTAATGCATGGATGGAAGAAAAGAGAAGTTATATTCAAAATATTCAGCAACTATTATGATACCAGGACCATCAATAGACACTGGACAGCCATAAACAACCAGTACCACTCTACTAGTATACTAGTAGATGACTACTGAAAATGAGCTAGAATGTATGACACAAGTATTAAAACGCAAATTATATGTAAGTGTTTTCTTTTAAATAGTATACTAGAGGCCCGATGCACAAAAATCCGTGCAAGAGTAGGCCTTCCTTCCCCAGGCTGCTGGCACCGGCTTCCCTCCAGCACCCGGGACCCAGGATGATTCCCTCTTCTAGCCACCCACAGGCACCCGGGACCCAGGCTGGCTTCCCTCAGGCCCCAGCTTCATCAGGAAGGATGTCCAGAATGAAGTCCAGAAGACATCCTGTCTAATTAGCATATTATCCTTTTATTATTATAGATAGTAGTTCATGCTGTTCTAAAGCTTTGGTTTCACCTTAAATATATATATATGGAGTGATGCTGCCCATTGGTTATTCTTTTATTTAAAAAAATGCCAGAATATATTTCCTTGATTACATGATTCTTTTATATAGACTTCTTTACTCTTGAAAAAAATATCAGGACTCTATGTACCTCCTATGTTTTCCCTTACAGGCAGTGTCTGGTCTGTGCTATGTAATTCTGTTGCTAAAAGGACAGTTTGAGATTACATGCTGAGTATATGTATGACACAGCCCTAGAATTAACTTCAAAGTCCCTCAATATGAATTGGAGTTGGTTTTACTCGTTTTGAGTCATGACCCCTTTTATAAATACCATTTTTAATGTCTCCCTCCAGCTATCAAGCCTATGACAGCATATTACTGACAATCAGAGAATTTAAAGTCTGGCCTTATGTCACACAGAAAGGGCACTGTAGGGCCTGAATGAAAACCCAGTACTTCTTAACCTTAATTCTCTAAAACATACAAGGCCCAGATCGGCCCTAGGATTGAATTCACTAGTATAATAAAAAATAATGTTTTGATGAGGTAGTTAATTCAAGAACTCAAGAATACAGCATTGACTTCCATGTTATTTTTTTACTATCCCACTAGACTAGTGGTTCTCAACCTTTCTAATGCCGCGACCCTTTAATATAGTTCCTCATGTTGTGGTGACCCCCAACCATAAAATTATTTTCGTTGCTACTTCATAACTGTAATTTTGCTACTTTTATGAATCATAATGTAAATATCTGTATTTAACAACAGTAGCAAAATTACAGTTATGAAGTAGCAACGAAAATAATTTTATGGTTGGGGGTCACCACAACATGAGGAACTGTATTAAAGGGTTACAGCATTAGAAAGGTTGAGAACCACTGCACTAGACCAACATACCTTTCCCACATTCTATTCTACTCAAGGGATGACTTTTCCTTCTACTTCTGGTTCCTCTTGATACATCCTCAGAAAATATAAATTTATTTTAATAATATTCATTAATTAATTGAACAAACATTTGTTTAAAGCCTAAAAGCATGAGCCACTGAACTAATACTTATTAAAGTAAAACCTAATGAGGATCATAAGTCCCTGGCAACAAGAACATCAACAATAAAATTATTGTATTCAACTTCCTTATTTGGTAAAGTCAATAGAATATCTTACATCAGTAAACTGAAGACTCAAATTATCTAGTCCCAGAATAAACATTTTCTTTTATCTATGGGAGGCCCATGATGGGGCAGAACTGAATCTTATTTGACATTCATTGGATTTGGCAACTGCTATCACTGTTTAATCAGTTACTCATAAGCATTTTTCATTTGTCTGTATTGTTTCTAAATTACGAGCAAGTCAAAGATCAACAATTATTCAGTACTTTGGGCTTCAATCAAAATAAACCTGATGGAGTATATCAGTCACATCCCATCCCACAATCTTTATTTCATTGTACTCTCAATAATAATTGCTCCAATGTAGCGGATGAGTTCCTCTGAGATAATTTTTCTTTCTTGTTTACCTATAATCACAAAAACCACATTTCACTGCAGATGATCCCTCCATCTTTAGTTTGTGATTTCCTCCCCCCGCCCCACATTCATGTATAAAAGAATTGAGGAGAAATCAGAAAATAAAAAGTAAGCATTCTAGGTAAAAGAACATTCTAATGATTTTCTACTTAATCTTATAAAATGCTTTTCTTTTCTATAATTTCTCTCCTTTCCTTTTAAATATCAACAACAAATGACCTCTGAATGATTTCAAACTAAATTATGCATTGTGGTATTATAATACTGTTTTACAAAAGGTCAAAGTAAACATCAACATGAAAGTGTTGCACTAATGCATGGGTGGAAGAAAAGAGATAAATGTGAATAGAAGGCAACACACATTTTTAAAGTTATTCCCTAGTCAGTGGTCGGCAAACTGCGGCTCACGAGCCACATGCAGCTCTTTGGCCCCTTGAGTGTGGCTCTTCCACAAAATACCACAGCCTGGGCAAGTCTATTTTGAAGAAGTGGTGTTAGAAGAAGTTTAAGTTTAAAAAATTTGGCTCTCAAAAGAAATTTCAATCGTTGTACTGTTGATATTTGGCTCTGTTGACTAATGAGTTTGCCGACCACTGCCCTAGCTGGTTTGGCTCAGTGGATAGAGCGTCGGCCTGTGGACTGAAGGGTCCCAGGTTTGATTCCAGCCAAGGGCACATGTGGGGTTGCAGGCTCAATCCCCAGTAGGGCACATGCAGGAGGCAGCAGATCAATGATTCTCTCATCACTGATGTTTCTATCTACCTCTCCCTCTCCATTCCTCTCTGAAATCAATAAAAATATATTAAAAAAATAAAATAAAGTTATACTGTTTCAAATCAATGAATGTATATATGAATATCTATGTTGCATATTATATGTATGTAATGGATATATGTGTGTGTATATATATATATATATACATATACACATATATATATATACATGAATGTATATATATATGTGTGTGTGTGTATATATATGTATATATATATATATATATATATATATATATATATTAACACTTCATATATTTATATGCAAGATGTTCCTTCTTTTTGAAGCATCACCTGCTATGACTTTAAAATAACTGGAAAAATACCTAAGTTGCTTTAGGGTATTGCCTGAGTCTTCTATTTTATTTTTGTATTCTTGCTAGAGCATATATATTGGAAACAAGAATAACAAGAAATTACAATTTTTTCAAGCTTCTAAAAGAAATTTTCTAATTATCAATGGAATTTGCAAGATAAATGTAAACTGGACTTCTTGGGGGAGCTTCCACATTGAGAAGTTCCTAGTATCTAATTCAGAAATAAGAGTCAAAGAAAATAATAACAAAGATTTTAAAAGAGTGATGATCACGTCTATGACAAAAACATATCAGAAAGGTATTAAATGTTTGTTTATTGTTCTGTGGGACGCCTCCACCCTCTCCCTCCCCTCTGTCTTGAATGGTCCTTTCTCAGAAATTCCCACAGCAAACCCCACTTCATCCAATCCGGATCAGAGGCCATTTCCTCAGAGAGGTTCTTTCTTCCTGCTTTGTCCAAAATAAGTCCACCACACAACCACTTCACAATGCTATCCTTTTCTTCCTAGAACCAATCATTGCTATTAGTAATAGGATTTCAGGGTTACTTTTTGGTTTATTATCCATCTGCCCTATTGGAAAGTAAATTCTGTGAGGGCAGAAACAACATCTTAACTGTTCTATATCTCAAGAACCTAATGGCACAGCTTAGTGAATAAGGGCTCTCATAAATATTCATGGATAAATATTGATGAATAATGCTTTGTTCAAGCATGTCAGTTTTGGCTTTTTAGCTCAGAATATTATCAGTTCCCCTTTTATAACTTTATATATAACTTTAATGATATTTTCTTATTATTAGGACTAGCAAGAATCCAACTAAAACTGATGATTTTTGTATATTATATAAGTTGAAATTAGGATTATTATCAGTGCAACTGTTTAAGTTCTAAAAGTCCAAACTAGGTTCTGTTAGCAATTTTAGATATAGTAGGATGTTTTCTCTCCTGATTTCATCAATTCTTTCAAACCACTGAAAGAGCTTGTGCACTCTTGTTGAACAAGCTCAGAGTCCAAGACATTTGACCGCACAGGGTACGTTGCCTATTAGTGCATCAGCTTTAGAGATGGTGTCAATTCCATCATTCACTCTTTAGTTTCCAATTAGTTATTTCTTTTATTATTATTGATTTTAGAGAGAGGAAGAGAGAAAGAAACACTGATGTGAGAGGGAAACATTGATCAGTTGCCTCCCGCACACGCCTCAACTGAGGATCAAACCCACAACCTAGGTATGTAACCTGACCGGGAATCAAACCTGACACCTTTTGGTGTGCAGGATGATGCCTACCCATTGAGGAAGATAATGCTCAGGAAACACCTTGAAACCTAGTTACAAAATACTGGTAGTCAGGCAGTCTCACGAAGAAGGATAGAACCACTGATATAGTTCAGTAAACAGAGTCAGATAGCAATACCAGCTATTGAAATTTGGTGGAAGCTGTAAAGTGAGCACTTGAACTTTGCACTGAAACATTATTACTTGCCAAAGGTAGCCAGCCAGGTAACCCAAGCCTAAAGCCTAATGACAAAGTGCCCGCCATAGATTACCAGAATGGTTTAATTTACAGCAAGAGGATCACATATAGACAGAAAGGGGAGCTGTCAGGAGGCTCATAGAGGACCATGGTGGAAGGAGACAACATTAGATCAGAGATTGCTGAGAAAAAGTATTAAGTTGATCAGCCAGCAGCACTAATGGAGGGTCAGAAGGAATTGATGGTGAGTTACTAGCAGGCCCTGAGCACAGCTGGCAGCAGCAGAAAGAGCTGGCAGGGTGAGAGGAAGGGGCAGCTAATCAAACTGTCTAACGGGCTGATTAGACAAGCAGTGGACTCAGACAGCAGGGGTAGGAGATTCAACTGCAGGAGGATCAGAAAGATGGGCAAAGACAAAGCAAGGTCAGTCAAGGGTCTGGGCATGAGGAGAAGCCGACTGGGCAGCAGCAGTCTGACCAGCCAGCTGTGACAGCTCATCACACAGTACCAGAGCCAAGGATAGGAGAAGCAAAGAGGGCTAAGGGGATGGAGCAATTTATAGAGTCCAGAATCTCAGAGCCAGAAAAGCTAATCAAAGCTGACAGCTGCTCCGCAAAGCTGGGGGTGGGGCTAGTAGGGAGTTTGCAGAGTGTGCCTTTGTCCAAGGGTTTATTTTTCACACCACAAACTGAGCATGCTGCTCAGCTGCTTTCTCTACCGTCTCAAGGCTCAGGAGACTGTGATTTTGAAGTCTCCTTGACAAAATAGGGCAGAGGCCACCTGTTTCGGCTCCATCAATATGGCAGCCTGGACCAGGAGCTGAGGTCTGCTCTGGAACCCTGGCCAGCCTGACTCAGCCAAGCAAATAAATATGCAGACATGCCTCTTCTTTCTGTCCTTCTTTCATCATGTATTTTTCCCTCCCCTTTTAAAAACAAAGGTTTAGGTTTATTTTAAACATATCAGAAATGTCTACCTCTTGATATTGAAACTTCAGGTACAGTCAGTCACTCCCCACACTGAAGCACTCTGTTTCCTCCCAAGCACCCCATCAAACCACGATATTTTTTTCTGTTATAATACACATACAGAGACAAACAATTAAATATTTTAAAGTTGCATTCTTGTGAAATGAGTTATACAATATATTTTTCAAAAGCAGAAAATACATATAAAGCTTAAAACCAAAATGTTTCCATATTTTCTTACTGTTGTTTTCTGACTTTCTCCTAACACAGTGTATTACCATCAAAACCCTCCGAAATGTTTAGAAGACCAGGTGTTTTCCTCTCACCCGTGTTTTCCTGGTCTGTGACAACGTGGGAATTCAAAGGCACATAGTAATAACAATAAAAGTTGCCTTTCTTGAGTGCTTACTAGGAAAAATGATGTGAGGTAAGAACTATTCAAATCTCTATTTTATGGGCATGAGGCTCAGAAGGTTAAGAAGTTTAAGCAAACTTACACTCTAGGAAGTGACTTAACTGGAACTCAACTGCTACTCCACCCATGACCTATGTGTTTCCAACAAAATTAAAAGCTATCAGATGAAAACTTGCATAGGATTTTACTACTCTTCCCACTTCTGTTTTCTTTAAGAAATGGACTAAAGAAAGCTTTTTGCCACGGCTTAAACTTTCTGTGCATTACGAAAAGTAGTCTGCATGCATTTAGAATATAGCAGGTGAAATTCTTTCAAGAAGTGAGGTTGCTGTATTTGGAAAGTGTAACAGCAGGTGTGAATGGAATATGTCCTTATCATATCCCTCTTTGACCTCCTGTAGCATCTGGATAAGGATACAAACCAAGAATGCAATTAAATGTGATTTTAATGTATGAAGTAATTTATTCAATATCAAGTGGGCTTGAAACTGCAATAATTAAGACAATGTGGTACCAGAACAAGAATAGAAAGGTTGATTAATGAGCCAAAATAGAAGATTTAGATTTAAATAAGTATATGATTTAAATTAGTTATAAAGGTGACATTTCAGATTGCTAAAGGAAAGATAAACTTCCTAATAGTTCTGGGTTAATTTCCTGACTACTAAAAACAGTAAGATCCTTGAATTACAAAAAATACCTAAATGAATTCCAGCTGGATTGCATTTAAAGTTGGTAAAAACTATGTTAGAATATACCTTAGCCAACATGTACAAAAAAATTATAATATACTTCCCTTTTGACCAAATACTTTTACTATTAGATGATGTTCATCACATCACTGTTTATTCTTACAAAAATCAAAGATTAATGTTGAAATAAATATCAAACAATGAAGAAATCATATAAATAACATACAGAGTACACTTATGAAAATGGGCTACTACATTATCAATACTAATTATTTGTGCTGCAAGACTCATACATTACTTTTGTAACTAGACAATAAGCAAAATTATTATTTAATTAAATATATAAAATATATAAAATATATCCAAATAACTACTATAAACTTCTTGAAGCCAAAAAGGGTACTTTTGCCAGAAGTGAAAATTTTATTCCAAAAGAGGACTAGATTGGTCAGCACTGCAATTCATACTTAGTAGGCACATTAAAAAATATCTGAAGATGTCAATTATCACTCTCCTAAAATCATGGAAAAATATTTTCTAAAATACCAGTAACACTCTGCCATCCAGCACTGTGCTGAGTACATTTTTAGACATGAGTGTAAAAGTCATCTTATCTAGTCATCTTGGATGAGATAATCCTAGAGGTATGCTATGCATGGTAGCAGGAGAAAGAGCGTGGAGGTAGGATGCATATCACATACCATGTACTAAGAACTTAATCTTAGGGACATTGAGGCATGCCTCTGAGAATTAATCCCCTCATCTGTAGAATGCTGTTGACAACCCCTTTTAATCAGAGCTGTAGTAAGGAGTCACTGAAATAATGTTTATGAAACTCTTAGCACATTATCTAGTTCACAGGGGACAATTTGTGTTGTTACTATAAAAAATAAATGGGAAGTATTAAAAATTAAATTATGACCAATAATGACCTACTACAAGCCCAATCATGTAATAGGTGGTTAATAAACAGTAACAAGTTAGGTTACCTTTCCCTCACTGGTAAAAGCAAATTTGACCAAATAGAATAGCTAAAGTTGTCCAATCTCCTTACTAGACTGTGTCTGCTTCGGGTCAGCATATCCCCCTGACAGAGTGCCTAAAACATAATATCTACTACGTTTTTGTACATGTTGAGTACATGTCCCTCTATCTTTATTAACAGAGCATAGAATCAAGATTTTTCTTTATTTATCCTGTAGAAATATCATCAAAGTAAAATACCATATTTTTAAAAAATACTAATTTTCTAAAATTTACTATGTTACTCGACCAGGTCCCAAATTTATTTATTAGTTCAACTTCCAATAAACAGCAAAAGACAGAGCAATGAGAACATCTGTTGGAGACCAGGTGTAAGCTGACCCGAAGGGACCAACAAGAATTAGTCCCTTCCCACACAGTGTCCCCTGACTTGTTTCAATCTAACTTGTTTTGATGGCACATTCCTATTGTCAGCAGATGAGTAGAATAAGAGACCTTTCATAGTTTATCAAAAGTCTGTAAATATTTACCGAGAACTTGGTCTCCTGACTTCTCTTAGAGATTAAGAAGAACAGAGAGTACATTCCTCTTTGTTGACCTCCTATTCTGTATTTGTGTATAAAAGGCAGTGGTAGTCAATAAAAGGAGTCGCAGTCTCTCGAAGACTCACCGCCCTCCCGACCCCGCTGTCCTGTCTTTCTTTCTTTTCTCAATTCCCATCTCCCTACCTCAGCCCGGTTTAACCTGTCAGGCTGGCCCTGACAAACATCTTACTTCGAACTGAGTGAAGAGAACACATATTGGCATCTCAACAAGGGCACAGATTGAATACTTGAACACAAACATTTGAGGATTTTCCCATTAAGCAATTTTCCTCAATTAAATCCATATACACCAAATTGCCATTTACTGAAGGGCAGAACGGCCTAACCAATTTCGCAGAAGTACTTTTTGGTACACAGATTACAACAGAGGACAGCAGATCAATCAAAGATACTGGCTTCTAGGGCAAAGAGAGGTACAGCTGGGACAATAGATTCACTGTAAAAAATGTGAAGAAAAAAAAAAAGTCAAAAAATCCAGAACATTTGTTTCATGCTTTGTATTTTGTTAAATGCCAATTTTTTCATATTTCATCTCTTCAATGTTCTTGTGAAGATGACAATAGCAGTAACAATTCTTATGTTACACTTATCAAAACTCTCTTAACATTGCTTTCCTCATCATTCCATCAAACATTTAGCATAGAAAAATTTTTTTCAAAGAGAGGTATCTGATCAGCTCTTTTAAAATAGTTCAATGCTTTATCATAGTCCCAGAAAAATTATTAGTTTGGTTTGTAAGGTCCCTATCTGACACCATCTATAATAGTCAACTTAGGCTATGTTGTGCTACAATAACAAACAACCTATTAATGAACAAAATATCAGTGTCCTAATAGAGCAAATTTGTATTTTTTTATTTACATGAAGTTTGCCACAATGCCATTCAACCAAACTTCCAGATCAATTGCCCTCCAAATAGTGACCTATATCCAGGCTGCTTAGCTTTGGAGGATTTGCCAATACAATACAAGGTGTCCTCATTCATCACAGAACAAATAGAAAATTGTGCATGAGCTTTAAGTCCCTCAGCCCAAATGCAACATTATTCACAGGAATATGTATATGAGTAAATAAACATTTGAGGAGCAATACTGCCCCCTCCTTACCTTCTTACCTGTTCATCCTTACCTATACCACTCTCCAACCTGCTCTGAGCTCTTAGCTATACATGGTTTCTTCAATAAGCCATGCTCCCCTGTGTGGGGGATATTCTTTCCTATCACATTTATTTTTCCCTCTCCCCAACCCCTCTGCCTAGTTGATTTTCATTTTCTTGTAATATCAGCTAAGCATCACTTTCTCAGGAAACTCTTCCCTAAAAGCCTCCCCATCCACAAATACCATTACAGGTATGTTCCCTTTAGAAGATTTATTATACTGTTCAGATCTTTGTTCCTCAGTCCATTTTACCTAGGCTTGTCTTTTCCACTAGAATGATGACTGCAAGAGATCATGAACGATGTTGAATTTTATCAGCTTTCCCCAGCATATGGAAAATAATTGGTTTGCAATATGAATTCAATAAGTATCTGTTATATGAGTAAATAAATTATGGAGAATTTTATGTTCATAGAGAGAATGAGATATGACTAAATGCACTACTAATTAATGAAAAGCCAAGCCTCATACCTTGGTCTTCTGACTCTAAAGTCTGTTCTTTCTCATGGCTCCCCGTGGGCTAACTTTGGAAATGGGCAGATCCTTGGAAGGAGATGACATCTCCAGAGAGCCTTTACTGTCAGAAAGGAAAAAAGAAGAGACACATTTTCACCATCTGCCTTCACAGAACCCACACTTTCTTGGAACTGGGGATATTTGGGTGTATAAGTTAATTACAAAGTAACCACTGTCAACTTGAAAAAGCAAAGGAAAGTACTATTAATGTCAGCCAAGAGAGCTTTCAGATTTTGAAGACAAAACAATTGCTTGCCCAGTGGCTTCTTTCTATTGTCCCTCCATCTTTATTTTCACACTGTGGGGACAATAAATCCACATTGCCTTGTCATAGCACCCTTTCTAAAAACAGAATTCTGTTTACATGAACACTAGTTATGGTCCCAGCTTGATAGTCAGGCTGCAAACCAGCTCAAGTGAGTGCAAAGCTTTTGCTGTTCCTATGGATTATCTGACATGAGATGAAACTTCACTATGAGATAGTTAAAAAACACTACTTTCTAAAAGTAGATGCATACCCATTGGAAAGAGCATTTACAATATTTTAAAAGTATAAGGAATAAACCAAATTTCATTTGAAATCCTGCCTCCCAAACACCATAACCAGAGTTAACATTTGGACAAATGTCCTTCCATACAGCTATCTCTCAACAAACTGTATCTTTAAGGAGCTAGATGGTTTCAAATGCGCACCCCAAAATGAAATTGTGCAAGGGCCGAAGTAAAGAGCCTTGAGTTTGAATACTAACTCTGCCACCTACCAGCTGTGTGACGTTGGACAATCACTTCAGTTATTAACTTTTACTTTCTCCATTTTCAAAAGTGTATTTTTGTTTTGCAGGATGGTTATGAAGATAAAAGGAGGTAAGTTATGTAAAGTACCAAGGACAGTGCCAGACATACTGAGGCATCTAAGGGGAAAAATAAACGCAGCTTTATTTTCCCGAGGAACATAGGTGGTGATGATCTGAAGCAGAGCTTGCTGCACATAACAATGGGAAAGTGGAAGGTGCAGTGCACAGACATCCTACAGCGAGAAGGCAAGGCCAATGCTTTCACCATCTTTTGTATTAGTATAATGAGTGCTGAGGCTGAGCTGGCTTTTAGACAACGCAGAGGTTTCAGTTTACTGAAATTATCTGGAAAGTAATTCTCTGCCAAAATAAATTGTCTGTATTTATGTGAAGACGAGAACTATCAGTTATTGAGCAAAGTGTGAGGCAAGGGATTATAATGGGTCCTGTACATTCATCATTTTATTGAATCCTCTCAACAATACGAAGAGGCAGTTGCTGTTCGTAACCACATTTTGCATGTTAGAAAACATAGCCCTCGTAAGTTTAGGTGATTTGCCCAAAGACTTACATGTAGTAACAGAGGACCTCAGATATGATTCTAGGTCTGACTGACTACAAATTTGAAATCCTAAATCACCAATGTTTGCCAGGCATTGGAACATCTGCATTAATTTATCAATCCTATAAAAATGTGGTCAGAAGAGAACCGTTACAATTTTTAAAGCAAAATATAATGTCTATACTTCATAGAAAAGGAACCTAAGAAAATAGTGACAATCATACCACACATATAAATTGTATAATATACTCTTTCAAATGTCACATGATTCTTGCAACAACGTTTAAAACTGGAGAGCAGACACTAACTACAATGCCTGTTTTATTTATCAAAGAGGTTAGATCACAGATTCATTTAGTATTAGAAGAAACATCTATACTTCTCATACTTTTAATTCAGTATTATCCTTATAATACTATTTTCTTCTCCTGAGAACAACCTTAAATTAGTTTAAAACTCTTTAAAATACATGTCCTGGAGCAAACAAATTACAGGACATTTTTTATGGTATTTTGTACATTAGCTAAGGAAAGTCTTTGGTGCACTTCAAAAAGTTCTGCCTAGGGACTTAGGAAAATATCCTAAATGAGATTTATGACAAGGCTTATCTGGTGTTGGTGCAAACTTCTGTGATGAAGAAGAACTTTTCCTGCTAATTTTGTAAGATCTATACTCGAAGCTATTATGGACTATTTTTGTGAGAAATCAAAACGACTGCCTTCATCACAATGAATGATATTCGACTTTAGAAAGAAAATGTAATTAACTGACTCACAGTACAATCACTCTAAATTAATCAAGAGTAGACAGACATTAATTTAGAAGGGGAAAATCCATCAAGAGCCAACCAAGTTAAACTGTAGAATCATTAATATCCATTTCACAAGACTGGATGCCATTGGCTCTTGTCAGCCAACAGCCTGGCACAATCACTTTCTCTTCTCTCTGCTGCTGGTCCATGGAAGAACACAGTTTACTGAGTTTGTTTTCTAAAACTTAATGTGCTTCTCATTAAGGGGCTTTGTGGATGGGCATAATGGATTGGTGCTTAAATGAGAGGATTTATTAAAATAAAAATCTTTTCATTAAAAGTATTTAACCTTACTACAGACTTCTATTTTGATCAGGACTCACTTAAACCTCTATGCCCAGCTTGACTTACTGAAATACTAAGAGTTGAGTACAACATTCCAGTAGTGAGGTAGCCTATCCAACCCAGCTTTGTGGAGTAACCATGGTGTAGCTCAAAATAAACCTGGAATAAAATGCACTTCCTACCATACAGAGACAGTAAAGCATCAAACAGACTTTCAAATTACAGGGGGAAAGTTAGGGAGAGGTGGGGGAGTTATGAAATCAAACGAAGGACTTGTATGCATGCATATAAGCATAAACAATGGACGCAAAACTCTGGGGGGTGAGGGCATGTATGGGTGTGGGATGGGGGGGGTAATGGTAAGATATGTACACATATAATACCTCAATAAAAAAAAAGTAAAAAAAAAAAAAATGCACGGGTTAGGCCGCGCGCCCCTGGGTCTGGGAGAGGCCACGCGCCCCCGGGTCCAGGTGAGGCCATGTGTCCCTGGATCCGGGTGAGGCTGGGTCCCGCGTCAGGGTGAGGCCACGCGCCCCTGGGTCTGGGAGAAGCCACGCGCCCCTGGGTCCGGGTGAGGCCATGTGTCCCTGGATCCGGGTGAGGCCTCGCGCACCTAGGTCCGGGTGAGGCCACGCGCCCCTGGGTCTGGGAGAGGCCATGCGCCCCTGGGTCCGGGTGAGGCCATGTGTCCCTGGATCCGGGTGAGGCTGGGTCCCGGGTCCGGGTGAGGCCGCGCGCCCCTGGGTCTGGGAGAGGCCACGTGCCCCTGGGTCCGGGTGAGGCCATGTGTCCCCGGATCCGGGTGAGGCCTCGTGCACCTAGGCCCGGGTGAGGCCACTCGCCCCTGGGTCTCGGAGAGGCCACGCGCCCCAGGGTCCGGGTGAGGCCATGTGTCCCTGGATCCGGGTGAGGCCTCGCGCACCTAGGTCCGGGTGAGGCCACGCGCCCCTGGGTCTGGGAGAGGCCACGCGCCCCCGGGTCCGGGTGAGGCCATGTGTCCCTGGATCCGGGTGAGGCCTCGCGCACCTGGGTCCAGGTGAGGCCACGTGCCCCTGGGTCTGGGTGAGGCCACGTGCCCCTGAGTCCAGGTGAAGCCGTGCCCCTGGGTCAGGCCGAGACCAAACCAGAGGGAGTTGGACCTACGTTACCACCATTTGTCCACCATCCAGAGCTGAGGGGTCAGTGCTGACATGTACACATAAGGAACTGGTGGACATTGAAATTGGGTCTCTAAAGAACTGTTGGTCCAGAAAGAAACTCACTACAGACTGATTCATTTGCCTGTCAGCATAACTATTATTGCTCGTCTCACATTCAGTTCTTATAAGTATATCTCTAGGGACACATGATCTCGCTCATCTAGGGGAAATGATGAACAACATAGACTGATGAACAAGAACAGAACCAGAAACAAGGAGGCATCGATCGGACTAGCGGGCCTCAGAGGGAGGATAGGGGAGGTTGGAGGGAGGGGGGAGAGATCAACCAAAGGACTTGTGTGCATGCATATGAGCCTATCCAATGGTTAAGTTCAACAGGGGGTTGGGGCATCCGTGGGGAGGGGTGTGGGATGGGAATGGAGGGATGAGGACAAATATGTGACACCTTAATCAATAAAGAAATTTTTTAAAAAAATGCACATCCTACCATATTTCAACTATATGCCATGAGCAAATCACTTTACCTCTCTGAGTCTCAGTTCTTTCAGCTGCAAGATCTATCTACACTATGGAGTTGTGAGGTTTAATTGGAATAATGCATTTAATTGCTTTGTAAACTCTAAAGTGGTATACCAATGAAGTTTCTGAGGCAGAGAGCCATAGATTCCAATCTTGGTTCCTGCGACATATTGGCTATGTGGTCTTGGGTTAAAAATGCGTGGTCTATAAAAGGATAAGAATAATTTCTTGTAAGGTTGTTATGTAAAAAAGCAATAAGGAACCAAATGGAACATGCAATTGTTACTCACTAAGAGTAATCATTATTTTTCTATTATTATTGTTATTATTACTATGTTTAGTAAGCCAATAGACTTCTCTAAGCCAAACATTATCAGACTCTTAAACAGCAGCAGTGGCATAATCATAATAGAAAGTATAAGATATAATACAAGAAATTTTGGGCAGAAACCAAGAAAAATCATGGCAGGGTTTAGAGAGAGGAGCTTTCTCTGCTAAACATGTGATTATTTGCAGTGCATACATTTACACATTTCACATTTTTGTGATTATCTCCAATAACCTTTGCCTTAAATTATGTCTTGAGTTACAAGAGATTAGAAAAAAAGCATGTATGTTGAATAATGGCAGCTCATATTACTGAGTACTTATTATATGACAGGTGTGATATTATTATAACCCCATTTTATTAAAAAAACAACAACACAAAAACAACCTAAGCTCAGAGAGGCAATGAGACTGATGCAAGGTTTTTCTAGCTATCTGTGAGACAAAACTGGGGTTCGATCATTGGTCTGTCAACTAAACCATTAGCTCAAGTGATAACTAATTTGGGGTGGTCTGCTCAACTGTCATTATGCTCAGCAAAGGACACCGACGTGGTGATTCAGAAGTGTGGAAGCTGCAAAGCTTAACATAAGTTGAGAAGAAAATGAAGGTGTACAGAACCACCCACACTGTTGCTCTTAACGAAACATGTGCTTATTTATTAATGAAAATGCAAATGAGTTTGCTCTATTTGGCAAGGTTAAGACAATCTGATTCATAGAAATTAAGATGCTGTTCTGCTAGTTTCACAGAAAAGAGCTAAAATAGAACTTTCAACTGCTAACACAATTGTATAAGGGAGCTAATTATTTTGGTTAAATGTCACTAATAACTAATGGGGAAAATTTCATTTTTGCTAAACATGGAAAAATATGTGACTAATAGCTGAGTGACAAAGGCATTTAATCATCATTTATTAACTGGCGACTTTTAAAGACACAGCTACATCTCTTTTATTTTTTGTTTTAAAAAGAAACATACCTTAGCCTGGCTGGTGTGGCTCAGTGATTGAGCCTCAACCTATGAACCAGGAATTCATGATTCAATTGGTCCCCAGTGTGGGGTGTTCAGGAGGCAGCAGATCAATGATTCTCATCACTGATGTTTCCATCTCTCTCCTACTCCCTTACTCTCTTAAATCAATATATATACTAGAGGCCCGGTACACGAAATTCATGCACAGGGGTGTGTGTCCTTCAGCCCAGCCTGCACCCTCTACAATCTGGGACCCCTCAAGGGATGTCTGACTGCCCGTTTAGGCCCGATCCCGATAGGGGCAAGAATCATGTGACATTTGAAAGCAGTCAGACATCCCTCTCACAATCCAGGACTGCTGGCTCCCAACTGCTTGCCTGCCTGCCTTCTAGATTGCCCCTAACCGCTTCTGCCTGCCAGCCTGATCACCCCCTAACCACTCTCCGGCCAGCCTGATTGATGCCTAACAGCTCCCCTGCCAGCCTGTTTGCCCCTAACTACCCTCCCCTGCAGGCCTGGTCACCCCTAACTGCCCTCCCCTGCAGGCCTGGTCACCCCCAACTGCTCTCCCTTACAGACCTGGTCCCTCCCAACTGCCCTCTCCGGATGGCCATCTTGTGGCGGCCATCTTGTATCCACATAGGGGCAGCCATCATGTGTGTTGGAGTGACAGTCAATTTGCATATTACTCTTTTATTAGATAGGATAGAGGCCTGGGGCACGGGTGGGGGCAGGCTGGTTTGCCCTGAAGGGTGTCCCGGATCAGGCTGGGGATTCCCTTGGGGCATGGAGCGGCCTGGGCAAGGGGTCTGTGGTGGTTTGCAGTCTGGTCACACACCCCCAGTGACCCAAGTAGAGGCCCTGGTATCTGGGATTTATTTATCTTCTATAATTGAAACTTTGTAGCCTTGAGCGGAGGCCAGGGAATGCCAGGGCGGGTGGAAAGCTTGGCTTCCTTCATCACCGGGAAACCCAAGCCTCCTGCTCTCTCCAGCTCCATGGCTGCTGCCATTTTTGTTGAGATTTATTTATCTTCTATAATTGAAACTTTGTAGCCTTGAGTGGAGGCCTGGGCCAGCCAGGGTGTGCGGTAACCTTGACTTCCTCCATTGCTGGGGAAACCCAAGCCTCCTGCTCGCTCCGTGGCCACAGCCACCTTGGTTGGGTTAATTTTCATACTCGCTCCTGATTGGCCAGTGGGCATGGCTTGTGGGTATAGCGGAGGTATGGTCAATTTGCATATTACTCTTTTATTAGATAGGATATATGTATATATATTTTAAAAGAAACATACCTTGCTAAGACCGGTTTGGCTCAGTGGATAGAGCGTCAGCCTGCAGACTGAAGGGTCCCTGGGTTCGATTCCGGTCAAGGGCATGTACCTTGGTTGCGGGCACATCCCCAGTGGGGGGGGTGTGCAGGAGGCGGCTGATCGATGTTTCTCTCCCATCAATGTTTCTAACTCTCTATCCCTCTCCCTTCCTCTCTGTAAAAAAATCAATAAAATATATTTTTTTTAAAAAAAAGAAAGAAACATACCTTTAAAAATAAAGGCAGATTTCTGTCAGAAAGAACCATGAAGAAGCCCTACAGCCTAGACTATTCTTTGTGAGTAAACAGAAAAAGAATAGCAGGCCCTCCAAGAGCACAGAAGATATCATTGGGAATTCTCTCCTTTCTTTCCTTGCATCGCCTTACATTTCCATGTGGAGAGTGTGATCTCATCCTCAGTTCTGCTGGAGTGTCTCGGGCAGTGGGGGGAGCATCAAAAAGGTTATTGATAACTTTGTGAAACACTGTAGCTAAAGGCTTTAGCCTGTGGCTGTTGAACACTTTTGAAATGCATGTCTGTATGTCTATTTGGAACTGAACTTCCCTTTTTTGAAATAACAACATTGTAGAGGTGGCCAGTGACAAGATGAACAGCTTCTAAGGACTTAAAGTCCACAATATTTGCTCAAATGCATGAATGTCTGTATGCATGTGTATACACTCAGACATGCTCCCACACAGTATGCTTGTCCTATTCAGTTTATTATCATTAGATGGTATTAGTTGAACTGATTTCTTGAGGATGATCTTTCTTGCTATTGAAAACACTGGCTAGATGCTCATCGGTTTCATTTTGTCTTTGTGGGAACACAGAAAGACTACATTTCCCAGTCCCTTTTGTAGTTAGATTATATGGCTAGGTTCAGGCCAAGAGAACATGGGTAGAGTGATATATGCTTCTTTCAGGTCTAGCATTAGAATGTCATCCAATTCATCTCCCAATGCCAGCACTACCCCACTTCCTGCCTAACCTGGATGGTGGATAACGTTAGCCTGATCTTGAAGCCTCAACATGACACAAGTATAAGATTTAAATAGCTTGAGTTTTAGCATCACCTGCCTCAAACTTTAATGGGAGTAAGAAGTAAGCTTTTCTGATAAGTCACTGAGCCTTTAGAATTTATCTGACTCTACTATAGATTACCTACTCTAACAGGAAATTGGGTAAATTGTAACTGCTCCAAAATCATTGAAATATAATATGGTCTCATAGCAATAGACTCTCTCAGGTATGTTTCTACTATTCAGAACTAGTCATAATACTGTCTTTCATATTGAAGGGCACATTGATATTGTGTGCTGTATGTGAGGAAAAAATATATCAAGGAATGGGAATAGCTGTTTTTTGGTATGGACAGGTTATCTTATATAAAATGTCTTTGGAATATTTTATGGAGAAGAAAGGTAAAACAAATATTCTGCTTAATAATTTTTCTAATTAGTCTTTAGGCCCAAATTTGTAATGACTTTTTTATTAGTAATGATGAAGAAACCAGCAACTATAGTGGAAAATCTTTTACAAGGACATTTTAAAAGGTGTGCTTATAGCAGTTCAGTTTTAAAATTAAAGGACTCATTCAAAAAAGTGTTGGACACTTCCTTTAAAAAATTTTAAAATTTACATTAAGTCTTTGATATGTCAATATGTCTTATGCATCTCCAAGAGTGAATCTGTTGTATGGTGTGTTAACTAAAATTATTTGACCTCTGAACAGCTCCTATTCTCTTCTAGCCTTCCTCCATCTCAGACACAAGTGGAGCGTTTGTGTTCTGAGAAATGTACTTTGAAAAGGAATGAATGAGAATCATTGTAACAGCCCTCCTCCATCTCAGACACAAGTGGAGTGTTAATGT
Organism: Eptesicus fuscus; assembly: GCF_027574615.1. NCBI lineage: Eukaryota > Metazoa > Chordata > Mammalia > Chiroptera > Vespertilionidae > Eptesicus > Eptesicus fuscus. The sequence continues at coordinate 96,089,604 of NC_072478.1, forward strand.
TCTAAGAAATGTACTTTGAAAAGGAATGATTTAGAATCATTGCAAAATTATACCATTATAATGAATATTGGACAATATCCTAATGGGAAGGTACCAGTCTAGTCTTAATAAGAAGTAGGTGCCGAAATCCGGTTTGGCTCAGTGGAGAGAGCATCGGCCTGCGGACTCAAGGGTCCCAGGTTCGATTCTGGTCAAGGACATGTACCTTGGTTGCGGGCACATCCCCAGTAGGGGATGTGCAAGAGGCAGCTGATCGATGTTGCTCTCTCATTGATTTTTCTAACTCTCTATTCCTCTCTCTCTTCCTCTCTGTAAAAAATCAATAAAATATATTTAAAAAAAGAAGTAGGTGACTGGAATCATTAAACTCTTGAAACTGTCTCCAAATTTATGTTTGGAGTAGGAATTGCCACAGACTTTATTTAACCACAATGGTTGGAAAATGTAATACATGTTCAATAAAACTTTCTGGTTAACCTGTTTATTCAGTGAAACTTTTCTTTGGCATGGTTAGTCCTGCTGTGAAAAAGGAAATTTTCTCTGAAAATTTTCTGTTTCACTATGTACACTTGTGCTAGCTGGGCTCCCAATTTTGTAGTTTGCAAAATACAGAACTTTATCTACCACAAATCTTCAAAGCCACTGCTATACAAGTTGATGCAATGTCAACTCAACTTGTAGGAGACATTATAAAAAGGGAAGTTGCCTCTGACTAATTCTTCTAAGCAGAATAAAAGAAGAAGCAAAGAAAAATATTTTCTTTCACATCTATACTTTTGAAGACAATGACAGGTGTTTCAAAACAAACCTTTGATCAATAATGTAGGAAGCCAATGGTGGTTCTGACTAACAGCTGGTTAATTAAAGTGCTTATCAACTAAATTGATAATTAAAATGTAAAACTTAATCAGCTTCTATTAGACAGCAAAATAAATCTCCAAAGAATCTAGTCTAGATCAAAATAAGTTTTTCTCCTTTCTTATCAAAACTGCTGAGTCATGATGGAGAAAATTTCACAAATTCGAAGGAAATATGATACAGTCTTAATTTGAACTATCTGTCTTACATTGGAATGGAGCGATTTCCTCTAACACCTGAACCTTCTGAGAATTCGTCCTTTTATGATTCCAGGAAGTAAGTGATTAAGGGGATACAGGGAGAAAGCCATGGATCCTCTAGCATGCATAAAAGAAACACACACACACACACACACACACACACAGCACAAAGCAAACAAAGAACTCACTTAAATACAGTGATATTCAAACTCCAAACAGATTCACCAAGATCAAACCTTCTCATAACATTGTACCCACCACCTCCATCACCACTACCAACCACCACCAACAACAGCGTGAGTAACAGCAAACTACTGATTCCCTACAAAGTTGCTCTTGTGTTTATTTAACATAGTTGTTAAAGTTAAGCATATACCAACATCACCAGGAAGTTATATTAAAACACAGATTTCTGGGTCCTACCCCTCCCTAGGGTTTTTTATTAAGTAGGTCTGGGAAGGGTCACAAGAAATTTTATTTCTAACAAGTTCCCAGATGATGTTGGTGGGGTTGGTTTGAGAGCAGTCACTTGAGAGAAACATTTAAAATAAGTTCATAGGATTTCACTCACTGAAATTTAATGCAGACCCTATTATAATGCAAATACAGTTGTTCTGTGTAGTCTTATTTTTCAAAATTCAAGATAGAAAACTATGACAGTTCAATGTGATGAGAGAGAACTAACTACATTATATTGAATGTTAAATGATTACAATATACATGGGTCCAGTATGACTTATCCCTGACAGTGTTTGGCTTGGCATCCTGCTAGGCAAACTCAGTTAATTAAACCAAAAAATTCCCTATGTCCTTTCTGTACTTTTGACCATATCCATCCTTTATCCACTTTCAATTATATAATTCTTTCTTTGTCTGAAATAGACTCCTTCAACCCATCACATGGCTAGCTCCTACAGTACTTTTAAAGTTAATCTTAAATGTCACCTTTTCCAGGAGGTCTGTCTTGAAGTATTTCTTTTCTCCTTTTTCCAATGAGAGCATGCTGTGCTCATCTCCACCACAGCCTTTAGCAGAACATACTGAAACTTTCTGTTTAAGTATCTGTCTCTTACCTGAGACTGTGAGCTCCTGAAGAGCAAGGACTGATCTTACTGGTGTTTGTATTTCCAGCCACCAGAATAAGCCCTCAATAATAAATTTGAATTAAAAAAAAATGCTTTTATCATTGTCAAGCTAAACCTAAATATTTTATTTTCTTTGTGACTTCAATTGAAGTAGCTTTGGAATATAAATTTCTTTGTTTGTTCATTCAAATTTTAATTGACTGACCCCTATGTGCAACAGATATATTGGTAAAGAAGACCAGGAGATTTCTATGCCCAACACTTGGTGGGGAGGCAGATTAATAAAAAATTAATTACCAAGTAGTATGACAAAGGCTTTGACTGGGCTAGTAAAGACTCTGATAGAATTATAAATGAGGACCAATAAAACCTAAAAGTATTTCTGGAAAAAGTAATTTCTAAACTAGAAATTATTATGATAATTTTTTCCTTTGGTGTTTTATATATTAGTTTTCTATGGTCACATCGAGCATTATTTGAGCATCCAGAAAGTTTTACTTGCTATAAAATAAGAATCAGGAAGAAGAAATTCATAAGCTACTAATGTTATCTCAGATATTTAGCTCTTTTATGTAAATAATTTAGTCCCTTTTATTTGGAATTTTAAAATATCTACCCTTTTCCCCACCCAAGATTTTTATTCACTCATTTTGCATGTAAATATGCAGATTTGAGAAGTTGATTACTTTAGTCATAAAGTCATTACTTCTCATATCACATTAACTGTCAAACTATGCTATTTTAAAATCTGAAGGATCAGACTACTCAGAAGAACTCTATTTGCATTACAATAGGGTACACATTAATAATAAGGTGATTCATTACTCTGTTAGCATCACCTTTACTCTGAATTGTTACTTTAAAGCTTGTGTGTCACAGCACAGTCTTCTGTGCCCAGGGTATTGGCATTTAAGAGGTTTGTCAGACATCTAAAACTGGGCAGTGGCCAGAGGCATAAACAAGGGTGAAGATCATATACCCAAAGAATAAAATAAAAAGGTTCAATCCATAGTGTGTGAACAATTCTCAAATACCAAATTGGCATTTTAAGTTTCTCCCATCACCACCCATTTTCCTTACTTAGGACCTTTTCTCTCTCAGTCCATCTGATATCCTGTATATCTAACAGTGAGAACATATTAAAGAGGTGATTTTTATATCCTCAGGCACAAAAGAAACACTCATACATTATTAAAGAAAATTTGACAAGTGTAAAAGGTTAAGTCTTCCTCCCCCTAATGCCTCTAGCTCATTTTTATTTCTCTCTGGTCTGAGTTAGATGTCAATGCTCTATTCTGATTTCCATTACTGACTGAATAGTAGAATTACATGGTGTGATAGGCATAATGGCCCCCAAAGATGTCTACATCCTAATCCCTGGACCCTGTGACTAGGACAGGTTGCACAGTAAAGAAAAATTAAGGTTGCAGATTGAATTAGTATTGCTAATTACCTAATATTAAAACAGGGAGGTCATTCTAAAATATATGAGTGGGCTCAATGTAAACACAAGAGCCCTTAAAAGCAGAACAGTGATTCTGAAAAGACAATCAGAGAGATGACAGTGTCAACGTAAGAAATGTCCAAACCTGTAAGATTGATTGAGTTCATTTAAGCCAAACTGACAATTGCCGGGAAGCAAAATCTTAATGGATTAAGAAAATGCTCCAGAGAATGGCAGTTTTGCACCTTATTTTATATATTACAATCAAAGGAGGAGGTATAAGGGGAATAAAGGGGGGCATCTGTAATACTTTCAAAAATAAATAGCTCGGCCTGTGTTTCTCAGTGGCTGGGCATTGACCTATGAACCAGGTGATCACATTTAATTCCTGGTCAGGTCACAGTTGAGGGCTTGATCCCCAGTGGGGGGGCAGGCAGGAGGCAGCTGATCAATAATTCTCTTTCATCACTGATATTTCCATCTCTCTCTCCCTCTCCCCTCCTCTCTGAAATCAATAAAAATATATTTTAGAAAATATAAATATAAATTTTTTAAAAAGGGTAAGGTATAAGGAGGGTTACATGAAATTTACTGGTGACAGAATAGGAAGACGGGAGAAAGCAAAGCAGGGAGATCTCTGGGATTGGATAAAGAGTAAAGTGAAGATACAAATATTTCTTCTACATTGGTGGGTATAGGATAGTTAACAATTAACATTTACAGCACAGAGAGATGGTAAGTGGGGGAACAAGATAACAATGAAAGGTTCCCTGGTCTTGCACTTTGGTGGGAGATTGTGCCCTGAAAGCGTCTGGAGAAAGGGGTGCAGATGGAATTATACGGAATTACTCAGCCATCCCAAAGGTATGGTATTTTAGATGCAAAAAGACAATAAACAGGCTTAGTTAAGGTAAAGACTGCCCTTTGTCAAGGAAGATATGAGGGCCTAGGACATGACTACCCACTACAACTCGCTTGTAGTTCAGGAGTTTTAATTTCAAATCATCCTATATGGTTACTTTTGGTCGTGAGTTTGTAAGGCCGCCATGCAGGCCTCCCTGAGATTGTCAGGTTTAGTACGTCCTCTTTATCGTCCACAGCAGCCGAGGGAAGCCTTGGTCTGATTTACTATGGCTTTGAAGTGGGCCATTAGTCAGGGAAAGCCAGCAGCCTCTAGAAACTGGAAATGGCAAGGAAATGAGATTTCCCCTGGAGACTCCAGAAAGAAATGCATCCTTCTGACACCTTAATCTTAGCCCAGCAAGATCTCTGCAGATTTATGATCTACTGAACTTTAAGATAATACATTTGTAAATTTGTGTTTTTTAAAACACTAAGCTTGTGGCAGATTGTCACAGAAGCAACAGAAATTTAACTGGGGGACCTTTTCAAAATCCTGAAGCCCACATCACACCCCACATCAATTACATGAAAATCTCTATGGGATATAAGGGGAAAGGCCAAGATTCACACATCAAGACTTTTTTAAACTCCTTAGAAGATTCCAATATGCAGCCATATTTCAGAACCGCTGTTTTAAGTATATTCACTGGTCTCCACACAAAGCTGACCTGCCTCAGGATGAACTCCTCACTGGTGGGGAGGCCAGGCCCATAGGATGCCATGTCACTCCAAGGTGGCTCCAGGGGCAGAGCACCAACATCATCTTGGAACTTGTTAGAAAGACATGATCTGGGCCCCAACCTGACTGAGTCAGAATCTGCATTTTAGTAGCCAAACTAGGTGATTTTGTATGCACATTACATTTTATGAAACAAATAATGTACGCTGGCAGTTGCCTTCCTTTTCTAAAATGTGTCTGCTACTTGCAATATTTTTTTTAAAGCTAAGGTTATTTTAATTATTTTAAAACTTTGTCTTTTTTTATTTTTAGAGAGTGGAAGGGAGGGGTGATAGAGACAGGAGAGAGATAGGAGAGAAAGAGAGAGAGAGAAGCATTGATGTGAGAGACACATCAATTGGGTGCCTTCCACAGGTGTGTGGACTAAGGGGCAGGGAATGAACCTGCAATCCAGGTACATGCCCTTGACCAAGTATCAAACCCTCGACCCTCTGGTGTGCAGACCAACATTCTAACCACTGAGCAATCCAGCCAGGAATGCTTGCAATAATTTTTAAATCATTACCTAAATAAAAAAAATAAAAAATAAAAACTTTAAAGCAGGTCCTCAAGGCTATGAGTTTCTTGAAGAAACTCTGTTTCTCTTCTCTCTGTTCTCTCTTCCACTCTTTCTCCCTTTACTTATCCTCAGTGCCCAAGACACAGCATTTCTAATTCGCTAACTGGCTGAATTAATAATAATTGTAACTGCAGCAATGATAATAACTCACTGAAAAAAATAACTTAAAATGCCAGAAAAAAATGACATTTTAATTTAGACTCAATGGTCTAGTTCTTTTTATTCCAGACTAATTTCTCTTAGACTCTAGAGATGTTGATCACTATTTATTAGCTTACTCTTAAAATTCCTAAATAATTTCAAACCTCTTTTGGGGTTTTATTCCCATAAGCTAATATAGTCAATGATCACAAGTCACTTATTACATCAAATTTAAATTCCTTTTATCATAAATTTATAATTTTTGAAATCCAGTTATTATAAAAAGAATCATTGTGTGTTAGAACTATATTTTCCTCTGTTTAATTTTTTTTCTCCAAACTGGGGTTGGAGACACCACTAACAGAGTAAGATTTGAAGGTAAGAAATATGAGACTGCAAACTGTGACTTCATTCCCTATCTATGTCCACGGAAGCATCACCAATGCATCAGGATGCTCTCCTATGTTGAGCCCAAGACTCATTTCTGAAAGCTTCTCAACACTGTACTTTAGAAACCACCTACGTGCAAAGCTAAACAAGCAAAAACTTTTTTTAAATAAATTTACCTTAATCATTCCACTTAAGCCCTAGAACAAACCAAAGAGCTAGATGTTACTATTTCCATTTCACAAATGAAGACACTGAAGTCTAGAGAGCATTAGTAACTTATCCAAGGTCATGCTGTTAGACATAAGTGGAGACAAGATTTGAGTTGAGGTGTATCTGGTTCCAAAGCCCATGCTGTTAAAACTGTTGCCTATAGTTAGCAGTTACATACATAACCTGTTGACCATGGACAGAACAGGAATCCCCATATTAAGAGACTTTTCCTTGAGAGGTCTTGGAAAGAATTCCAGTGGCTCAAATTGACCATATGGTTCTTTTCCAAGTAGCTGAGTGCTTGTAGAACTGTGCTATTTAAGTTCAATGAAGAAGACTGCTTATGAACACATCCCTACTCAAGAAATCTTCCAGTGGCGATCTTGGTGATGTGCTGCTTAAAGTGATAGCCCACACTAAGAAACAAACTATGCTGGTTTCAAACCACTAGCTTAGCAGGCTGAATTCCAGTTATTTGCTAAAAGCACACAAGTAATTTCTAATCACACAGGGAATCTTCATAACGTATTTACATATACTTTGCCACCTGCGTTTTTCATAGCATCCAGTATCATTAAAATGCTGAAACAAATAAAATGAGTCATTATTCAAATACTCACCATCTATCTGTTACTGGGAGAAAGGGAAAGAAAAAATTCATGAAGATAACCCTCTGCACTTAATACACAGGTAGAGATAAATGGTTTCTGCTTTGAGATCATTCACCAACACTGCTCCTCAAAGATAGGTCTATCTATTCAGCTCTTTGGCAATGACCCCTGTCTCTCACCAAGGGAGGCCGTTTCTTCAGGAAATGTTAGGCAGGCTTGCTGGTCTTGCGTACAGCCATTGGGTGTTTGAAGTCACACTTCTGTGTCCATGTGTACATGACAGTATCTGATGAGGCAGAAGATGTAGTTGGTTCAATATGCCACTGATTTTTAAGATGCCCCCAAATAGGGAAAGCAGAAGTTAAAGATCACTGCCAGTTATACAATAATTAATTTAAAATAGTTTTATTACTGGACTGAAATTAAAACTCAGGAACACCAAGCTTTGGATCAAGCTCTACTGGTTTTATGACATTGGGTAAGTTATTAACAGCTGTGTACCTCAAACCCTCCTCCAATAAAATGGAATGCCTAAATTTCAGGGTTATTACCAAAGAAAGTTAATATATGCCAAGTGCTTAACATCCTGCTTGGAGCAGAGTAGATCTTAAAAACAAAACAAACAAACAAAAAAACAGTAGCATCCTTAACACTTCCTTTTTTGGGAGTCAGAACTTCAGATTATTTCCTTCAAATCCTCAGTTGTATAGACTGTGCCCTGTGGATCCAAGTGTTCAAGGTAACATATTTTCACTGGATACCTCGGGGTATTCCCATTTCCATTTAATGTTTAATGTACATAGCTATAACCTTAGACAAGAGATTCGTGCTGCCACATATTATGATGAAAAGCATTTCATTCAAGAGTGACCAACTTCTGAGTTCCTACTATGAGCTCCTGTGTAAAGTGATAGGGGGGAAATAAGGAAATCTCTGCTCTGCAGACACTTAAAATCTAGCATAAAGATCAGGTTAACTGAACATATATTCCATAAAGTTATACAAAAAAGGATGTAAATGACAGAGGTATGATCAGGAAATGAACCTAGTATTTCAAATGAGCATTGAAAAATAAAGAGGATTTTTATAGGTAGATAGGAAAGTACAGGACACATCAGGCAAATAACTTGGAAACCAACTATGAGGAACCCAGAATGACAATATTTAGGTGTTTGATATTTTGACTAGCAGGAACTTAATAAGGTATATGAAGCAGGAGAGTGACAGAAGAATATCAATAGAAATAATGGATAAAGATTAGTCTGCACTTTATCCTACACAACTTTCTATTCTGTGAATATTAGTGTGGGGAGGCTGCCAGATACTTCCCATTCACTCGTAAATGTATGTGGGTACATATGCATTATACATGCATTTCAATGCATGACTTGCATATGCCAAGACATTTATACAGGAGGAAGGGCTTCTGGACTGTCAATGTAAGGAGCTCTAAGGATACTCTTCTCAGCAAAACAAAAACTTTATTGTTCAAAATTATTTTTGAAAAACCCATACAATTATTTGAAGTCTCCAGAAATTGTCCTAAGATCATATAGCAAATGAAGAAACATTCACAAGAAAAAGCTACTAAGTTTCAGTATGAAAAGTGAATGTCTGTAGTATTGAATTATGACCTACTCTCCTTCTCCATTCATCCAGCTCAGTATGATAAAAACCTCACTGCAGACTGGTGCAGCCAAGAACACAGGGCTTACCATTCCCCTCCCCCTGCCCCAGCTATTATTATTATTATTATGATGATGATTATTATGTTTTTTATCTATTATATATAGATTGCTTAATTCATAAAATAACCAGACTTGTTTACTATAAACTACAAAACATTGTTGAAAGGGGTTAGAGATCTAAATAAATTGAAAGACTGCTCATGTTTATGTATCAGAAGACTCAATGCTTTAATATGGCAATGGTATTCAAATTGATATACAGATTCAGCACAGTCCACTATCAAAATTTCAGCTCATGTTTTGCAGACATTGACAAATTTATCCTAAGATTTACACGAAAATGTAAGGAACAAAGAATAGCCACAACATCCTTGAAAAAGAGGAACAACATAGTTGGAGGACCCACATTTTCCAATTTTAAAACTTACTACAAATCTGTAATAGTAAAAAACAATGCAGTATTGACATTAACATAGACTTGTAGATCAATGGAATGAATTAAGAGTTCAAAACTAAAGTAACATATCTATGGCTAGTTGATTTTACATGAGAGTGCCAAGACAGCCCTGGCTGGTTTGGCTCAGTGGATAGAGTGTCAGCCTGCAGACTGAAGGGTCCCGGGTTTGATTCTGGTCAAGGGCATGTACCTTGGTTGCGGGCACATCCCCAGTAGGGAGTGTGCAAGAGGCAGCTGAATCGATGTTTCTCTCTCATCGATGTTTCAAACTCTCTATCCCTCTCCTTCCCTCTCTATAAAAAATCAATAAAATATATTAAAAAAAAAAGAGTGCCAAGACAATTAAATGGGAAAAGAGTAGTCTTTTTATAAATGTGTTGGGACAACAGGATATCCACATACTAAAGAAAGTAGCTGAAGTCCTACATCACATCATATGCAAAATTTAACCTTAAATGGATCATGTATTGAACTGTAGGAGGTTAAAATATATAACTCGTAGAGAAAACATAGAATAAATATCTCTTTTTTACCTTGGGTTAAGCAATGGTTTCTCAGACATGGCTCCAAAAACACAACTGGCAAAAAAAGAATATATGGATACATTGGACTATATAAAATTATAACTTCTGTGCTGCAAACATAACTTAGAAAAAGTAAAACAAAAATCTACACAAAGGAGGAAACTATTGAAAAATCATGTATCTGATAAGGATCTTGTATCATACAACATAGAGACAGACAAATAATAAAATTTTAAAATGGTCAAAGGATCTAAATAAACATTTCTACAAATATAGTATGCAAATGCCAATAAACAAATGAAATGATGCTCAACATTAGTCATTAGGGGAATAAAAATCAAAACCATGATGAGCCCTCTTCTTATGCAAACTAGGATTGCTACACTTAAAAAGCTATAAAACATGAAGTGTTGAAAAGAATGTTGAGAAAACATTGCTGGTTGAAATGTCAAATGGTATAGCCACTTCATAAAACAGTTTGATACTTTCTCAAAAATAGAGTTACCGTATAATCAAGCATTTTCACTCTGAGATATATAACCAAGAAGATTAACCATTATTCCAAACAAAACTTGTATACAAGTGTTTATTGCAGTTTTATTCATAATAGCCCAAACTAACCCACATATCCATAAACTGATGAATATGTAAATAAATAGTTGCATGCCTATGCAATTTAATATTAATTATTAATAAAACAAATGTAGAACTTATTTTACTAGTACAAACTAAGTGAACTGTAAAATTATACTGAATAAAAGAAGCCCATCACAAAAGGCTACAAATTATAGCTACATGGAATGGTTTCTCCAATAGAATTACAGTACTCACCATAGCAGACCATGTTCTACAATGTCATGCCCGAAATTGTTAGTAAGTGGGAAGGCTCCTATGAGTTTGCCTGAAGCAGAAAAGGTGTCTAGACATTCACACACTTATCTCTTATTATGCTTTTACTAGAGGCCCGTTGCATGAAATTTGTGCATGGGGGGAGGGTCCCCTCAACCCAGACTGCACCCCCTCACAATCCAGGACCCCTCGGAGGATGTCTGACTGCCAGTTTAGGCTTCTTGCAATCCAGGACCACTGGCTCCTAACTGCTGGCCTACCTGCCTGCCTGATCACCCCTAACCACTCTGCCTGCCTGCCTGATCCCCAACTGTTCGCCTGCCTGCCTGATCACCCCTAACCGCCTCTCCCTTGGCCCCAGCCACCATGGCTTCATCCGGAATGACGTCCGGAAGGTCGTTTGGCTGTCTGGTCTAATTAGCTTATTATGCTTTTATTATTATAGATTTACTTTGCTCCTGCATTATGGTCACTATTTTTCCTCTTCTTTAGTGGCGGTGTTTTTTGTTGCTGTTATTTGCAATGCCATCTGCTTTTCATCTTCCCTTCACTACTTAAGGAAACCCAAAGGGTTGAAGAAAGTAGTTTGAAGTCATAAGCAATAAGAATATGCTAGCTATATATTGTATAGGTTTTAAAGACACCTGAAAATATATTAAGTCAATGCCATAGAATGACAATATTTTGCTTCCTGGAAGTAAATTTAAAGATGTTGCACCATGGATTACACATTCATATCTTTTCCAAAAGCAGATGCTAACATGACTTGGAGGTTTTCCAGGTATAAAGACTATAAACTTTATCAAGAATCCTCAACCAAAGACAGTTGCTTCCTCTCTACCATCTGTGCAGCAGCAAGATGCCGTAAAGAAATCAAGCCAGGGTATGGCAATTATACAATGGATATATTGGTACCCTAAAGGACATAAGCTAATCAGCATAATTAAATGTAATACTTTTTTTTTTTTTTGAGCAAACGTTGATTCAAATTGGGCAGTGCCAAACCGAAAGTAGTTAAGAATGCACCACCAGCAAGGAGCTAAGGGAAAGGCTTTTGTAGAGAAAACATTGAAGTAAAGCAAGAAAATTATTTGATTGGCTCTAGCTTAAGGTTACCTTATCTGGGAAAGCCTATTTGGCTGTTTGTGATTGGTTGTTCTTAAATTTTGCTTTCTTAACTGAGGCATTTATAGGAATTGACTCTGGTTGAAGTTTCCTACTGTTTGTTTATGTAAACTGCCAAAGCATTGAAGTCTCCTCAGTTTAATGACCTTGTTCAATTACTTTTACAATATTCATTTCTTATACTACTGACTCTTAGATAATGTTTTTGTTATTCAATTTATATGAGTTTTTTACATTTTGAGAATATTGCTTTTTATAATATGATGGCATATATTTTTTCAAATGGTTTATTTTTTAAACTTTATTATTTTGATAAAAAGTATTTCTAAACATAAAACTATTTAAAATATATTAACATTTTTCTTATTTTTTCCATTAGTTTTGTTAGGAAGTATTTCTTTTTTTCAGAAATAAGATATTCTTCATAATTTTCTTATATTTTAAAAGTTTTACTCTTACATGAATTTCTGACAGCAACTTAAAATACATCTCAGTATATGGGGTGAGGATTCAAAATAATTGTTTCTACATGCAAAGTTAGTTTTATGAGTGACATAATTTGAATATTTCATTCCTTCTTCACTGCTTTATGATGCATGTTTTATCATATATTAAATTATTTCATTTATTAAGATTTATAAGTACTATCTATACTGATACATCCATTTATTCTCTAAATGGTAACTATGTTTTCTATTAGCTCTTTTAAGTTATATTTGAAAAATTGAAATATAAAAAAGTCAAAGAATAACATCATAATCATTCATATTTCTACTACTCAAAATTAATATTAATTAACATATTTCATATTGGTATTGGTACAGAATTATTTTAGTGATTTTGATTTTATAATATTTTATCTTAACTAGCAAGGCAACTTCCTCATCACTCTTTTTTTTCCAAAAGTTCCTTACCTATTTTTACTTATTTATTCTTTTATTTTTAATTTTTATTGAATTTATTGGGATGACATTGGTTAATAAAATTATATAGATTTCAGCTATACAATTCTATAATACATCATCTGTGTATTGTATTATGTGTTTACCACCCAAAGTCAAGTCTCCTTCCATCACCATTTATTCCCCCTTTATCAAACTCTTCTATCTCCCCTCCAAAAATGTATTTTACTATCAGTAAAAAGATGTATTATTCTGTAAAATAAAGTAGATATTTTATAGAAAGGGAAATGTCATTTACTAAATAACTATTTGACTTCTCTGACATAGAGTAATTGAATATAATTAATTTCATATATATGTACCTTATTTATTAATAATTACTTAACTCTTTGCAATTAAATGTCTGAAGTTATATACATGGAAACTGAAATAGACACCAAAGTATAATTTTTTTTAAAAAAATAACTGCCTATCCCTTTAATTGGTCCCCCCAAAATGCATATGTATTTGCGATAAGGCCCATGTTATAAGTCAAGCTATCTTAAAAACGTTGGTTGGCCTTACAATTAATTTTCTAAAGCATTAATTTTCTAGATGTAATTTACTTACAGAATATTTTTCCTTACATGATATTCTTCTACTATCCCCTCCTTTTTTTATTTAAATGTTAGAAGGCTTTTGAAAATTTTATAATGTAGTCTTGATGGCTTATAAATTTTAATTTTTTGCACTATAATATTAATGTTTTAGGTTCATTACATGGTGCACAATTTTATCATGAGATGAAGTACCAATAAAAATTTTAGTTAACACTTTAGGAACACCTTTTTGTCCAGTACAATTAATTTTTCTAGAATATTCGCTTGTTTCAACTAGCCAATTTAAATTTGCCTGAAAACTTGACTACTATTTTACTGTCATATTACTCTAACAACAATCTTATTTTACCCTGTAAATATTAGTGGAAGGGATTATTTGCCTTCTTGAGTAGGTCCTGAGCATTCCTGGTGGTAAGCTGGATTTAGATATCGTAAACCTACTTCCTCACACCATGGGTACAAGACAACTCAAACAATTCTTGTTGGAGTGAGAGGGCAGCTGCTGTCGGCCAAGTCTCTGTCGGTCACCTGGGTCCTGATCTGAGCTGGGCATGGGAAGCACGAAGCAGCCATGGGGGCAGGAGACCTCCCTCAGAAGGGACTAGGGTTCAGGCCCCTGCAATGTTGGGGGGGTGAGGGTCTGTGCCCCACCTCTGTTGATCCCCAAATTCTCTCCTGATGGCCCCTCTGCGACTGTGCCTGTCTTAGGTTAATTGTAAGGCTAAAAGCAAGACACCCATGAAAAACACACAAGGTGTCAAAACAAGCCAGAGGAAAATCATTTGGGCAAAAAATGAAATAGGATCCCAAGTCAAATTTATAGAAAATACTCCTTTATTAACTTTTGGTCAAGAATATGTTTGTATATTTTCAGAAAACAACTCCAAGACCATGTGGATTCCAGCAACAGAGAGGAATTGACAGGACTACTCCAGCCATGAAGACAGAAGAGAAGCAGTCCAGAGATGGAAGATGCTGATGTGGCCTTCCCATACTAGCAGTTTGACAATATCTATAGATGCTGTGCATCACTGCAGGTTGCCCAGGACCAAACCAGAGAGAGTCGGACCTGCATTACCACCATTTGTCCACCATCCAGAACTGTAATGTCAGTGCTGACATGTACACATAAGGAACTGTTGGACACTGAAATTGGGTCTCAAAAGAACTGTTGGCCCATAAAGAAACTCACTACAGACTGATTCATTTGCCTGTCACCATAACCATTACTGCTTGTCTCATTTTCGGTTCTTATAAGTGTATTACTAATAGCACATGACCTCATTCATCTAGGGGAAATAATGAACAACATAGACGGATGAACAAGAACAGACCCAGAAACAAGGAGGCATGGATCAGACTGTCGGGCCTCAGAGGAGGGTAGGGGAGGGTGGGGGTAAAGGGGAGAGATCAACCAAAGGACTTGTGTGCAAGCATATGAGCCTAACCAGCGGTTAAGGACAACAGTGGGGTGGGGGCATGTGTGGGGAGGGGTGTGGGATGGGAATGGGGGGATGAGGATAAATATGTGATACCTTAATCAATAAAGAAATTTAAAAATAAATAAATAAATAAATAAATAAACGTTGGTTGGGTTCTGTTTTCTTATTTACTTAAGTCAGTCGACAAATATTGACTATCAGGCACTTACCTAAATGTTCAATATACTAGTATATCAATAGATACAGATGACAAAGATCTTTAACCTCCTGGAACTTATAGTCTAACAAGTAAATTATTATTATAAGTACATGATATAAAAAGGTAGCAAGTATAATGGCAGAAAAATTGGTGTATGATATGGAAGATCAGGAGTATTGGGGTGTTGCAGTTTTAAATAGGTTCTTCTTGAGATGGGTCTTCTGAGAAGGTGTTATCTGAGCAGAATCTTCAGAGTCCTGGGCTTAGCCAGGTGACTATCTGAAGGAAGAGCATACCATGCAGAAGGAATAGGCAATGCAAACGCCCTGAGGCAGAAGCAGCTTTGGCATAACTGGAGAATAGTGAAGACCTCAGGTGTGATGGAATATAGTAGGAGAGAATAGTAGGGGTTGAGATCAGATGAGGATTGGGGAGACAGATCATGAAGGACCTTGTAAGCCATTATGTGGATGTGGACTGTCCTATGAATGAAATGGGAAGCCCAGGGATAATTTGAGTTGGTTATTGACATTAGTCTGACTTGTATTTTAAAAGGATCACTCTGACTGCCGAGTAGAGAAGAAACAGAAAAGAGTAGAAACAGAAGAGTAAGCAGGCTGTGTTATTCAGGCAAGAGAGGATTGGTAGCTTGGATCCATGTGGTAGCAATCTCAGTGACAGATCAATAGACCAGAATGAGACTCATTTCTTAGGAAGTGAACACTTAGAGTTTCCCTTCCCGTGTGTTGTGACATGGAACAGAACTGTTCATCACGTCACTTGTGTGTGAAACCCCTTCTGCCTGTGTAAAGTCACTTCTAACATTGCTGCTCCTGAAGCAAAAGTGGTGGCTTCGTAGGCAGAACAATTCCAACTGTAGCATAGGAAATCACCAACAACATCAATTTATTCCAGTTCTAGATTATAAAATTGACCTTCTGACTTCCCAAGTTAATATTTTTAGTTAAATACAAAAGCTAATCTCTTCAACTTCAATACCAAAAATAACTGAACTTTTCATGCACTTATGAGTTTAAAATAATGGAGACAATATCTGCTTTGGTTCCCATAGGAGTTATAGCTAAGTGCTAAAGGTATGGGAAGAAGTGAGAAAGCAAAGCCATGTTAATGATTTTCATAAATAATGGTCCTATTACTCAAAGTGGAAATAGAGAGGAGGGTGATTGAGCAAGGTGACCTCAACATGACTTAAAATTTAGAAAGCAAGAGTAGTGTTGATCTTTTCTCCTTTTTTCAAAAACTGCAGAGCAAGTTTTTTTGTTGTTCTGCTTGTTAAGTAAATACTATGATAGAAAAAATCAAGAAAATAGGGCTTCATTGAAGTAAAGCAGGGAAAGGCTGTTTAGCCACAGTAGACACAATTGTACCTCGTCTGCTGTAAATCGGTCATGAACTTCAGTGTCCATGGGACATGGAATCAAATACAGACTCTACCCCTTGTTTGGTCATACGTGCCACCTGAGAAAAGTTATGTAATCTCAACCTATTTTAGGTTCCTTATTTTTTTAACATATAAAATCAAGGACTGCCACATAAAGCTCTCTTGAGGATTATACGAGGTAATAAATGCAAAGCACATACCACAGTGTCTGCCATATGGTGTGCAATTAACCAAAGGAGCTACTGTTCTGTTGTTCTTAAATTTTGTGTAGTAAACAAGTCACTGAAGTGGGGGAAAGATCCATCAAATTGGCTACATGGAATCTTGATAACAAGGCATAAGGCATGACATCTGAATTTTCATCTTTTCACAAAGCTAGTGAAATGGTGTAAAAGACAATGGAATTTCCTTGCCTCCTCATACCAAAACCAGGCTAGAGATATGTAGACTCGTGAGTTGTGTTACTATTTAGATTTACCAATTACAATAGAGGCTTGAGATTCAAGGTACATTGTTTTGTGACGATATCTATATATCAATGAAACCTAGTAAATATTGTATGAATGAATGAGTGGCAGCAATAAATAGCAATAGAATATATAAATGAACTGTGCTCATTCTTAGTCCCTAAATCCTAGGGCAGGAAAAGAAAATTTTACTTATAATTTTGTATAAGAAAAAACCTTTTATATTTGAATAATGACTGAACCTTCTTCAAATGATATTCTGAATGTCATCTAAAATTATATAAAAGTCTCATAATTATGATTATCATCTTTCTTTACTAGCTATTATTCACTCTCATTTGTACACCTATTGAAATAATGTTTCATAAAATTGGATCTCACTGTCCTCTGCGCTCACTTAAAAAATGTAAGTAACTAAGACAACCCACAGTGTACATTGTGCGTATTTTCTGGAACAGAAAAGATAATGCCTAAAGTGGGAAAGTGAACAGTTGGTATCCCGTGAGGAGGGGCTTTTTGTTTTTTACAGTTGCAACACTAACCTGATGAGGTTGCTATTATTTTCCACCTCAACTTGTGTTTATGAAAATGATGTTAAAAGGCAATGGAGTAAAGAATATGTGGCAATCAGGCTAAATGGCTAACTATTTTAATTCTTTGATAGAAAGGGCAATGCAGTGAGAAGGTCTCTTTTTTTGGTACATGCCAAAATAGACATACTCAGAACGAAAACCTAAAAAGCCTCCTCTGCACTTAAATAAGCCTTTCTCCCTACCCCCATGTGGCCACTCAACTTGGAGCCAGGCGCGGTAAAGGCACAAGAAGCACCAAGATGCCACCTTTGTAATACTGATGACACTAAAATGGAGTAACAGAAACAAACCAGAACAACAAGATTGGTATGATAATGCTCACAGTACCAACTGTAAGTTCTATGTGAGTCACAGAAGTAGCACCACCCCAGAATGTCAGTGAAGGCTTTATGGATGGATGTGAGATTCGGTTTGAGTCTTAAAGAATTAGAGAGATGGATCTGTGGACGAGAAAGAGGAGCGAGGCTTGGAGTGAGGCACACCTGCTTACCTCTTTGCTCCACTAATTGCAAGCTGCATGGGAAATTAATAACCACTAGGATAATGTGCTGTCTGTTGGAATTAGATGAGGATATCTCATGTAAGTTTACTGTGGGATTTCAAGGAGATGATGCATGTCAAGTGTTTCTCACAGGGCATGCCCCAGAGCAAGTACTCAGAGAAGGGTAGAAGATTACAGTTTTGGAAAGCTCCTAACACAGTATCTAGTTATTATGAATTTAATAGAAAATATTTGTTTGCACATGCAAATAAATTCAGAGATAAGATTAGCTCAGTGTGTTTATGAAATAATATACAGAAAATCTTAGGAAAGCAAAGCATAGAAGCATAGATGCTGAATTCAAGTTCAATGGAACAAAAAAGAAAAAATGTTTAGTACTGATAGATGTTGGTTAAATGCTTTGAGATGGGAGATCTAGAGGCCTCTTGCTTTAGTATTAGATTAGCATTGTGTTTAAACATTTGTAGCAACTGTATTACAATAGCATAATGTCCCCCACATGAAGTATAGACAAAGATTTTGAATATACAAGGTTGCGCACCAGGGTGTAATGGG
The DNA here is from genome assembly GCF_027574615.1 of Eptesicus fuscus. Lineage (NCBI taxonomy): Eukaryota > Metazoa > Chordata > Mammalia > Chiroptera > Vespertilionidae > Eptesicus > Eptesicus fuscus. Next base: position 96,108,048 of record NC_072478.1, read on the forward strand.
GACATTATTTCCTTTGGGTAAGATTCCTTTCTCTTGTATGAAAACACCCAGTGCTTTTTGTTTCACATTTCGACATTTCTAGTGGAAATAATTTATGGTAATACAGGCAGATAGCACAGAAAGCATAAGTAACTAAAACAAATTTGATTCTCAAATGAGAAATTTTGAGAGTTGACAATAGCAAGATAGTTCTTTGGTAATGGAGCAGGTTTCATTAATTTTTCACACTATCAACAAGGGACTTGGCTGAAAGGGGTCGTTAAAAGACTGAAGTTTTAGTTTTGACTTCCTTCACTTCCACTGAGACAATGATTGCCAGGGTCAATTAGTCTTCCCAAATTCATAGGTAAAATTCCATGCAATTGACCCCTTCAGGTATTGTTAGAACAAGTCTCACGTACCACAAGTCTGTCAGCCCTAGAAGGGCATTAAAACAGTCCGTGGCAATATTGTCCTAAGGCTTTAGTTTCAACTTTTAGTTTCTTTTTTACTTTTATGGGTTTGAAGTCACTTGAAATTAAAATATAGAATTTAGAAAACACTTGTGCAACTTATATATTTTGAATTACATGTTATTAATATGGTTAGAACTCTAGTTGAGCTAAAATAAGGTAAATATTATTTAGATAGAAATAAATCTTGACATCAAGCTCTATTTTCCTTACATAATGAATTTGCATTCCTATATCATATTCAACACATAAAAATGTTGATTTCAATGGATAAGGACCACTGAAAAATGTGATTCTAAAATTATACTGAATATCCTATCTAATAAAAGAGTAATATGCAAATTGACCAACACACAAGATGGCTGCCCCCATGTGGTCAAAGATGGCTGCCCCCATGTGGACACAAGATGGTCACCACAAGATGGCCAGCAGGGAAGGGCAGTTGGGAGGGACCAGGCCTGCAAGGGAGGGCAGTTGTGGGCGATCAGGCCAGCAGGGGAGGGCAGTTGGGAGGGACCAGGTCTGCAAGGGAGGGCAGTTGGGGGCAATCAAGCCTGCAGGGGAGGGCAGTTTGGGGGGACCCAGGCCTGCAGGGGAGGGCAGTTAAGGACAAACAGGCTGGCAGGGGAGCAGTTAGGCATCAATCAGGGTGGCAGGGGAGTGGTTAGGGGGTGATCAGGCTGGCAGGCAGGTGAGCAGTTGGGAGTCAGCAGTCCTGGACTGTGAGAGGGATGTCCCAGATTGGAGAGGGTGCAGGCTGGACTGAGGGACACACCCCCCATGCATAAATTTCGTGCACCGGGCCTCTAGTATAATATAATCTTTCTTCAAACCAAGATATTTAATTTTAAGTAGAGGAAAACATTTCTGTGGACATTTCTGATTGTTTTGATTCTGACTTAGGAAGGAATCGGTTCTAACAAGAGTGGCTCAGATTAGGCACACATACCACAGATATATCTACCCCATCCAAAGCAGACATCAATAATCAGCAACATTTAAATTTAAGAATGTCTGAGACTTTGAGTAATTAAGAATCTAGTTAAATCAACACAGCAGCCAGGTGGGAGAGAACGATTGTTTATTTCTTGATTATCCAACATTAATTGTCACAGAGTATATTTTCAATACATATTTATTGCACAATGAATGAATGATTGAATAAATGAATGAAACTAATGGATAAAAGCCCTATTTCATAGAACCAAATAACTTTCCAACATATCAGATAAAATCATAAAATCTAGCTTTCAAGCACTGATCCAGGAATGGTATTCTCAAGTGGAAGCTTAATTTGTAAATCAGATCAAAATAATGCTTCATCTTCTCTCCTAAGTCACCCAAAGCCTTTTATCTCTATATTTTGAAAGAAGGAACCTGAGACCCTGAGAAGAAGGTACTGCTCTGGGCAGACACAATGACTAGCAGGCACTTTGTTGGAGTCCTGGTCTTCTGAGCCTGGTCCAGGGCTTTTTTCTTCACCTTAGAGCTTCCATTGCATTATGGGTAAAGCACTCCAGGGCATTTTAGTCTAAATGGCTCTTTATGAATGCTATTAAAATAATATTGCAAGCGACTTAAAGAAAATCTAAAGCCTCCTGGGGATAATGATTTCTATTAGTTTTTTTCATTCTTGGTGAAAATAATACCTTAATAAAAATCTCCAGACCTTAAGACTCGGCAAAAGTCCTTTATAAACAAGGATAGGGAAAGGCGCAAAGAGTGACTCCTTCCCCCTTTTCTTCTGTGTAAACTCTAAGATTAGAGGTATTTGGTGTTCAGATTAGAACATTCAAAAAGTCTGGGTTTGACCTATTTAGAAATATTAAAGAAAAAGGCAAGTTTTTTTTCATAAAAGAGCACATAATGTGCTGTAAAGAGCATTCTTTCTTTAAGTTTTCTTTTACTAACCATCATTTTTCCACCCCCATTTCAAGGAGATGGGTTTTTATGGGGTTGTGTTTAGAGAGATGAAACAGATTTGAGGGGATGTGAAACATAACTGTAATTTTAGAGTTTATACAATATTTCAAATGCATTTCTTTTGACTTAAACAAAGACCTGAATTTTGCTTGGGTTCAAGGACACAGAATATAACACATGAGCTTTAAAACCCTCCTATGATTCTGTTAGACAAATAATATTTGTCTTAAATTATGCTCCATTGGAACTTAAGGGTCATAGCCACAGGGGAATGGATCCTAGATAGTTGTTATAATGTTCAAAGCAATAACTTCTGATATGACAATCATTCTATATCCAGGGAAATCGGGAGTCCTCTGGCAACATGAGAAGATAAAACCAGTCTCAATTTTTCTTGAGATTGAATTGCCACCATGATTCTTGTCACATTTGTGGAGCTAGGCTATAGATATTCTCACCTTTAATCAAAAGGATATTGTTGAACCCCACAATCCCTCACAATTCTTTGCTAGCTTTAAGCTCCCAACTAGTTTTATTAAAAGAAAAAATTGAGGTTGGCTCCAACTGGAAAAGGGTAGATTTTCTGGCTATTTTCTCTCAAGGAACAGAGATCTGGAGGTGCCATAGTTGACTAATAAGTCTTTGCTTTGTATCTCAAAGGTTAGGCACTCAAATATGTGACCCTCCAGCATCCTGAATGAATGTGACAATCTTCTACCCACATCACCATGAAAAACACATCCCATAATAGGCAGCATGAGCATTTTCAGGAATGATTGGGAAATGAGATCAGTGGGAACTTAGTGTCCAAATAAAAATGTTTTCCCTTGGCATTCTCAAATTATATATTTTATATGTTCCATGCACTTTCTGTATCTGCCCATGAATACTGAAAATTTGCTGGATGGAATTTGGTTTTACTTAATTACTTGGCATGAAGAGTGATACTTGGAAGTCCTCCCTTCTCAATAGATCAAATTAAAAGCATATTTTACAAATTTTGTATATTAACTAGATGGTAAGAAAAAGATAAGTGTTCTAAGAAAAATGATTGCAAATTATTACTGTGATTAGTAAATATATGGAGAATGGCAGAATGTCATATCTACCAGTAACTATGCCTAATCCTAGATATAAAAGAATTATTAACCAAATTTGATTTGCCTTCACCATCCTCCTCGAGTAGTATTGTACAAAATATCTAATTCCAATTGAAGGAGCTATTACTAGTATAGCAGCCTTTTTTTTCCTTAGCTATTTTATCATATAAGCACTGTAGAGGACATTTCTATTTTATTTCTGACTACCTATGATCCGAGTCATATATAATTACTGAATTTCTTGCATGTAGTAAACAATGGCTGTGCAAACTCTATCCTAAACTTGGCTGTGCAAACTCTATCCTGAACTTTGCTTACTCTACAAATTAGGTATCTTTTGAAGACCCACATGGGTGTGTGAAGCCCTCCACATACTCATGTGGATCTTCAAATACCCGTATCTGAATCCCTAAAACCTTTAAATACAGTGTTACCTGGAAAAGGGGATTTAAGGTTGCTGATGAAATTAACGTTGTTAATTAGCTGACCTTAAAATAGAATTATCTAGGTGGGTCCTGGGTAATCCTAGGGTCTGAAAAGTCAGAAGAGGGAGACAGAAGAATCAGTGATACAGCATGAAAAAAACTCTACTGACAATTCTGGCTTTGAAAATGAAAAGCAGCACTGAGCATAGAAATGTAGGTAGCCTTTTAAAAAGCTGCAAAAGTTGAGAAAATAGATTATCCCCTAGTCTCCAGAAGGAAGACAGCCCATCACATCTTGGTTTTAGCCCACTGCGACCCCTTTCAGACTTCTAATCTCCAGAACTCTAAGATAATAAATGTTTTAAGCCACGAAGTTGTGGTACTGTGCTACAGTTCGCCCTGCCAGTGTTGCTCAGTGGTTGACTGTCGATCTATGAATCAGAAGGTCCAGAGTTCAATTCCAGGTCTGGGCACATGCCCAGGTTGCAGGCTAGATCCCCAATGTGGGGCATGCATGAGGCAGCCGATCAATGATTCTCTCTCATCATTGATGTTTCTATTTCTCTCTCCCTCTCTCTTCCTCTCTGAAATCAATAAAATAAAATAAAAATAATAAAAAATAAAGAAAAGAAAAAGAAACTAACACACTCATAGATAAGTTTTTCTAGGAACTGATAACATTTCTACCTTTCCTTAAAGCTTCCAGATACTCAGTTAAATTGGGAAATTTTGATTGCTTATATAAAACTTAGTGCTTTATTGCTTCAATTACTGTTTTTCTCTTAGTAGCATTTAATACCAGCTGAAATTATTGTATTTGCTTAATACCATTGCTACTGGTACAATGTAAGTTATCAGAGGACAACTTGTTTTCTTTGTTGGGTTTAGTGCCTGGGACAGTGCCTATCAAATATTGGCTATACTATACATATTTGTTAAGTGAAATGATGAATAAATAAATGAATGATAGGCATTCAGTAGCAATGAGTATATAAATAAATAATAGCTATCTTCATTTGCCCCAATAAGTGTGTAAGTGATAATACATATTCTGATTGTTTTATGATAGATTTCACCTAAATTTGCATTTCCTATTATTTTACCTTCCTTACCTCAAGAGTGAACTTGCTTTTCTATTGACTTGAATATTTACTATCCGTGTGTACCAATCTATGCCTATATAGTCACTCAATAGATCTGGGCTTATCCTATTTTTACTGTTACCCCTAACAAATCCCTTAGGGAAAATTTAATGTCAATACAGCAGGAAATATGTACAGTCAAGGTATCATGCTAAAGAAAACAGTGACCATCTGATGAATGAGGATTTTCTACAGCTTTTTCTTGTTCTTGTGGAATGTCTCCCATCTTAGCACATTTCTGCAACCTCCTACTTTCCTTGACCCATTAGTATTTCCTGGGAGATAATCTCTAAATCCTTGAAATATTGCTGCCTGATAAGATAAGGTCAGAGATTTTAGACCGTGCTGTACCAATTTGACCAGAAAATCTGATCCTAACAATATGACTTATAGTGAATACATGATTTTGCTCTAGGAGGATTAGAGTCTTGTAAATACTTCAGTGATGGCTGAGCCTGAGGGAGGTCTTGGAAATTTCTGAACCAATTATTAACTCATTTATCCCTCATGACAACCTTATGAACTTGACATGATATTTGAAAGATGAGGAAGCTGAAGCTTAGGAAGAGAAATTATTTGGCTCAATATAAAACTAATCTAAAGAACATCCCCCCAAAATCTGTTTATTTTTGAACCCTTAAATCTAGAAGTCAGTCCATGGCAACCCAGTGCTGACTGCTATGGCTGCGGGCATGGTGACCCAGCACTGACTGCTGAGGGGGCTGCGAATCAGGCCCAGAGAGAGGCCTAAAGAGAGAAGCAGGGTCTGATCCGTAGCCTTTGTGGCAACTGTTGATCAGCACTTGCCTCTCTTTTTAGCTCTGGGCCTGGTCAGCAACCGTGCCTCCATTTATCTCCAGGCCTTCACCTGGGCTGCTGATCAGCCCCGCCTTTCTGATCAGGTCCCGTTAATAGGCGCAGAGACGCTGACTGGCATAGAAACAGATCAATCAGAATGAAATTTGAGTCAACTGTGCAGAGCCAATGGCTGTCTAGGAGGCGGAGCTTTTGATGCTGACTGACATAGAAACTGACCAATCAGAACCAAATCTGGGTCAACTGTGAGGAACCAATGGCTGCCTAGGAGGCGAAGCTTTTGACACTGACTGGCATAGAAACTGACCAATCAGAACCAAATCTGGGTCAACTGTGAGGAGCCAATGGCTGCCTAGAAGGCAGAGCTTTTGACGCTGACTGGCATAGAAACCAACCAATCAGAACCAAATTGGCCGGTAGAGGAGGGCAGTTGGGGGCGAGATCAGGCCAGCAGGGGAGGGCAGTTAGGGGCGAGATAAAGCCAGCAGAGGAGGGTAGTTGGGGGTGATCAGGCTGGCAGGGGAAAGCATTTGGGGGCGTGATCAGGCTGGCAGGGGAGGGAAGTTGAAGGCGATCGGGCTGGCAGGGGAGCAGTTAGGTATTAATCAGGCCGGCAGGGGAGTGGTTAAGGGGTGATCAGGCTGGCAGGCAGAAGCAGTTAGGAGCCAGCAGTCCCGGATTGTGAGAGGGATGTCCAACTGCAGGTTTAGGGATAGGGATCCCAGCCCACAGGGATTGGGCCTAAACTGGCTGTCAGACATCCCTTGAGAGGTCCCAGATTGGAGAGGGTGCAGGCTGGGGTGAGGGACACTCCCCCCCCCCCAAGTGCACGAATTTCATGCACTGGGCCTCCAGTCTATATATAAAAGTCTAAGGTACCATTACAACCGAACAATCGGAACAACCAGAACAACCATAACCAGTGGGCTATGATGTGCACTGACCACCAGAGGGCAGATGCTCAATGCAGGAGCTGCTCCCTGGTGGTCAGTGCACTCACACAGCCAACCTCCCATGGCCCCTTCCCCTGGCTGGCCAACCCCCATTGGCCCTTGGTGCTAAACCATTTTTAGAGACCTACTTCTGGGTCAGGGTTTCCTACATATCAGAGAAGTTCTCTCGCTGTGATCTACTGAAAGTCAGCCCTCGACACAAGGGTTTGTCTTGCTTCCATCCTCTCCCTTCCCTGCCCCCCCCCCCCACCCAACACAATGGTGGTGCAGTGGCTAGGGAAAGAGGAAGGGGGCAGGCAGGGAACCGCGCAGTGGTGTGGTGCCGATGGCAGCATTGGCATCCGGTGTCTGGCATTTGTTCCTTCCACACCTGGCCCAATGACCGTCACCTTCTCTCCCGACCCCACCGGGGCCTTCAGGCAGGAGCTGGGGTGGGGAACTGGGAGTGGGTGGTGGCAGATGCAGCCCCTTTCCCAGGGGGGCCAAGGGCTGGCTCCCTCCACAGAGCCGGCGGCCAACCCATGGTCCCTCCCTCCTGGCTGGCCAACCTCCCATGATCCCTCCCCCAGCCGGCCAATCTCCCACAGTACCTCCCACCCCCCCATGTGCACAAATTTGTGCACCAGGCCTCTAGTCTAATATAAGTTTCAAACAAGTTTTAGACAGAGTTTTCAGAATCACCACCAGAACAACATGACAGACCTCACACACTTGAGAAGAGATTCAGGAAATAAAGAAGCCATTACCTCTGATAGCTGCACTGCATGAACTTGTTTTGATTTGTAAATCCGGAGGCGACTGCCAGCAAAATTAATTCCCATGTCCTAACTCTCAGCAGTCACAGTTAGGGACTTGGTACAAAACATCTCCTGTTGCTTTTTCAGAAAAAATAAACTAAATGTTTTCAAGACTGTACTTGACAGGAAAAGCTAATAGTGTGGTCTCCACCTCAAAGTCTTGGTCTTCTACTTTCCAAATTTCACATGGCACTTCTGGAGTTGGAAGCTAAATCACATTGACAACCTGGTTGTCTCAGATGCCCTTCACCCTCTGAACACAGAGAAGCAAACTAGAGGAAGTGGGAGAAGACATTGAATGACCAACCCTGGGTGTATATTGTTATGCCCCTTCTATGCACTCAAGGATTGGTCATATTTTACTAGAAAGAAGGGACAGTGAAATTCAAAGGTCAATATCAATAAATTTACATATGTTTTGACTCTACTGAGTTCTCCCAACCCCAATTAGGGCTAAAGCAAACTTCCAATTCTCTCCTGCTACATTTTAAACTATTCTAAACTATTTTCAGAAAATAATCTTCTGTTCCATTAATCTAAAACTTTGCTTCAAATCTCCTTTTAAGACATTCCATGATCACCTGGCCAGTGTGGCTTAGTGCTTTATCATCGACCTATAAACCAGGAGGTCAAAGTTGGACTCCTGGGTTGCAGTTCCCAGTGGGGGGCATGCAGGAGGCAGCCAATCAACAATTCTCTCTCATCATTGGTGTTCCTGTCTATCTCTCCCTATCTCTCTCTAAAATCAATAAAAAATATTTAAAAAGAAAAAAGGAAAAAACAAAAGACCTTCCATGGTCATCCAAAGAGACAACAGTAGCATTTTTCTTATTTGAATCTTTGAATCTCTAATTTTCCAGGAGTCTATGGTAAACTGTCATATACTTAATGTGCCTGTCTTGTTCTCTTCTAGAAGTGTTTCAAATATGCTAACCTTGGCCTCCCTGTTTCAATGATAAAGTAAAAAGGGACCATGGGATATATGCATTTCCCCTTTCTGATTCCAGAGGGGCAGTTTCTTGGATGTTTATATTAATGAACATGTTTAATTTATCTGGATAAGGTAGCCCATTGTACAAGTTTTTCTATTTCTGCCATCCTAATGTACAGGTTAAATAAATACTCTAGGAATACAAGAAATGGCTTCCTGCCAAAGCAGTGCAGAATACTCCCACTTATCTTCATAAGTCTGACTAACCACTTAGAAACTTTCAACTTACTCACAGAATAAGAAATTCAGTTAACTCAGATTTCTTTATCTCTTGTGAAGCTGAAGAAAACAAATAAAAATATGTCTTCTCTGTTATTAACTTTATTTTCTATTTTCTCTACCCAGCAGCTCTTTTCTTTGCTGTTATTTTTTTATATGAAATAAATGTTGTTGTTTATTATAACCAGAATATGTGATAATTGTAGATATTTTGGAAATATAGAAAAGTATAAGAAATAATAAAATCACTCATACTCCAGAGATAAGCCTTTTGAGTATATAAATATGTATCTATATTCTTTTCATATCTATAATAATAAAAGTATAATATGCTAATTAGACCAAACATCCTTCCAGATGACCTTCTGGACGAAGCTGTGGCAGCAGGGGCCGTGACAGTCGGGGCCGAGCCCCTTGCACAAATTTTGTGCATTGGGCCTCTAGTTTTATTATAAAATCAATGGTAATTACAAAGTCTATATATCACATATAATTAATTCAAATATATAGTTTTCTTAAATACAAAGAGTTAAATGCTTAGTATTAAATTTCAAATTTTTTTAACTCTGATAAATCACTTTTTAGGTAAAGAATATTAGGATATTAGGATGCTAGCATTTACATACTTAAGAGCATACAGAATGCTTCTACTGCTATATATTGTGATTATCCTAATTGGTTTAAGTTTTTATAGATTGTAAATTCAAATCAAATATTACTGGCCCCCTACTAAATGTAGGAACTAAATAAAGAGAAATTTGCTTCTCTCAAACCAAGTATTTTAATTCCATCTACATCTTTTATATTTCACTACATATTTCAGTAATAACTACATCTATATATGCTAAAGAAACCTTTGGTTCTATTTTAATTTCCCATCCCTTCCAGAAAATTGTTATTAGATTAATTTTATTAGATTCTTTGGTAGTAAAGCTTCTAAAACGAGGATTGAAAACTTTGTCTCTCTTTTCTCCAGAGCCTGCCTTTATAACTAGGTCAGTATCCTCCAGTGTTCCTCTTATTTTCTTAGGGGTAGGGTGATCATTCTTTGACTCTGGAAAACTACGAATGTTATTCCTCACATGGACATAAATCAACCAGTACTGAACACTCAATAAATGTTCCTTATTACTATTATTTATTACATAAATGCTATATAGAACAGATTCCTCAATGTAACAGAAAAATATAGGACCAACATGCCCATTTAGTTGAATATAATTTTCTATTACTTCTCAGAGTGCTGGTATACAATATTCATGATTTTTTAAATTGTTGTATTCTTTCATTCCTTTAAAATTTTTAATTTGAACGATCATCATTAAATTTGATGATTCCTCAAGGAATAGTCATACGCCTACTGTGAGATGCAACCATTGCCTTCTTCTCCTATGGGAAGAAAAGGGTAGATGTATCAAGACCTAAATTCCTTTTTTTAAAAATGTATTTTTATTGATTTCAGAGAGGAAGTAAGAGGAAGAGAGAGATAGAAACATCAATGATGAGAGAGAATCATTGATTGGCTGCCTCCTGCATGCCCCACATTGGGGATCGAGCCTGCAACTCAGGCACGTGCCCCGACTGGGAATCTAATCATGGTCTCTTGATTCATAGGTCAACATTCAATCACTGAGCCATGCTGGCTGGACTCCTTTATTTTTTCAAAACCAGTTCACTAGACCAAAAACCTAGGTCTTTCTTTCCAAAGCACTTTCTACTAAACAAAGATAGAGCCTGCAAATTTTGGCTAAATCCAAAACTGATATTTGGATCATGGCATATGTGGGAGAAAAGTGAATACGATAAAGTTCATGAATTGACAAACAGACCAGGTGGAATAAAAAGAGTTCAAGGGCAAACGTCAGATTTTGCTTGGTACTATTGTCATCCAGGGAGTACCATATGATGCATCCTGAGGTGGACCAGCTGTCTGAAAATCACTGATAAATATCAAACATTGGAAATGGGTTGCAGGGAGGAGCTTTTCTTTCATTCCATCCACACTTTCTGAAGACGTCATTTTCCTTTGCTTTATTTATCTTATTTTCCAAGTAAAAATACTTTTAAAACTTTAAGCCTCATAGTTTTATAAGAGAAATAAATATTTCAATTTCTCCATTATAAAATTTAGCAACTCTCTAGCCAGTAGATAAGAGAAAGGGCTTTGATTCTATTGATCAGAGGATTATATAAGGCATTTCTGTTCTCTGTGAATCTGGAAAGAGCAGACAAGGTGAGATCATTGAAGAGGAAACAAATAATCTCTGAAGGCTTATTCTCAACAGATGAAACCTAAAGCAGAAGATATCAAATACTCCCACCACATCTTTACAACCACTAATGTATAAGGTGTGCACATGCCCATGGCAACTAGGAAAGAAAAAAGAATTTGACTGTTTTCTCCCCCAACACATGCTGCAGAGAAAAGGAAAAGGTGAACAAGAATTGGGGGAAGAAATATACATTTCTGGTGTGATTAGAGCTACTATTTTCAGCTTCATTGTTTCACTTGAATTGAATTAATGAAATAAATAAAAAATCCTCAACATTTTCACTGAGGGGTGTAAAATAGTAACTCAACAAAATAGGCTAAAAAGAAAGGAAAGGGGAGTAAAACAATCATCAGAAAGAATCAAAATAAATTTTCATTTCTAAATCAAAATAATATAAAGTAAGATATAAATTCTTTCATTTTCTCTCTTTCTGGTTATAAAACACTCTGCACTTAAAACAGAACTGCCACCTGCTGTGGAAATGAAAGTAAAATTTCCATAGTTTGTAAATAGCCTCTTGGATATCCTGATATTCTTGACAAAATAGGCATATGGAGGCTTCTGTGGTTGTTACTCACTTAGCATTCCAGGGTAAGCTCATAAATTAGCAGGAATATTTAAAATAGGAAACTGGGGCACTAAACAAAAACATCAGAAAGCATTAAGATGCACCAGATCCACTGCCTGAGGTATTTACAATGAGAAAGTAGCTGTGTGTCTTTGTGACTATAATTGGATATGAGGCTGAGCGCTTTTCTATTTTATATTAAAAACCATACTATATACGGTTGAGAATTTAAGAAGCTTAAAATTAATGTGTTCAAGGAAGATGGAAGGATACACATTTTAATACCTATTAAAATACGTAATTTAATACCTAATATATTGCAGAAACCTGGAATGTGTTAAAATCACACATTACTCTTACCATCTGCTCTGTTTACATAATGTCTGTCCACCAAATACATATCAATTTTTTTTTCATATTTGAAATTGCCCCCCCCCCCCAACAACACACACACACACACACAGTGAGTTCTTAAAGGCAAACAGGAAGAAAACCATTTATTTTTCTTTTAATTTTAGTGAAATTGTAACTTTAACTGAACTGTTTAAAAAAACTTTTTTAAAGAATGCTTTACTAACATGCAGCAATCATATGATTACACTAGGCTTCTTTGGTATCAATGGGTGAATCATTTAAAAATGTGAGCCCAGCCAGTGTTGCTCAGTGGTTGAGCAATGACCCATGAACCAGGAGGTCATGGTTCGATTCCCAGTCAAGGCACAATGCCTGGTTTCAGCTCTATCCCCAGTAGGGGTGTGCAAGAGGCAGCTGATCCATGATTTTATCTCAATAATGATGTTTATATCTTTCTTTCTCCTTCACCCTTCCTCCCTGAAATTAATAAAAACATATTCTGAAAAAAAAAGAAATAAAAGTGTGAAAGTTTTATTTGTTATATTGCAAGTAGAATAAAATCTTATATTCCTCAAATTCACTGACACTATTTTATACCATTTTTGGCCTCCAGTTCTATTTTCAATTCTCACATTGTACATTCATGAACTCTGACATACAAAATCGTGGGGAAAAAATCTTCAGTGGTTTTACTAAGTCTTTGTGATTTTGATTCTTGAAAGTTCCATTTAGTGAACCAACAATCTTGCTGACAGGATATCTGAGGCAAATGATTGTGAAACCGGTATGATCCAATACCAGTTTCAAACTAGTATGATTAAGGGGGTGTGATACATAAATACCATCAGAGAGAGAGAGAGAGAGAGAGAGAGAGAGAGAGAGAGAGAGAGAGAGAGAGAGAGAAACTTATTTTGAACCAGGATTTTTGTGTCCTTTTTGCATTTTTGGCAACTTTTCCTCTTCCTAACATCCTCCACCTCCCTACCTCCTTTCCTTCCTCCCTCTCTCCCTTTTTCTCAGATCCCATTTTCTGCAAGAAGCTATGTCTAGACCAGCCCAATGGGAAGCCCCACATGGTAAAGAAATGAAACCTTATGACATGGTCAGGTGAGTGATCTTGGAGGTGGGTCTCCTAACCTAGATCCTTGAGAGAGACTGCAGCCTCATGAGGACTACTGAGTCAGAAGTACTCAGTTCATCCCAGAATCTTGAGCCTAAGGAACTGTGAGATCATGAGTTTGTGTTATTTTCATCCACTAAATGTTGAGTAAATTATTACACAGTAATAAATAGCAAATACACCAAACCTCAATTTACATGACCAGAATAGTCTACAAAGAAGAAAGCATGAATTTTATTCACTTATTTCTATGGTAATTTTCCTATGAATATTTTCAAAATGGATTTGTGAATCATCTTCCCAAATTGGCATTATATCTGTAAGTATGGATGCTTCCTGAGAAAAAGGCTTTTCCTAATTTGGTGGCATGATTCCTTGGGTAGGACACGTTACAGCAGAAGTCTCTGTGCTATTATAATCTACTAGAGGCCTGATGCACGAAATTCATGCAAGGGGCTCCGCCCTCATAGCCGTGGAGGCTTGCCTCAGGCCTCGCAGCCCCAGCTTCGTCCGAAAGGTCATCCAGAAGGAAGTCCAGAAGGTCGTTTGGCTGTCCAGTCTAAATAGCATATTATGCTTTTATTATTATAGATATACCAAACAGTTCTGTACTTCTGTTTGGCCTTTGGGGGAACTGGTGACTGACAGGTATGAGGGGATGTTTTCTCAATTCACTGTTGCTATGCAACACAGAGCATGGGTTTTATCTTTTGTCTTACATTTTTGTCAATTAACTCTCAATGGCTTGCAAACCTCAATAGAAATCAGAAACCCTTAGATGTAGGTGTTTGTCTGCTTTTCTTGACAAGTAATAATTTGGGGTTCATGTAAAATGACCCATTTAAATCATGTCTTTGGTTAGTAACAAGTCTTTGATTCCTAATCAGCATGCACTTGTACTGTGACCTAGCTTACAGTAACCCTTCCTCCCTCCCCCTCACCCCTCTCTTTTTCTTGTTTCCAATCACAACAAGTACTGGGACGTACTGCACAGCTTATCAGTAAGTTTGATATGTGCAGAGGGACTTAGAATAAGGTGAGGTTTTTTTTTCCTTCCTTTCACTTTAAATGGAAGTAGAGATTGTTACCGTTATGCCTCATGCACTTTTATTAAAACAGAAAGTCTAAACCAAATTATCTATCTGGCAGATAGTTCAACAGATTTTAATGTTCTGCTGGCAGCATCTGTAAAGATGTGGTGATAATATTTCTGGGACAGAGGAATGGAAGCACTCTGTAAGGCGTATCCACCAGGAAAGCCTTTCTTTAAGCATTCTGCCACCTCTTTAAGAGGGAAAACAGACTATCAGGTATTTATTGATTTATGCTTTTATTTGTACTTTTGGACTTTGCACTATCTTTCAATACCAATATTTTATCTTGTGCTTTGTGCTGTTCTTCACATCTTTCTGTGCCATTTAAGTTCAGAATAGACATGAGATAAAATTATAAATAATTTAACATTTTTTGGCCTAATATCTTTCCTAGATATAGTGTATTAGCTTATGTTATATTAAAAGACTTTCACAATTTTAGACCAGGAATTACAATCTTAGACCAGTAATTTGCCTTTCAGAGAGGGCAGTTGGTCTATATCTTAGAAATGTGAAAGGGGGCACTTGAATACATGTATATAATTATACAACTATTATATTTTATTATTTAAAAATTAACTTTACATCAGTAGGGTAAACATATTTCTCTCTAGTTTCTTGATTTATGAAATCTCTTGGGAAATATAGCTATCTTTACTCCTACTGCATACAGTGTTTAAGATGGAAGGTTGGCAGGTGGACGTCGAAAAGAAGTTAAAACATTTTGATACAGAACAGATTTGCTCCTCCTTTCAAAATAGTCCTTTGAAATGATAATCAGAAACAGAGGTAGACAAGGCTCCTGACCAGGGTAATGTTGTTGGCAGTTTTCATTCCATACTTTTCCCTGTCCGATCCCCTTTCAGACTAAATAAAACTGACCATGACTAAGCACATATTAATAGCCAAATCTATTCCACAAAGAATTATAGGTAATTCTGTAAATCTGTTCCAAATCTATTCTTCATGTTCTGAGAAACAAAGTATGGATACATTTGGCATATTCTATCTATTAAACGTCCACAGCAACATTAATAAGAGAAGAAGAATCTTGAATGTCAAGAAGATGGTATTTTTCACTTCTCAAACTATCTATGGTAGAATATCAGTGAGGTTTTTGGCTTGTTTATTTTATTTTTATATTTTTTTATTGATTTGAGAGAGAGAGAGAGAGGTAGAAACATCCATGATGAGAGATAATCATTGACTGGCTGCCTCCTGTATTCCTCACACTGGGGATCAAGCCCCCAACCCGGGCATGTGCCCTGACTGGGAATCGAACCGTGGACTCCTGGTTCATGGGTCAATGCTAAACCACTGAGCCATGCCAGCTTGTTTATTGTTAATATTCAATTCATTGTATGTGAACTCAACGAAGACATATACATTTTAAAGAATGAATAGTAAAACAAAACACAAAGAAAAATACAAGCCTGTCAAGGCAATGTCAAATATATCTTAAAGTTTCTAAACCCTGTCTTTCAATTCCTACATTGATGGCAGAGAGTTGGTGTGGCATTGGTCACAGGAGACAGTCTGAGTAGCGTGGCTGTAACTGATCTAAAATAATGATACAGCTGAAGCCCCAAATAATTTTTTAACAAGAATGGTTTTTCTGAAACTATATCAAGACAAATATACTTGAGCACAGCATACTCCCATGAGTACCATCAGCTTACTATGTTAGGAAAATCAGGATCTTTTAGGATTGTGTGTAAGGTCTGAAAAAGTTCCCATGTAATTCTTGTGGATTTCTCCTTGCCCTGACTTAGAATCACTGCAGTAAAGGAATTCAGTGAGAAACCAGCTTATGGTCCACAAACAAGTACTGAGCTTCTAATCTGTAAGAGGCCTTATGTTATACACTTAGAAATACAGAGATAGATGAGACAGAGACTTGAGTGCAACATTAAATGAGAGAGTGGAGATCATGCAAAGATAACTAATGTATGCATAATCTATAATAATAAAAGAATAATATGCTTATTAGACCGGACAGCTGAACGACCTTCCGGACGCCTGCAGGATCCGGCCTAAACTGGCAGTTGGACATCCCCTGAGGGGTCCTGGATTGCAAGAGGGTGCAGGCTGGGCTGAGGAACACCACCCCCCTGTACAAATTTCATGCACCAGGCCTCTAGTATAACATAATGTATCAAAAGGGAGTTTATCTATCCATATACAGTTTGAGTAGCCACAGAGATACAAAATTATAATATACTAGAGGCCTGGTGCATGAAAATTCGTACACTGGCGGGGTGTCCCTCAGCCTGGCCTGCCCCCTCTCACAGTCCAGGAGCCCTCAGGGGATGTCCTACTGATGGCGTCGGGAGTGGGCCTAAGCCACAGTCTGGCCTCCCTCTGCAGGAGGCAACAGGGCCAATCAGGGGAAGGTGATGCCGCCATTATGCCACTGCTGCTACCACTGCTGGCCATTGCTGAGCCTTGGCCCGGCCCTCACAGCAGCCGCTGCCATGCCATCTGCAGCTTTCCTGGGCCTCAGACTCAGCCCAGCCCTCGCAGCAGCAGCAGCCGCCGCTATGCCATCCATGACTTGCCTGGGCCTGGGCCTGGGCCTGGGCCTCAGCCCGGCCCTCACAGCAGCAGCCACTGCCATGCCATCTGTGGCTTGCCTGGGCCTTGGCCTCGGCCTGGCCCTTGTAGCAGCTGCTGCCATGCCATCTCACAAACTTCGAACTTGAGAGAAAGCAACATATAACTGACCATGTCCAAAAATGTGTTAGGTAGGACTATTCCTACTCTTGTCTAGAGTTTTTCCTTGTGATTTATTAATTGTCATTGCAAATGCTGGCATCACGGGAAACTGTCTTCGAATTAATTTAAATGGGAGGTCAGTGTCAGACGAGGACAAATCAATTCTTGGAATCAGAACAACCTCTCCTTCCACAGATCCTGTTAATACTTCAGCTTCGATTATGTTAGGTCGCAATCTTTTGATAATAAATCTAGTACCATTACAAAGACCTCATTTACTATTAATATTTCTCAGTAGCATGTTGATTGCACCTACTTTCAATTTTAATTTATGACACGGCATTCCTGAAGGAGTAATATTGTTAAGAAATGTGATAGGAAAATTTTCCTTTTTGGCATCATCTGTTGAATTGATGGAATCATCACTCAGATAGGTGTGAAAATCCCCATTGAGTATATTCAAAATTTCTTCATTTAAGTTATGAACGTGCTCATTTTCAGGAAAAAGAATTGCACATTTAGATATGTTTTTAATATTATCTATAGATATACTATTTCCAAAGGTAGCTTCAATAACAGATCCATTACAAATCATTTCATGGGGGATTTCAATAATATCCATTCCTAAATGAAAACTGCTATCAAGTTTACCATCTCCAAGTTTTATTAACCATTCACTATAAGCAGAATCCTCTGATCTCATATTTGTTTTAAGAGACAACTTTCTGAAACATCCCCAAACACTACAATACTTTAAATTCATTCGTACTATGGCTGATTGCATAGCATGTGGCACAACACTGAGACATTGTCGAAAATCCCCTCTAAGAAGAAGAACTTTCCCACCAAATGCAACATTCAAATTAATAGTTTCTCCTAGTAAACTGTCTATGGCATTTATAGCATGACTGAATGCCATGGTGTATTCATCAATAATAAGTTGGGCCTTTTCAATGGTTTTAGCAACTTCACTCTTTATATCGAGTCTAGAAATGGAAGTTTCACTTAATGGAGTTGGTAATTTGTATTGGGAATGAAAGGTTCTTCCACCGAGAAGTAAATTTGCAGCAATTCCTGTAGATGCTGGGCTTGGGACACCGGAGGTTTGAAGGCTGGCCACGCCTCTGATCTTGGGGAGGGTCCCCTCTGGGGAGCTGGGCCGGCCTGGGCTAGGGGCCGCCGGCTGTTTGATATTTATAATTATAATAGCTAGAATGTACTAATGGCCTTTTTAATATAAAAATGATTTTCAATCCTCAAAAATCCTTATTGGTTATGCATCCTAATTATAAACTTTAGAGATCAGAAAACTGAAGAAACTGAGAGGTTATGTTGTCCAAGGATACAGAGTCCGTGAGCAGAAAAGAGAGGATCCAGACCCAGAGCCTAAACTTTTAACCCTCTGTTATCTGCACTATAAAGTACAATAATAATATATTATGCTATCATCCATAATCTATCCCCTCCTCCATATAGTTACTGGAGTTTTCAGTCATGGATTTACCTAATGATTTTTCGTTATCATTATCGTCTCTCTCTTTGAGTAAATGGCCTTTAAATATAAATAGAACCAGGATTTGCAGAGCAGAGGGCAATAGGAAATAGGAGTCATGGCAGGCAGAGAAATCACACTGCAGAAGAGCACATGCCCTATCTAGTTGTCACTTTGAAACTGATTTTTCCCTTTGGGGATGGTCAGAGTTTATGAGTCATCTCCAGTCAGCTGTCTGGAACTTCTTTCTGATAAGCAGAGTCTTTGCTGTGCTGAGAAGCAAATCATATTTTCCTTTCCATGCCGCTGGGTCTTCAAGATTGCTCACATATCACAGAGTGGCTTATTTTCCTATTCATTTTCTACCCAGTTCTTCCTAGATGTACAGAAAGGTTATCAGTGGGAGGGAGGCAAATAACTGTCATCATGTGAAGTCTGGGTGAGGACACAAAAATGTCTAATTAAAGATGGCTAAAATGCATGGCAACAATCTTCCCACTTGATTAGTTTATCTCATGGTTTATTCTCATTGGTGGCCACATGGAGCTCATGCAGTTGAAGCCTCATTTGACACACAAATATA
The DNA here is from genome assembly GCF_027574615.1 of Eptesicus fuscus. Taxonomy (NCBI): domain Eukaryota; kingdom Metazoa; phylum Chordata; class Mammalia; order Chiroptera; family Vespertilionidae; genus Eptesicus; species Eptesicus fuscus. The sequence continues at coordinate 96,127,065 of NC_072478.1, forward strand.
CTCTGAATCTCTTGCAATGACAATTGTTTAACCTACGCTAGTCTGTCTCCATTATGTCAACATTAAATAAGCATTATGTCCAGCATAAAGAACAATGGCAGCTCTTTATTTCAAATGCTGCTGATTATTTGTTTTTGAAGGAAACTTCAGTTGAAGGTGGGGTGAGAAACATGCTAGTATTAAAATTGGATGTGACTGAGTTGCAAAGTACTTCTTATATCTTGCCTAAGAAACTTAGACTTGGTAACAGTGATATCCTAAGTTGCTCCCCACAGTCAGTAAGCATGGGTTCATATTTGATCTACTACTTACTAGCTCCGTAATACTAGCCTAACCCTGTTAATTCTCAAGCCTTGGTTTTTTTACTGTCTGCAACAGAACTTCTTTAACCTACCTCACAAAGTTTTTGTAAGGGTGAAATGATAACATGTTTACAAATTCTAATAATAGGAAATGCAAAAAATCACTATATAACTGTTGGTTCGTGTTATTTTGTTATGCAAATGTAATGCACAGTTTTACAATGGTTCCTAATAATTATGCTTGCTGCCAATGGAGATTACATTAACATCATTCTTCAATGATTTCGTTCTCACACTGAGAACCTCTTCATGGTTTCAGGCATAATTTTTAAAAAGAACCAACTGAAAGTGAATCTCAGAGTCTGGATGGCATGACTCAGTGGTTGAGCATCGACCTATGAACCAGGAGGTCACATTTTTAATCCAGTCAGGGTTGCAGTCTTTATCCCCAGGGGGCATGCAGGAGGCAGCCAACCAATGATTCTCTCTTGTCATTGATGTTTCTATCTCTCCATTCCCTTCCTCTCTGAAATCAATCAACAAAGATTTAAAACATTAAATAAATAAATGTAAAAGATAACAGTGAATCTCAGAGTTAAATCTTATAGGCACTCCACACCATAATATGCATTTGTTACTCATTTTTGACAAGAGAGGACACTGAGACAGAATAATTGCTGCCTGCCAAAGGTTAATTGAACTAGTTGATCGGGGAACAAGGTCTAAAGCCCAGCAATTTTGACTGCTGGTCCAGCCACTAGTCCTTCAACGAATATATGGTTTCTATACGCATGTTAGGAAGGATCTATCAATGGTTGCTTTAAGGATTTTAAATAGTCTAGATGTTAAAGATTCAGTCAATTCACAGAGCTCAAACTCTATGCAAAGTCTCTTCTTAAAACAATGTAGTCACTTCATTATTCTGCTACCTTAAGTGTCCCAGCCACCGGGCTCTCCACCTATACTTGCAACTGATATTTGAGTTGGGAGGAATTCATGGGCCTTGTAAAGCCTGATTGTGTTTGTATCTCAAGCAAAATCTTAGTGGACGAGCATATAAAATGCTCTTACATAAGAGCTCCTCATCTCACAATTTCCCTATCATTTAAAATACATCCCATTACCCAAAATAATTGCAATTGCAGTGCTCCTGTTATAAAATATGAAGTAAAAAATAGACACTTTTGTAAAAAGGGGACAACATGGAAATACACAAAATCCTTATTTATGAAATGTTAAAAACTGGCAAGACCAAGATATCAAACAAATATAGACATTTTTATGGGCACCATCCATGTCATCTAAAACACTTATCCCTCTTTTTGTTTCTGTTACTTTTTTATTAATTGAATTTATTGGGGTTATATTGGTTAATTAAATAGGTTTCAAGTGTACAATTCTATAACACATCATCTGTATACTGTATTCTGTGTTCACCACCTATAGTCTAGTCTCCTTCTGTCATTGTCACCATTTATCCCCACCTTTACCCTCTTCTACCTTTTCCCTCTCCCCTTTCCCTCTGGTAATCACCATACTTACGTCTGGGTCTATAAGTTGTTGTTTTTCTTAATCCCTTCACCCAGCCCCCACTGCCCACGCCCAGACAGTTATCAATCTGTTCTCTATATCTACCAGTCTGTTTCTATTTTGTTTGTTTAATTTTTCATTAGATTCTACATGTAAGTGAAATCATATGGCATTTGTCTTTCTCTAACTGGCTTATTTCATTGCTGCTGTTTTTAAATACAGTCAGGCTTTCTTCAGAAGCAGCTACATAGTAAGAAGAATAAATCCCTTCATTGTTCAAACCTAAGATTCCAAACCTTCAAATGACATACATCCATACTTTAAGATTTTCTTTTTAGTATATTAAATGTCTCCAATACAGTATTCATTTATTTTTAGATATTCTATATACCATTTTATATTTTCTGTCAAATAAGCTTTCACCATCATTGATGAAGAAATGATCTCAAATTGGAAGAGGGTTTGACAAATTGGCTTGATTGTAATAAAAAAAAAAAAAAAAAACACCACAGTCCCAGAATGGACTGGTAAGTATGTATAGATAGCCAAGTCTTGCATAGTAAAGAGCATGCATTTTCACAAAGTGTCTGCCAGAGAAATTCTCCTGTCACAGAGGATGATGGCATTATTCAATATAAATACAAACTATATTTTTTTGACGGGCAACTGTGGAGAGTTGAAATGTTTGACATGACACAAATTATGATGAAGACAATGTCATGGGAATTAAAGTGTACATTTAGTCCTTAATGTTGTTTTAGTATGAAAGATCTTTGATTCATATACAAATTTATCCAAAGGAAGCATTAACTCAAACTCATCAGCTAATATATTATCTAGAATTCTCTAAGAATAAGGTACTTTGTGAAAGTATCACAAAATAAGCAACCAGAACCTGTTACCCACAGAGCAGCAAGATGCTTTTGCATCATGCGTGATTGGAAAGAACAATGGTATTGAAGTCAGACAGTTCCAGCTTTAATGCTCAGCTCTCCCTCACATTAGCTATAGGATCTTAACAGGCTCAATTGACTTTACCAAGTCTCAGATTCCCCATCCTCAAAATAAAGATTATACTATTTACATTGCATGACTATTGTGAGGAATAGAACTGATAGATGGATAAAGTAACTTTTACCATGTTTGCCTTACAGTATAGAGTCTATGGTATATCTATTCAATGACACCTTGATAATAATTAAAATTATTTTAAAAATATTTTTATTTACTTCAGAGAGAAAGGGAGAGGGAGAGAGAGATAGAAACATCAATGATGAGATAGAATCATTGATCGGCTGTATCCTGCACACCCCACACTGGGGATGGAGCCTACAACCTGGGCATGTGCCCTGACCAGAATCGAACCTCGATCTCCTGGTTCATAGGTAGATGCTCAACCATTGAGCCACACTGGCCAGGCTAAATTATTTTTTATGAAAGCTAATAAGTATCCTGTTTTATTCTAATTCCAAAAAACCCACAACTTAATAATTTTACATATGTTAAGTTCATGGTGAAAGATAATAGATCTGAGCTATCCACATACATATTCACCATCTATCCTTTCATGCATCTATCCATACATCCATGCAATACTTATACATTCATTAAAAATATAGGTAAACTATAAACTATGCCAAGTACTGAGCTAGATCAATCCTATTTAAGCAAGAAAAATAAATGCCATTCATTATTTATAAAAGGAATCTTAAAAGAATGTGGTGATTAAGATAGAATGGTGGGGATGAGAAAAGGGTGAGTAGGGATGTTGCAATTTTGATTTGAATTAATGACATCTGAACCAATATCCTATCCTACCTAATAAAAGACTAATATGCAAATAGACTGAACGGAAGAACAACCAGTCGCTATGACATGTGTTGACCACCAGGGGGCGTATGCGTAACATGGCGAGTGTCAGCTGTGGTGGGATGGTGGAGCAGGTGAGCCGAGGTGCCAGACCAAGGGAGGGTGCCAGTCGCTGTCATCAGGGTGAGCCTCTGGTGGTTACTAAAAATTCTTTACTCCCACGCACTATGGTCCCGTCCAGTGCTCACACCTGTTGCCGGCACCAGAGTTGCTGCTTGTACCCACTGCCAGCACCAGCCCCGCTCATACCCGCAGCCAGCACCGGAGCCACCGCTCACACCCACTGCTGGCACCCGGCGCCAGTCCTGATTGCTTGCCACCATCAGTGGGTGTGAGCAGCGGCTGCCGGCCCTGATCGCCCCTGAGGGCTTATCCACCTCCCCCTACTCCTGAGGAATGATTGGGGCAGCAGCCGCCCACTCGCACCCACTGACAGCGTCAGTCCTGCTCCCACCCGCTGCTGGCGCTGTCCCCAATTGATCCACACCATCAGCGGGTGCGAGCAGGGCTGGCACCTTCAGCACGTGGGAGCGGCGGCAGTGGGAGCAGCGGCAGTGGGTGCGGGGCTGCTGGTAGAGAGGGAACAGGGGGCCACAGCAGGAGGGGCCGGGAGGGGGCATGGAGGATGGGGCTGAGACCCAACCCTGTGCCCACTGCAGCCTCGTGGCCCACAGTTCCTATCAAGGTGCATGAATTCGTGCACTGGGCCCCTAGTGTTAAAATAAAGTTTTTCCAGAAAAGCAAAGAGTTAGAGTGTCCTTGACATACTAAGGCACCAGCAGAGAAGCCGGCTCCAAAAGTCTCCAGAGTGTAGTTCATTAGAAGAATTCAAAGAAGGCTGATAGAATTGTCTTGTATGACGAATATAAATTATCTCAATAAACTTTCCCTTTGAGGCAGAAGCTGCCTCACAAATCTTCTCAACTAACAATCCTCTATCAGCAGAATTACAATGGCAAACAAGATAGAACCTACTTGTGATTTTATTTCCTTTTTTCCTTTTCTAATTTCTTTAAAAAAATTTAACATGTGATTAAATGAGATAGGCAACATATTAGCCCAGAAATAACATAATGACACCACTATAATGCAGGCAGTAATAATAAACTTTTGTCAAGTGTGTGATTTAATGGAATTAGCAAAGTAAAATTAGGACAGAAGACCAACTATTAAAATGATGGAAATTGGAGGGCCATGTAAAGAAAAGAACTGTACAGGAAAACAGAAAACATAAATATCAATGAATATAAAATGCTATTTGTAAATACCCAAGGATGGCATGTTCCTAGACTGAGACCACCATTAAACAACTTATATTTACCATAATAAACAAGAATACCAATACTCTGCTTCATGTCAGAGGTAAATCATCCTCCTTCCTGTGTCTTAATCCCATCTAATAATTTCTTAGGAAATTAAATCACTACTTTTAGTCATAATTTCAAATTGTAGAGAGCAGTAATTTACTTTGATCCAAACAATACATACTCACATACTAAACATAATACTAGCATTGTGTTTTATTTTTTCATTCATAAATTCTGTACCTTTGGTGTATAAGATGATCTGCTTGCAGCTGGGAATGCAAATATAAATAAGATACAATCCCTATCCTAAAGAGTCAACAGGGGAGATCAACAAAAACATTGGTGATGGACTTGGTCTTCTGAAAATATGGACTAAATGTGCTAGTCCAAAGGAGGGGATGATTTAACTGGAGAAGTCACAGGAGGCATCTCAGAAAAACAATAACATAAGTGGGGTCTTAAAAATGCATATGAGTTTACAAGGTAGTTGTGTGCATACATTATAGCGATTTTCAGTTTTTAACCTCGACACAGAGGACAAAACAAGATTGTACAAGATGTTATTTTATGTTAAATACTGAAATGTATTGTATCAATTACTATATGTTATTAGAATTCAAGAAAGACAAAAAAAAAGTATGAGTTATTCATACTGAAGAAAGCTAAAAGAAGAAACTTTGATCTGTGTCTTGGAAGGTATGCTGGGACACAGAGAGCACAAAAAGTCCACTGAAAGTTACATAACATGTTAAACAGATGAATGACTCACAGTCATGGAACAGAGGCGACTGGAACCCACATGCTCCTCCTGTTTCTTTCTGTGATTACAAAAGAGCTGAGTATTCGTAGAAAAGCTAACCCTGACTTAAGCACTAGATCCTATTCTTTTGCCTATTCAAGGACATGGACCCAGCAATTTCCTCGCATCATTCGAACACTATTTCTACTCTCTTCTAGGTACCTTCCTCAGCTTACATATACATTGTAATTTCTTCCACCATGCAAAACAAGCCCTATCCTGACCTCATTTCACCCTCCAAGTAACATTATATTCTCAATTACATCAAAACTCTCTGAAAGTCTTACAAGCTCCCTTTTTCAATGCCTCTTTATAGATTCTCTATTGATCCTGTCCAATCAGTTTGTTGTCAACTCTTCATTACAAGTGCTATTGTCAAAGCAACCAATGACATTCATTTTTTTAATCAAACAGAATGTTTAATCCTTGGATTTCAACATTGTTGAGCTTTCTGCACATTTAACATTCAATCCATTCTTTCTTCACTTGGTTTTCAAGACACTACCAGTATATATGCCTTCAGTTGAATAGTAAAAATGACTTAAGTTTGAGAAAATGATGATGTTTTATACAACCCAGATTGGAATACTTACAAAATAATATTGCTTGGCCTTATCATAAAACTTAAAAAAACAGGACAGATTGATATAAAATAAAACCTCTTTAATCTCTCCCTCAATCCCTTGAGGCACAGCAAGTAGTCTACTATAAGTAGTTCATACATACCTAATTAATGAACATCTGCATTTTGCTCTTCATTAATATGTTTTCTCCAGCACAAACCTTCTGAACAAATTGTGTGTGTGTGTATACACACACACACACACACACACACACACACACACACACACATATATATACTAGAAGCCCAATGCACGAAGATTTGTGCTAGAATGGGCTTTCCTTTCCCTGGCTGCTGGCACCACCTTTCCACTCCGGTCCAGCCCCTTTCTGCTCAGGCCCAGGAGCTGCCTCTTTCCGCTCTGGCCCCACCTTCCCATGCTGCCCAGAGGCCCTGAGAGACTGGGGGTGGGGGAGAACACCTGTGTCGTTGCCATGGCGACAACACAAGCGTCCCGCCCCCATCACTCAGCCCCTGTGTATGCAAATTAACCATCTTTGTTGGGTTAATTTGCATATCACTCCTGATTGGCTGGTGCCATAGCGGAGGTATGGTCAATTTACATGTTTGTCTATTATTAGGTAAGATATATATATACACATACTATTAGTAGAAAAGAACCCTAAACATCTTCAGAGAAGACATAAGAAGGCATGGTTGGCTTAAGATTAAACACAATTTTTTTTTTTACTTCACTTGTTTTCATTTCACTGAAAGTCAAAGACAAGTACCCATAAATTGAAGAGCCAAAGTTGTGACAAAGATAACAGCACACAGTTTTGCAGGGCATTTACTGAATGCCCATCCTGTTCTTATTTGGGATAGTTAGGGAGTTTGAACAAAATTTCCAGAAACTGAAAACATTCCTAGATATCTCCTCTCCCCAGCTCCCCTTGGAGAGGGATGATTATCAATGTCTCACTTTTTTCAGTATGGTCATGCTTCCTCTAATCCTTATTGGGTACCGTTTCTCCTTTCTGAAATTGCCACCCCCATTGCTATCAATTGTGCATCAAAGCCCAAATTAGACCCAGTTCCTCATGAAGGCTTCTTAGGTTATTTTAGCCACCATTAGTCTCTCTTGCTGAGCCATTTTAAACCTTTGCACTCACTTGTTTTTTTCTCGATTCCTTTATTCTCATGCTAACTGTGTCGAGTCACACTCGACATCCAACTGCAAAAGGTTAAATATCATTTTCAATCTCAAAAGTACACTTTGGTTATTAATAGGCTATTTTCTAGATTTCTGTTGCACAAAATTCACAATTTATTACATACAGTCCTGTTCTCAAAAGTCATCAATCATTTTATATATATAAAAGGCTATGGATTGCTTTATGCCATTTTTGATCTCCACAAAACGTAGTGTGTGTGTATGAAATGCTTACATTAATACATATCCAGCTGTGACAGCTAAATTTAGCACATCTTTCTGTAACGTTAAGTAGAGTGCTCTGCAAGACTGCACTGGAGTAGAATTTTAGGACCTCTAGGAAAATAGGGCACATTTTAGCTTCAAATTATGGGCACATCACCGTATCAAACATCAGAGGCTCTGTCTTCTTAAATTTATAAGTACTATATAATAATAATAGTTATCATTGTTGGTATTTTACTGGATTCCAGATACTTAAGATTTTTGCACATATTATGCCATATAATCCTTCTGATAACTGTGAGATACATCTGATTGTTACCCTGATTGTATAAGTGAGAAAAGTGAGGTCGATACAGTAGGACTTGATTTGCCAAAGCTGTACTTGATCCCATCTTCATCTTTCTTTGCTGGGAGGATAGGTGGGAGTGGGGGGTGAAGGAGGAGAAGCATAGGGAAGCCAGAAGTGTATGGAATTATATGTGTGATGGGCAGAGTACTTCTGGCAATAAATTATATAATGATTTTTAGATAGAATTAGGCATCTCTAAGAACTCATCTTCCACTATTCACAATGGAGAAAAAGAACTTTTTGGAATTGCTTACAGTTCAATTTTTTTCTTTCTTCTCTTTAAAATGAAATCACCTAAATTCTCATCAAACTTGAAGACCCAAGCAAGTTTTATTTTTTCAAGGAAAATTTTCTAAATTCTATTTTATGTCATATTGCCTATATCTTATTGTTTAGCATTTAGCTATAATTCAATAACTATTATTCTGTAATTGTTTTGCAAGCTTAGGGCATCTTCCCAATTAATTTAATTACATACTAGTCAAAAACTCTTCCTATTTCTAACCACAGTGATCAGTACATAATAAGTGGATACAACTGAAGGGTCCAGGTCAAAAATACTTCCCTGGAGTCTATTTATATTTCAAATGCAATTACCAAATATGTTTGAAATTTTTTATTGTTGTGACTATTGCAGGTGTTTATAACCATATATAGAATGCTCATGTGTGCTCAAGTTTCACATAATAATAACAATAAACAAGAAAAAGAATACTACTACATTTGTTGCACAATTACTATGTGTCAGAAACCATTAATTGCAAGTATTTTATAGGCATTAGCCTATTGAATGTTCATCAAAACCCTACATCACAGACTACTGTAAACATTAAATGAAGGGAATTAAATAATGTCCTAAGCACAAGATCTTGCCAATGATCAGAGATGAGTAGCAGAATATACCACCCCAAAATATAACTGTAGGAATTCAGGACATGCCACCCCAAAATATGCCACTTTGGTATATTGATTACTTTGAGCTAATCAAGTAGATACTTTAAAAACAGCAAACACAGGGATAGGTTTTCTCTGAACTCCCCTTATCTGCCTAAAGACAGAGCCTCCAAAAGGAATTCAACTCTCATAAATCCCCTCCCTGGAATTTCATCAATCAGAGATTAACTCTTATCACAGGAGAAGAGACAGAAGTTGACACCACACCCAGACAAAAACTCTGTCACAAACTATCAGACTTCCCACTTATCCTCCTAAAGGCCCATTAGTCTTTCCTAAAATCATTTACTCTCTTTTCCTAAGAGGCCTACATTCCTCCTCCCGTTCCCTAGTAAGATAGTATTTAATAATAAATTCTAGCCCTAGCTGGTTTGGCCCAGTGGATAGTGTTGGCCTGCAGACTGGAGGGTCCCAGGTTCGATTCTAGTCAAGGGCATGTACCTTAGTTGCAGGCTTTATCCCTGGCCCCGATCAGGACACATGCAGGAGGCAACCAATTGATGTGTCTCTCTCACATCCATGTTTCTTTCTCTGTGTCTCTCCCCCTCTTTTTCTCTCTCTCTCTCTCTCTCTCTCTCTCTCTCTCTCTCTCTCTCTCTCTCTCTCAAAAAGTCAATGGAAAAATACCCTCAAGGGGAGGATTAATTTTAAAAAAATAATAATAAATTCTAGGCCACCTTGGGGAGTTACTCATTTTCCCCTGATATCTCCTATGTTTATAGGAGGTTTACAAAAATAATATACTTCTGTTTGTCTTTGTTAATCTTTCTTTTATTACAGGGGTCTCAGCTAAGAACTCAGAAGAGTAGAAAGAAATTAATTTTTCTCCCTTACAGTCAGCCTTTTAAAACGGTTAGTTACTTTTTAATTTTTATATCACTCACCAAACAACTGGAGTTCAATAATTTCAATGTCCCATTTTTAGTACTTAATAAAAATTAATAACCCCTGCATAACTAAGAAGATATTATCAACAGCATAATGAGTTACTATGACCTAGTGTGGCTCATTCCCTTGCCCTTTCCCTCTTCCCAGTTGCACACCCATTTACTCCATTTCCCAATGAGAAAAAAACAGCTTGCCTAATTTTGTTGCTATGGCATCAACATTATTCCATAACTAGAATTTTTCAGTGAAAGGCTTTGGGTGACTGAATTATAATGACCAGACATTTCAAAGCATCCACCAAAGCAAACTTAATGAAATGGCCTCCCTGTGGAGAGAAATACAGAAAGAGCTACATTCTCATTGTGTTTTTAAAATAAAGCATATAATTTTCAGAACTCCAGGACACTAGAGAAGGTTGCTCCACTCTGGTTTGGAGGACAGAACAATTAGGCAGTGGACGCGCACCATTGTATCCCGGGTGACTGCATGTCAGAGACCTACTTCAGAGTTTGCAAAGGGCGGGCAAGTGATGCATGTACAACCTGAGGCAAATAACAAAGGAGTTGGAGCATCTTTGAAAAATGCTGCATACTCTAGCCACACTTGAAAGAAAATAGGTGTTCCTTTAATTTGGGGAATTAAGTTACAGTAATTGGCATTAATGTGGTACAACTTGGGGTGCTGTTCTTCAAAGCGCGTCTCCATTTTTCAGGACTTAGCAGTGCCCTTCAGCCAAAATCCCACCTGCTATTTCAGTGTAAACTTAAATGCTAATGGTGCTGAAGAGCAATATTGCCTGTGGACAGTCATCTACCATCTGTGCCCATATTTTATTATCTAGGGAATTGAGATATTTCAATACTGAAATAAAAAACAGTGGAGGAAGGACACATTTTCCATTCCTTTTCAAGCCACATTTTTCATGAAAGTAAAACAAACTTTTTTCCAGCCCAGATTTTGTTAGGGAACTCCCCCCCCCCCCCACCACCACCACCACCACCACCGCCACTTACTGGCTACATTTCATGCCTTAAATATCTTTACCTGATGTCATTTTGGTCTTCACAGCTTGTCCTCCTTCAGCTCTGTAATCTGAGGGCAAAATTTTAGAAGCTCATTGTGATATGCATTATAGTATGGAAAAATGCTTGTTTCAACCAGCAGGAAAATAACCTAGGTAATTAAATAACCTTTATCAGTATATTTCTAAATATACAGGCATACCTCTGAGATATTGCAGGTTCGGTTCCAGACCATCACAATATAAAGAGTATCACAATAAAGCATGTCATGGCGGGTTTCGCCTTCAATTTGTAAAAATCAAAACAGCATCTATTAAGTGCAATAAAACAAGGTATGTCTGTAATAATATAAGTCCTTAGAGAGCAAGGAAGAAATAAATTCTAACTTTTTAGATTGTTTTTACATTCATTTTACTTAGTTCTTCCACACTAATCACTAAATTCATAAGTGTGTCAACAATGAAAAATGTTGGGAAACCATTCTTTAACTCAGAACATAAAACAACTCAACCAGTCTAACTGAGGTGAAAAAAAAGCTACCCTTCTGTCATACATGAACTTAATATTTTATTCAACTGTCTACTTGTAACATAGCAACAATAATAAAAACAACATCATTAGAAATTTATAGTGGCAATGTAATGGCTAAGCCTTAACATCTATTATTTTGTTTAACCCTCATAGTAAACTCTCTGTGTTAAGTACTATTATTTTACCAATGAGGAAAATGAAGCCCAGTGTGGTATAAGGTCCTTGCCTAAGATCACATGAGTGCACAGTAGGCAGGACTAATCCTAGGCAGTATGAAAACCAGTGAGCACATTCATTCATTTTGAAGAAAACTGCCAATGCCATTTCTTTTCTCATATGGGAAAAAAGGAATTGGGAGTATGGACCTAATATTTAATTAAGACTAGTGTGCACTAAGCATTAAGGCACTATATTGCTTTATTCTAGTGCCTCTGTAATACTTTTGTACAGCACAACAATAATGAGGTGCTTTTAAAATGTTAATGTTTTAGTGCTTTACAATATTAAGTTATTTAATCTGTATAATAACTCCATGAAGTAGATTTTGTTATTACACCCATTTTTAAGTAATTCAGTACAAAGAACTTAAGTAATTTAACCAAAATTATGCAGCTGGTAAATGGCAAGATATCCTCATACATAGTGTCCCATAGCCAGTGTGAATGCCTTTATCAGTTCAATGAAGTGGATGTTCCTAAACTCAGTGGAGACTCTTTTATTAACATCTATGCCTTAACCAAATAAAAAACAAAACAAACAAACATAAAGACTGGGATATTACTGTAACAGGGCATATCTATTTTCTGCCTTCTGAGGCTCCAATTAAGTTTGGGGTTTTTGTTGTTGTTGTTGCTGTTGTTGTTTTCCACAAGTTTCACTGGACTAATTCCATTTCCTCATGTAACTGCTGAATTATTCTTCTTAGTTCCTTCTAAAGCAGTGTCTCTCATAGATGTCTACACAAAGAAAAGCTAGCCAAGCAGCTGTACGAAAGAGGGCCTGTGGGGGCTACCTGCTTCTCCCGGAAAGGTCTAACACCAATTTTTCCAATAAAAAGAAAGATTGCGAAATGATTTTGATATGTTTCAAAAGTCACTATTTGTATAAGCTACATGACTTAGTATGATAGGAATAGTTATTGTTTTTGATATCCTGAAATTAAGAGATTACAACTATCCTATCTAATAAAAAGTAATATGCAAATTGACCATCACTCGAACACACAAGATGGCTGCCCCCATGTGGTCAAAGATGGCTGCCCCCATGTGGACACAAAATGGCCACCACAAGATGGCCAGCAGGGGAAGGCAGTTGGGAGGCACCAGGCCTGCAAGGGAGGGCAGTTGGGGGCAATAAAGCCTGCAGGGGAGGGTAGTTGGGGGGGAACAGGTCTGCAGGGGAGGGCAGTTAGGGGCAAACAGGCTGGCAGGGGAGCAGTTAAGTATCAATCAGGTTGGCAGGGAAGTGGTTAGGGGGTGAACAGGCTGGCAGGCAGAAGCAGTTAGGGGCAATCGGGAAGGCAGGCAGGTGAGCAGTTGGGAGCCAGCAGTCCTGGTAGGATCAGGCCTAAACGGGCAGTCGGACATCCCTCTCACAATCCAGGACTGCTGGCTCCCAACTGCTTGCCTGCTTGCCTTCCTGATAGGATTGGGCCTAAACGGGCAATCGGACATCCCTAGAGGGGTCCCAGATTGGAGAGGGTGCAGGCTGGGTGAGGGACATACACCTCCATGCACGAATTTCATGCACCGGGCCTGTAGTCTAATATAATATAACAACAAACATGTTTTTAAAACATTTATTTGTTGTGTGCTTTTAAAACAGATGCATATTGCACTGATTTATATTTTTATAATAAAAATTCTGGTTATCTCTGGGAACTTTATTAGTAGTTTCAAAGGGTGTAAATAGTCAAAAAAACAAGCCAAAATGGTAATCTAATTAGCAAAGATGCTACAGAAATGTGGAATATAAAGTGAAGAGAATTTCCTAGAGAAATAAGAACTACAAGGGTAGTTTAATTGGTTTAATTAGGCCAATAGCCACAGTTAAATAAAGCTGTAGCTATTGACCACATTAAGGCAAGGAGATAAATTTCTACAAAGTACCTCTAGGAGTCTTTTCTTTCCTTTCTTCACTTTCTTCTTTTTTGAAATGTTGACAACAGAGATGAATGAGCAGCTAGTCCTGCCAATCGAACAGTCATCTTCTCAATTTATCTCCAGAAGATTAAATATAGTTCCAGAAAATTAATCACTTTATACAATCTAAAAATCTACACATTTTCCTAAAATGTTTGATCAGCTCATTTTCATGATGAATTTGTGAAAGAGCAAAATAAAGTCCTTTACTGCCAACTATTCTATTTGACTTATTTAAAACAAGCACAAAATCTGACATCGTTGCCACTGTGATCAACTCTATGACCACAGCATTTCTTGAGAGAAACAAATACCTCATCCATAAGAACTGGACTGAGACTTTAAGTTCCATGAACAAGCATGGTGTTTCCTTATCCACAGTTGTGTCCCTAGGACTCTTACATGGACTAAGTGTTCTTTATAACTTATGCTTTTGAAATTAATTTACCCCTTCCATGCAACAGCTCCCTGAAAAAGGCTGGAGGCCAGAAGTAACTCTGCAGGGGACCATTTGAGCACACCATTTCTTTCTCTGGTCACTGCAGAGCTCGTTAGGATGGCAGTCCCAGATGCCCACATCTCATTTTGAAATCTCACAAGTACACTCTTTTGAACTCTAGCCCTTATCATCTATGAAACTCTGTTCTTTTCCTCATGCCTTATGGACTTGGAACACTTGCTGAAGGAGGTTATTGGGTGGCCATGACTGTGGTTGGCTTTCAGACTGGACTTGGGCAGCCATAGGCTCCTCACCCTGCTGTCCTTGGAATGTACATTGCACCCTCCCCCGCTTTCCCACACTGGAGCTGCTTCCAGGATGGAACCTGGAGAGTAAGGTGTCGCTGACACCATCTGGACTGCATATATGATTAAACTCCTTTAATGCCTCTGTATCTACTTTTAAGGTTCTGGTGGGCAGGTGTGGAGGTCTACGCATCTACTGCCACTCAAGACAAACCTTTCCTTATTAAAACTGCCATCTACCAACCTGGGGTGGTCTGCCTCTTTCTTCAGTCTCCCCTTGCCCTCTGTGTATACGGAGACCAGTTTGCAAACCAAAGCACTCCCACTGCCTGCTCCATCTCTTCATGACTCATCCTGAAGTTCACCCAAATTTCACATCAAACAGAGAGAATGGAATCAATAGGTGATTACTGGGAAAACAGTCCGGTATGGTTGTGGGCAATGTCTTATTATGGGTTTCTGCAAAACAGAAACTATTCAGATGAAAGGGGAAAATTAACTTACTTCTGCAATGCCGCGAAAAGCAAACAGAAAAAGTACTTGTCCTGCGTGAAAATCAGTGGAGCCCTCTGCTCCGCAATTTTCAGCAGATTTTGGTACTATTGATGCCTCTTAGTTTGGTCCTGTCTCTGGAGCACGCTACTATGCCTGAAATCACTTCCCATCTGTGATGGCCATTCTCTTACAAAAATTCCATCACATTTGGAGTTTGGAGGAAGCCACTTAAAATATGTAATCCTTTTGCAAGTACAACAGAGTTGTATGTGCCATATGCATAACTAAATTATGGGATTCTCTCCTTCCTAATATCAACTGTCAGAGATCAGACAATGTCAGTGATGTTCTGCAGGAAATGCCCAGTTTTCACCCTGGCACATGCACATTCACTCTAAATAGAATGTCTTCCCGGAATCATGCACTCGTGCGTGCAGACTCACCTCCCTATACCCACAGAGGAATAAAAATAACTTTGTGTTTAGCAACTAGCTAAGAGCATACGGTGCCATGTTTCAAACAGAGTATCTCTCTGGAAAACAATCTTTGTGGATTGTAAATAATGGCATCAACCAATCACCACTAAGAAAAGGTAACACAGAGATTGAGACTTTTTTTTTTCCTGAGTGACCAAGAGAAAGGCTTGCCTATCTTTGTGATAATTAAAAACAAACTGCAGGCTCCCAGTCTGTCCTCTGCCTTATAAAGAGTTATCCTTTTGTTGTTTTTCAGTATCCCATTTGGTGCATCTCAACGTGGCCTTTTTATGTCTTAGTTTATTAAAATAAATGCTGTACATTCTTGGTGTGCCCCGAAATAAACGATGGCTCATATTGTGCGTAGGTTCTTGCTCATGACAGTCCAGACTGCTAACAGATTGCTAATATGCTAACAGCTCTATTATAAGACTCTCAAAGATGCAATTTTTTATGCCATTTGTGAAGTTGAATTCTCCACATTAAATAAGTATTGTACAGGAATGTTGGGATAGATACCGATGAGTCCATACACTTTCTACATGCAAATGTCTACAGAAGGTGTAACAGACCCAGATGGCTGGGTCTTTGTAATGTAACCTTGTTCAAGGGGTGCTGCTTACCCAGGTGTGCCCCCTCTGAGAGCCCGAACATGGATCTGAAATAGTCAGATAGGATCTCTGCCTCCTGGTCCAGATCTAAATATAATAAAATTAAAGGTACTCTAAATGCAGAAGTTTCTGGAAATGATGGGAGGTTTTTTTTAAATAAGATATGCTGGACTTCAATAATAAATTATATTGTTTTACAGTTCCTCTTTCCAAAGATACTGGTGAAAACCTTAGACAGATGTGATTCAGAGTGTCCCTAGTTCTTGTGTGATGCAGAGTTTTAAAGATATATGTTATTTATGTGTTATTTTATGAATATAAGTTATTTTATGAACCTGTGCTGTTTGTCCCAGAGTTGGTACTGATATTGTCAGTGGGGAGTCTGGATTTAGCATGGTTGGTGCCTAGGAGCATGGATACATGTCTGATACATGGAGTGTGCTCCATAAATGCATCCCAGTAAAGTTTTGTGGGATGATGGGTCTGAACTTTTTCAAAATAATTTGTTCTGTTTACTAAAGTTGCTCTTTATTGGCAGGAAAATATTCTGTGGATGGCTGTCATGGTCTCTCAGTCTTTAGGTCACAATGCCAATGAAGTTCAGCAATTGATTAAGATTGACACAGAGAACAGACCCACAATCCCCCTTAAGTACATACTTTCTAGGTACTATGGCAAATATGTTATTCTAGAGGCCCGGTGCATGGATTCATGCACTGGTGGGGTTCCTTGGCCTGGCCTGTGGGGATTGGGCTGAAACCAGCTCTCCGACATCCCCTGAGGGGTCCCGGATTGTGAGAGGGCGGTTCTCAGGTGAGGCACCCCAGAATCGGGCTTCCTCCTCTCTGGTTCTGGGTGCATCACCCGAGAACCGCAGCTGCCAAGTCACCACAGCCTGGCAGCTCCTGCATTGAGCATCTGCCTCCTGGTGGTCAAACAGTCGGCGGTTGCTTAGGCTGTTATATATATAGATGCACAAAATTCCTACAAGAAGAATATATTCTAATCTTATTCTGTGTATTTAGCATTCTTTTTGCAAAAAAAAAAAAGTGAGAACTATTTGTTCATGAAATTGTAAGGGAGTGATTTTGCTTCAAGAACAGCAGGATTCAGCCCTAGCTGGTTTGGCTCAGTGGATAGAGCATCAGCCTGTGGACTGAAAGGTCCCAGGTTCGATTCCAGTCAAAGGCACAAGCCCGGGTTGTGGGCTCGATCCCCAGTAGGGGGTGTGCAGGAGGCAGCCTATCAATGATTCACTCTCATCATTGATGTTTCTATCTCTCCCTCTCCATTCCTCTCTGAAATCAATAAAAATATATTTTAAAAAAAGAATAGCAGGATTCAGATTCCTAAACAAGATTGTATGAATTCCCTCATTCTCCATAGTTGTTTTGTTTTCCACTATGCCCATTTTATCAGAAGCAAATTCTTAAAAAAAATTTAGCCACCTTTCCAGATTTGTCATTCCAGCAGATTTTCTAATAATCCCAACTAAGATCCTAGCACCGTTTCTTGCTCCTTGATGCTCTCTTTGCCATACATAGGTCACGTGCCTCCCTCTGAGCCCACACAGCAGGGAGCATGAGCATGAATCTAAGGGAGGTGGTTCCCAAAAGAAACCCAAGAAGCTGTTGCTGGAAGAGAGCTGAATGGATGTTACACCGACTAAAACAGTATGTGTCCACTATACCCTCACATTACATATATTTACACTGACACTTTGGTAATGTGTCAAGTAAGTAGAAATAAAAGTCATACAAGTCTACTGACTCCAAAGTCACTCAACCAGTGTACCATACCATCTATCTATCATTAGCAACTTGACATCAAACTTACAGGGGATTGTTTAATTCTCCCAATTTCCTAGAACTCAAACTACTGTAATTCAACAAGTGGAAATGGATATTTGCTCTTCACAAATTTTATTCACAAAAAGTATTTTTTTTTTATAAAATTCAGATTTTGTATGAAAATGAAGTACTTCAGAACATTCCACTAAGAGCCTGACAGTCCTTAAGCACATTTTATAAAGGGCTCGAACTCTCAAAAAATGTGAACTATTAGTCAAACACATTATAATCTTTTGTGGTAGCTTGAAGGGTTTCTTTTATTATTCCAAATATAAATAATGAATTCCAAACTGATTTTCTATGAGCATATCTCTGAAGTATGACAAAGAGCTAAGGCAGAAAAAAAGTGGAGGGTGTGATTCAAAGATTTTCCCCTGAGAAGTTCTTTTAAAAATCTCTGCTATTCCTCATTCTTTTTTACCACTGTCAATCACATTTAAAAACAGGCTTTCGAAGATTGGAAAAGAGGTCCAGATTCACAGAACAGGATATGAGTGTCTGCTCACCTAGGCCTGAGTGGAGGCTGACACCCAAGTCCTATATGTCTCGTGCTCTAAGTCAGCTAACTAGCCTCTCATTATAACTTCTAATAAAAAAATTCTTATTATACAACAGCATGCTTGGCAGAGCTCACACTGCTTTACATAAAACATCTTCAAAGTAAGGATGAAAACATCCATTGCCTCACACAGAAGTCATGTTGATTATGACATTATCATTTTCAAGTTGAAAAAACATAGGGTAAGTGGCTGTGGAAGATTACACATTTCCTCTGTCTGAAGGAGGGTGACAGTTTATTTTGCAAAATTTGGGGCATTGGAAACAGCATTATTTAAGCAGTCACAGATCAACAATCACTGCACCCTCTGGCTATAGTGTATAATTTATTAGAAATGCATATACTGTCATAAATCATGTGTCATTGTTGTTTTGCTCCTGCAGGGGTCATTAATTAATCTTCACAAGGATGCTTAAATTGTTAGATTTCTTTAGTTTTCATTTAGTTTTTTTTAAGGTCTATTAATTTTTTAATGAGGAATCGATTTCAATAGACATTTCTCTAAAGAAGGAACACAAATGGCTAATAAACACACAAAAGATGCCCAATGAACATCAGTAAACATTAGGGAAATACAAACCAAAACCACACTGAGATCAGACCTTACAACCATCAGGATGGCTATATTCCACAAGTGGGACAATAACAAGAGAGAGACTGAATTCCATCATGCATTACTGGTGGAAACATGTACATGTGCTATGAAAAAGTTTGCTACTTCATCAGAAAGTTAAACATAGAGTTGCCATATGATCCAACAATTCAACTCCTAGGTATTACTTGATATACACATTATAGATTCTATACTCTATATCTACCATTTACACTTTATAATCTATATCAACTCTATACTCATATCAACCATTTTTCTTTTCTAAACTTTCACACTGGCAAACTCTCAACATCTGTTTTCTGATGCTTTATAGTCTTCCAAAAATACTAAGAAGATGTTTCAGCCTTCTTAGTATATAAAGGACACAGGTATGAGGTGATATCTCATTATTTTAATTTGCATTTTGCTAATGACTAGTGATGTTGAATTGGTTTCAGGGGAGGAGTGACTGCGAATAATGTACTGGAGCATTAATTTATTCACCTCTGATAGGGTACAAACTCTTGAGGGTTGGTTTGGTTACACAATGATCAATTAGGGAGATGGTACCCATTATTTTATAAGTGAGCTCTAAATAAATGGGAAGGTCTCTGAGGTGGTAGTGGCTCATACTGTAACTTAAGCAAAAAGAGGCAAGTTAAATATTTGGGTAAAATATAACTGAAAGTCAACTTAAATTTATCTCTTTGTACTAAAAACTAAAAAAATAATAAATGTATTACCCTAAAAAATAAATAAATTGAGAGCCTATAAAAGTCAAATAACAAAGGCCAGTAGACCTAAAAATCTATCTAGTCACAGTCATTGGGCCAGATGCTGGCATTAGTTCTCAAAACCTTGCCTTCCTGTGCTTGTTAAACAATGACCTTTGAGGATGCAAGATTTTTTGAAAGGGTTTACTGAGCCAAATGTTAGCCAGAATAAGCACCAGGTCCTGGGACATGCAATCCAAACCACCAGCAGCAGGACTAGATGAAGACAAACATGTCCACCATCCTGGGGCTCTTTTATCCAATGAGTTTGGGGAAGAAAAGACTTAAGTTGATTTGAAAGAATTTACACTGACAACAGGTAAGGGGATTGAGATGTAAATCCGATAAATTCTGGGATAGGTGCATGGGAGGATGGGGAAGGAGAAGTATTTGCTGCTTTTGGATTGGTTGTGGGCAACAGCTAAGATGTGGTGGCATGTGGTGGTCATCTATTCTCTCTAGGTAAGAGCTGAAAGGGCAGCCTGGAAGTTGGTTCAAAACTTCCACATACATTGAGGAATATGAACAGTCATTTGTTGGTTTTGGCCCTTGGCTCTGCAACCTCATTAACCTCCCTTCTCTCTCTTCCATTCTCTGGCCTGCTGTAATTAATAAGGACATCTCAGAATTTTTCTCTTGCCATGCAGCAGAGCCTGCCCCGGCTTCCCTAGTGCTGCCTCTCCTACAGGGATCCAGTGATAGGGCTTCAAGAGTTTTCATTTTGTTTTACATAAAAGTGTACTTACTTACTTACTTACTTATTATTTATTTATTTATCTATTTATTTATAATCCTCACCTGAGGATATGTTTCCATGGATTTTTAGAGAAAGTAGAAGAGAGAGGGAAAGACAGAGAGAAATATCCATGTGAGAGAAACACATCGACTGGTTGCTTCCTGCAAGAGCCTTGACCAGGGCCCAGGCCCAGGAGGAGCCTGCAACTAAGGTATGTGCCCTTGACTGGAATCAAACTCTGGACCCTTCGGTCCACAGGCCAACACTGATCCAAAATGGTTAGGGCAAAAGTATACTAATATATTTAAAGGCGCTTTTCCTAAATCTCAGGAAACATTGATATCTTTGTGATATCTGATAACTGAAGTGGTATAACTTCTATTTTTCAGTAATTTAACATATGAGAAAATATATACGGAAAAATAAAGATACCTACCTGACTCAACTAAACTCTGTTTTTTTGAAAATTATTTTATGTGCGTTCATTGATTTTTCACAAGGCACAAATTAGAATGTCATCAACAGCAAGGCTACCATGGGAATCAAGAAATGGATTAATGTAAAGAGTGCACTTTTATGATTAGAATCCCAGCTGACACTAATTCTTTGATATACACATTATAATCTATATAGACTCTATACTCTGTATCTACCATTTGCACTTTATAATCTATATCAACTCTATAATCTATATCAACTCATATCAACCATTTTTCTTTTCTAAACTTTCACACTGGCAAACTTTGAACATCTGTTTTCTGATGCTTTATAGTCTTCCAAAAATACTAAGAAGATGTTTCAGCTTTCTTAGTATATGAAGGACACAGGTATGAGGTGATATCTCATTATTTTAATTTGCATTTTGCTAATGACTAGTGATGTTGACCATCTTTTCATGGGCCTGTTGGTCTTGTGTATATCTTCATTCAAGAAATGTCTATTCATGCCCCTAGTCCATTTTTTAATTAGGGAATTTGTTTTTTGTTGTTATATTTTGTGGGTGTTGTTGTTGTTTGCTATTAAGCTGTGTAAGTACTTTATATATTTTAGATATTAACTCTTTATCAGATAAAAAATTTATAAATATATTCTCACATTCTGTATGTTGCTTTTTCATTTGTTGATGGTTTCCTCTGCTATACAGGAGTTTTTTTACTTTGATGTAGTCCCACTTGTTTATTTTTGCTTTTGTTGCCTTTGATTTTTGATGTCAAATTCAAAAAAATTATTACCATGATGTCAAGGAGCCCCTTCCCTCAAGCCCTGTCCAACAATATTGATGAAATTGTTAGTTCTTCCCTAAATAACAGTGTCTCATGCCCTGTTATCTCATGATATTTTTTCTGTGATATCAATTTATTTTTTTATTTATTTTATTTTTCAGTTATAGTTTGCATTCAATATTATTCTGTATTCCTCATATTCTCTTTACTTCCCACATTCTGAATTACAACTTGCTATCCACCATCTTAATCATAACCATTATAATTATAAACATGTGCTGAGTTCTCATTATGTACCAAATACTCTGCTAAGAGCCCTATATGAATTATCTCATTACATTTCACAAAAGTTCTACAATGTTCATTTAAACAACTACTTTTTATATACATGAAGAAATTGACACCTATATACAAGTAAGCCACTGGCCAGGATGCAAGAATTGAGGATCCCATATGTTACTTGTCCAAGTTCAAGGTGAAGTTCCTGACCAAGATCACTCAGTAAGCTGTGGATTCAAGATTCAATTTACTTTTGATTATGAGCTTAATAAATACTGTCTCTTAATAAATGCTCTTTTTTTCACTCTCCAGATCCCCACATTTCCTTCAACAACTGACACATTTCCTTATCATTTTCAAAGCCTGACTTTGGCCTGCTGACTTGGCCATTTGTCCAAATGTCCCTGTAAGAAACAGGAATATGAATCTTCTTGATAGGGTGGTCTTTGAGGCAGAGTTCTTTTTTTCAATCACCTTATGTTAGCATGGCTTTTCAAAGTATCTCTCATTATTTCAAACTTACCAACACTATTATACCTCTACAAATTCCACATAAAATTTCGGTTTAGGATCTTCCTTAGTATATCTAAAGCTATGTGTGAAACTAAGAAAAATTAGATGAATTATGTATATGAATTAGAAATGAAATCCTGAATGCAATACAGCAGCACTTTTTATCTTCTTAAATATATTTATTAACTCCCAATCTTGGTGCTGCCTCATAAACTTCCTCATTTTGATCACATTACTATCTCAGCTTCTGTTCCAGTTAGGTTATCAAATCAATAAAATACAAAAAAAAAAAAAAAAAGCACACCAAAAAAAACTGCTGATGAAACTATTTGAAATGGCAGATCAAATAAGTAGGAAGACTTAAAGGAGATTATGTAGGCTCTAGGCAATCATTTGAGGAGCTAAATCTCCAATGGCTTTCAAAAGGTTTAAAAAAAAATTGCTTGACATTCTGGAATATCAATTGAAGGACATAACAATGTCTGTAGAACAACCAAGAAAAAATAACGCTAAAAATAAAATATCTATTGTGTGAAAGCATGAAGATTGAGATAAAAATTTTCCCAGCAAGGAATTTTTAAATTAAATATATTGGGGAGACATTGGTTAATAAGATTACACAGGTTACAAATGAACATTTCTAAAATACATGATCTATATCTTGCATTGTATGCCTACCACCCAAAGTCAAATAATCTTTCATCATCATATATTTGTTCCTCTTTACTACCCCTCCACTCCCTTCTGCCTGGTAAATACCATACTGTTGTCTGCATCTATGAATTTTAGTTTTATATCCCACAAACAAAGAATTTTTTAAAACTCAGTTTACTATGTATGATTTTGAGGTAGAAATGACACTTCAATATAAAAGTACATTTACTCTGAAGTTAAAACAAGTTCTAGGATGAAAGGAACTAGAAAGCTAATAAATGGGAACACTTTTCTATTATATCTAAAATTAAAAAAAAAGAAGGTAAGTCAAATATAATGCAAGTCTCAACTTGGTTCATTACCAAAGCTACCTGTAGTGTGCTGTTGAATTTAATCTGAGAAGCCCCAGAAATATTAAATGCTTTAGAATTGGACCAAGAAAAGCTTCCCCAGTAAACCTTATGTTATTCAGGACACTTTCATTGCAACAACAGAA
Organism: Eptesicus fuscus; assembly: GCF_027574615.1. Lineage (NCBI taxonomy): Eukaryota > Metazoa > Chordata > Mammalia > Chiroptera > Vespertilionidae > Eptesicus > Eptesicus fuscus. The sequence goes on from NC_072478.1 coordinate 96,150,758, forward strand.
ACTCAACTCAAGCTTACTTTATGTAAAATATTAAATTGTTGGCTCATGTAACTGAAAGTACTGTAGCTTGGGATATAATGTGCCCAGAGGTTCAAACCATGTCTGTGTGTGCTGGTAGTTTCTCATCTTTATTTAATCTCTGTATTCTTCCCTATTGGATTTCCTCTCTGTTAAGCCTTCGCCATGCCACCCTTAAAAGGTTCCAACTCCAGTTACATTTGACAGAGTGATGCCTTCTTCCCGAGAATATAGGCAAAGGTTGTGGAATTAAGGTCACTGTCCCTGATTGGGTAATAAGTCCATTTCTAAACCAGTCACTTTGACAAAGGAGATATAATTAGCAGAACACTAGGAAGGCTTGTTGTCAGAGGGATTTAGTTCTTTCTCAAATCAGCTGGCTAAAGGGAAGTTGGATCCCATGAAAAGGAGGATACAACACTTGCTCAAAGAAACAGGAATGGGAACTGGGAGAGGCCAAAGCTACAAATGTTCCTTATTCCTATATCTTGTGTTCTTTCTCTGAATAAAACTGATGTCTTTGTTTCTGTTCCTTTTGTATTTATACTTCACTGTAGCCTGCACAACTAAGAGTAGTTTGTTGGATCATAAAGTTTTAATTCTCTGAATCTTTGCACATGCCTCTTTTCCCTGCCAAGAACACCTGTCTCTCCCTTATTCACTGGGAATGTTCTTTCTTCGCTCTAATTACCCGAACAATTCCATTCATTCTGTTTAAACATCAGTTCCTTGCCTTGGAGTAAAGGCCCAGAGACTTTGATTTGTCCATTACCCTGTTAGACTATAAACCAAATGAAAACCTTTGCCCCAATGCACATGACCAACCACTTGCATTGCTGGAGACTAGAAGCCCAGATCTCATGATTGTGCTGTATTTCAGCACAATCAATACTGAATGAGAACAAAATGTACTGAAAATGGAGATGGGCAGAGAGGAATACAATCTGACAAGAGTGAGTAATTATAGCTGGAGGGTAATAAATAGAAAAGTTTGTTGACTAAAAAGTTAGAAAGGCAGTAATTCCACATGTGGTTTTGTGTATATTAGTGTTCTAAAGCTACATTGAGCCAAGTATAAGCTGACATTTGAAAATTAAAAAAAAACACCCAATAACAATAAAACTATGAGATCAAAAGTGTCTACATAAGTTAAAAACAACAAAATTAAATTCAAATATTTTAATGACTATCGCTAAAGTACTTTCTCCTCTCCTTTAATAAATATTTTTTAAAGATGGGAAAAAATCAGTTTCAGGCTCTTTTCCTATGAGTTTCTAAGCCATCACTCTTGATTATGTTCTGAAATTACTAATTAGCATAATGTTCAGTGAAGACAATGATTGAAAGACCCTTTGTTTGTGTTTTAGCTTTGGTTGTTTTGAGGGCAAAATTCTTTGAATAAAATAAAGTGAATCCTGCTCTTGCACTCTTCACTTGAAAAGGCTATTACCCAGAGAGAAAAGATACAAGTATAAAGCCTCATCTTCTAGAAATATTTTTTAAAGGTAAGCTTTGAGTGTCTTCATGATCTTACACTGTGAGAGAATATTTTCAGCCACTTGGTTCTAATTTTTTTTTCCAATGTGATGATATAACAATGCCATTAACTGCAGTTTCTATCATGTGAATAAAGGCTAAGTAGTTGCCACATTCCTGATTCCAGACATTGACTCCAGCATGACTCAGCTGCTTTTCACGTACATGAAGTGAGAGTGATTCATAGCACCTAAGCAGCAGCAGCGTGACTCCTCTTGAAAAGAAATGCTAATAAAAATCCAGATCAAGGCCTCCAGGTCCCTTTCAAATAAAAGGGATGAGGCTATTCATGAGTACCAAACTCTATTTTTGCCTTTGACTATAAGAGAACAGCTTTCATGAATAATAAAATGTACTTTTATTATTAACTAAGAAAACACATGCATTGTGTATATGTGTGAATGACTGGGTAATATGCCAAGCTCATATATAAATACATGGCACACATATAATGATCTATACATAAATCATATATATGTATCCTGTATATGTATGTATTTAATGAATCTGAATAGTTATTCAACAAGTGGGTATTGAACACCTACTATGTACCAGCAGCCACTGTTCTCGGCCCTAGGAGTGCAGTGATGAATAGAGCATAGAGAGTTCTCATCCTTATGGAGTTAATGTTATAGCAGAGGGAGATATAAATAAGTAAAATTTAATAAATTTGATAAGGGGTTAAGCAGGATAATACGTTAAGTAGGAAGGGGGAGCCACTTTAGATATTTAGATATACTGAATGTTTCAGCAGAAATTTAGCATATTTAAAAACAAACACAAGTCTAATAACTTCATTTTTAATGATCCTTTAAGTAGATTAGGCTTGTCCTATGTTTAAGCATTTAGTGGTGATTATTGGGGGTGGGGGAGGTAGAAGAAGGTATAGGTGATGGGAAATAATGAAATAATTTTTAATAGTTATTTTTAAATATATATTTTAAGTTAACTTTGTTTTATTTTTTTAAATGAGATAATTGCTAAGTTCAGATTTTTCCCAAACTGCAGGATATGAAAATGAAACTATTAATATGTTTTTAAAGTCATTCCCAAGTGTGACCCTTATATGAATCATTTGAGAACCTTTTGCAAAATATGGATTCTGGTTGCTCATCTTCAGAGCTACATAATTAATTTTTTTGTGGATGATACCAGTGAATATAAGTATTTAAAATCTCCCAAGGTAATTGTGATAGCTATCCAGGTTTAAGATCTGTTCAGTGTGGGCATATCAAGAAAATATTCAGAACAGTGCATTCCATACTCAGGTAAACAAACTTGTCCAGTTGGATACAAATTCAGCTTATGGTGCCCAGTCCAGGGATTTGATTCACTAGGTTTAGAGAACTGTTTGTCCAGCTTTTATCAAACTCCCTGGAGACTGCCAATGTGAAAATACATTTTTGAAAATAATTGTTTTGAAGAAAATATTCTGAACAGAATAGTTGCCTACAGGTACAACTATGGTAATTCAACAAACCTAGTTGAATAGGGCAGACTCCCAGGAAATTTTCAAATAACTTTTCCTATGAAAAAGTGCTATAGAATATGTCAACAACAAATGTACTTTCATAAGAAAATGCTGTTTTTGAAAAATCAGGACGACATGTTTAGGATATCTAATAGAAAAGTATATTTGGCTAGCTGGTTTTCATGAGTAATCACCTGGTTAGTGTATTTAAATGATAATAAAAGATTCCACTTATACATTAAAGAGATTTCAGAATTGTTCTGAAGGTATTATTTATGATAATTATTGAGCATGAAAACCATAATGATGAATTTGACATTCATTCAGACATAAAACTTGGTCTGCTTTGAGTTATTTTCTCATGTTTGTTCTCCTATTACTTGGGAAAAAAATTCTGATCTCCACTCTTTACCTAGCCATTCCTTGAGCCCTATTGAATTTTTATTCCTCTCAATGAATGACTCATGCCTATTAGAATATCCTGAGCTAGAAACTCTGGGAGAAGGAAGGGGCTCGAGTGAGAGGCATCAATGTTGGACCAGAATGTTGGACCAGAAACTCTGGGAGAAGGAAGGGGCTCGAGTGAGAGGCATCAATGTTGGTAAAAGAAATGTTGAAGGAAAATGTGCAGATGATCAGGAAAGATGTGGCTTCCTAACAGCACTCAATCAGATCTGATGTCTGCATGGAAATATATATCACAATGACTTAATGTGAATATGAGACCTTCGTCACACCTTAGGCTTTGTAATGAACAGGTGAGAGAAGGAGGTTCTATGAAAAGAAAGAAAAAAGGCTTCCCTCCAGTACCTGGGCCCTGGGCCCCAGGCTTCTCTCCTCTGGCCGCCAGCAGGCACCTGGGCCCCAGGCTGCTTCCCTCCAGCCACTGGGAGACCCGGCTGGCTTCCCCCAGGCTGCCCACAGGCACCTGGGACCTGGGCTGGCTTCCCTCCGGCCCCAGCTTGGTCAGAAAGGACGTCCGGAAAGACGTCTAGTCTAATTAGCATATTACCCTGTTATTATTATAGACTAGAGGCCCGGTGCACAAATTTTGTGCACTGGGGGGGGAGAGGGTATCCCTCAGCCCAGCCTGCACCCTCTCCAATCTGGGACCCCTTGGGGGATGTCTAACTGCCAGTTTAGACCCGATCCCTATGGCTGCTGGCTCCTAAACACTCCCCTGCCGGCCTGATTAACACCTAACAGCTCCCCTGCTGGCCTGATTGCCCCCAACTGCCCTCCCCTGCTGGCCTGATCATCCCTAACTGCCTCTGACTGCCTGATCACCCCTAACTGCTCTCCCCTGCTGGCCTGATCTCGCTCCCAACTGCCTTCCCCTGCAGGCCTGATCTCACCCCCAACTGCCCTCTTCTGCCAGCCAATTTGGTTCTGATTGGTCAGTTTCTATGCCAGTCAGCATCAAAAGCTCCGCCTCCTAGGCAGCCATTGGCTCCTCACACTTCACCCAGATTTGGTTCTGATTGGTCAGTTTCTATGCCAGTCAGCATCTCTGGGCCTGATCAGAAAGGCAGAGCTGATCAGTAGCCCAGGTGGAGGCCTGGAGAGAAATGGAGGCACAGCTGCTGACCAGGCCCAGAGCTAAAGAGAGAGGCAAGTGCTGATCAACAGCTGCCACAGAGGCTACAGATCAGACCCTGCTTCTCTCTTAGGCCTCTCTCTGGGCCTGATTCACAGCCCCCTTAGCAGTCAGTGCTGGGTCACCATGCCTGCAGCCATAACAGTCAATGCTGGGTCGCCACGGCAACCCAGCGCTGACTGCAGGACTGACTTCCAGTTGGTCCAGCCTCCTGGTCATTGCAGATGTGATGGACTCAGGGTTTTTATATATTAGGAGAGTAACTGAAACTGTATGACACTGAGAAAGAACTGACCTACAACTCAATGAAAGAAAACAAAGTTTCTAGAAAAATAACTGATTATATATGAAAATAATGGGGGAATTTTGATTCAACTTAATATATATTGTTTCAAGAAGCAGAAATCAGATAGGTAAAACATACTTTATGTGGTTATTATTATTACAAATATTATCAAACATAATACAAAAAGATGTAAGCCCTGGGAGATGACCTTGGAGAAAGACTTAGAAATTGTGGGTCCTCATTCCTTTTTTTTTTTTTTTTTTTATCCTGTCTTTGGGACTATACATCTTAAACTCACCACATAGTTCATAGCTTTGAGGGCATCCCCTTGCAATTACCTTTTATTCTTTAGGCTTCCTTCTCTCTCCAAATCTCTATTCTGGGAAGTCATGTCTCTATTCTGGGAAGCTTGGATTTCCTCACTATAGAACCAAACAAAAGAAAAAAGATAGAAATTAGATAGAAAAAAATATAGAAATACTCTTTCTCATTACACAGTCGCTTTTAGAAAAAAAATAATGTTTGCATTAATCTCAGATTGACAATCATTAATATAATACATCTCAGATTGTAAATATACACTAAATTTGGTAAAGAGAGTTTTATAAATTATGATCATGAAATCAATCATAATAAAACATTCCATAGATATTCCTTAGTAATATATAGCCAGTTGATACCTACCAATAGCATCATCTTTAGTTTTGCATTTACACTGAGTACAAATTGAACTTCATGTTTTTTAGCTCAAAATAGAAATGCTTTTGCATATCTAGGAAAGCTGAGAATAATTTCAATTCTCTGACATAGTTTTTCAAAAAATGGCCAGAGCATGATGTTTCTAAGGAAGATGGCTTTACCTGGCACGAAAGCAATCACTAGTTCTAGTTTTGAACTGCAATGAAGCCAAAAACACAAGTTTGTTATAGGCCACTGCCAAATGAACAGCAGAAAATAATACACTGCAAAAAAAAGGAGAGGGGGAAAAAACCCTCATTATATTTGCTTATGTTCCTACAGCATCATATCAATGTGAAGCCTGACACATTTATGTATACTGTTTTCATCTGAGCACTTATTCACTCCAGGCACCTATGAACAAGTAAACAGATTAAAAAAACATTATTTATCCTATGTTGCTCTGTTGTTTTGGCAGATGCAAATATAACAAGACTTCTTTTTATAATTTATGTTATTACTTATTTTAAAACACAAGCTCTATTGTTTGTTGTAGGATACTGCTGTCAGCAGTTAATTAAAAAAATTATTCAACTAGAACTATTTTAAAAAGCTAAATACTATTTAAATCTATAACTGATATCTTCCCAGTGGCTTGATGACAAAGAAGAGCACATTTATAATTAAATACTTAATTATATTTATATAAATAAAATTTATATATATGCATATTTATAATTAAATAGTTATTCTGAAAAGTGTTCTTTCTAAATTATCATTTCTCCAGTTCTAACAAAAATGTTTCTAGTAATATTCCTCTTTAAAATTTAATCAACATCGAATTCATCATTCAAATATAATTTCAAACTATTGTCATGTTCCATTAATCTTCTTATTTTTCTGAATACAAAGACTGAATGTACTAACCACATAGTTCTTCTATCAGATATTTCCAATAAGTAAAGCAATCTTCCTGGAAATGTACTTATACATGCAAAAGAATCAAGCCTTCCATTCATTTATTTAAAGAGCTTTAACTTCTACTTGGAAAACCTTGACAAAGTGTTTAAATCCTCCATTTTATATTTTTCTCACTCCTTCAAAACTCCCAAAAATCTAAAAATGGAAAGTGTAGATCAATTCCATTAACTTATATACATATCAGCTTTTACCATCTATATTGAACATTGTTTCACTCTTTTATCAGGTTTAGAAAGGATTGAAATTTAATTTAAAAAGTATTTCAGAAGAAAGGTGGTAGCACAAGGTCAAACAGGTTTTTAAAGATAAAAAGTTTCATATTTTTATATTGGAACAGATGCCCAATGCAGGAGAAATCTTCTAGTGACTAGAGAATAGATGACAAATTCTATGTAGGTGAAACCTGGTTATAATGTAGAAAAAAATAAATAAACCTTCTGCAGACCCACTTTACTTAGCAGGCTAAGAATTATTTATTTCCCATTTAACAATAAGGAAACTGACAGAAAAAATATGATTATAGTCTTTAATGCTCCCTATTCCATGAGCTTGATTTTTTAAAATTGTCCATCAGAACATTCTTTGCTTATAGATTAGGGACTGCTCTGTTCTTGCTCATGTTTTCCTTTTGCTCTATTTTGCCTTTTTTCTCATATCCGTGTTCTCAAATCCTCCATGCCCACTGACTTTATCTCAAAACCTTTCAGGTTGCCTTCCTGGCTGCCTGACTGGTTATAATATCTTCCTGCTGACACCTAGAGCTCAATTTACATGTGTTATGATTATGCATATGTTTGCTCTACCTATTCATCAGTAGTTTAAGCTTTTGAAGCCTAAGATGCATCTGAGTCATTCTTGTAGCTCTTATAATACAATTATTTTCACAAAATAAACAGGTTGTCCTGAATAGATCTGAATAGAGCCCCCTTAAAACTATGGAAAGAGCATGGAACTTTGATTAAATGTACCCTGACCCCCTACAGCTAAAGCTGATCTTCACACATGGGAACCTGCAGAACTAAACTCCATATCGAATAAAAATATCCTGTGTTATTGTGACAGAATCAAATGCTGAAATGTTTCAAGCTATTGTCGAAATCCCACTCAATGGGATTACAGTTGAATCACCAGGAAAAAAAAGACAGAGGAAAGAAAAAAAGTATCTGAAGTTCAGGACAATCTTTTGAAGTGATCTTAAAAGCTATTATATAGTACTATAGAAAGAGTCTATGAAACTCTAAGTACCTGCCTACCAATAGTTCCTTTTTCTGAGGGGACAGGAACAATGAGGCTATTACTTCTTTAGTACTTGCTATATGACGAACATGTGCTAAGCAAATTAGATTTATGATTTCATTTGTTTTACAGTGGTCCTAAATTACTACATAGCACCGATTTGTAATAATCCTCTGCATTATTGTGAGCATGCCCATTTTACAGATAAGTAAACTGACAGAAAAACTGCATACTCACTGGATATGCTTCCCCCCAATTCCCAATACACCTGAAGGAAGCAGGGCTGTGTGATCAGTTCTGCACAAGGGACCATGTATGGATATGATGGGTACTGCTCCAAACACTTAGAATGGGTGTGAAGAGCTTGCTAAGCTCTTTCTTTCCCTGGAAGCTACAAAACTGACTCATGCTGGCTTCATGTGGAGTCATCACCAATCCGCATCAGATTAGATGAGCAAGAAATAACTCTGTTGAATTAAGCCACTAAAATGTGGGTATTATTTCTTGCCACAACATAGCCTAGTGTACCCTAATGAATATTTAAATGTTAAAATGGTGTTTCCCAATCACATCTTAGTGAATTGCAATTTTGTGAAAGAGTTGAGTAATTTTGAGAGAAGTTCAGTTTTATGCCAGAGCTTAGAACTTTGCACAGTTTGCTTCTTGCAAGAAAGCAGTTCCAAGTGGTTCCTCCTGAATTTGCTCATGTCACATGCACAGCATCAATAAAACACCCCTACTTTCTTTGGTGAAACCAGTGAAGACTGCCTAAGCCAAAGTCACTTTGAGAAGATTGGACAAGAGGAAAGTCATTGCTCTCTGAAGTGGCATATTACCCAGATTCTCTCTCTGGGAAATATGAAGTCCAGGTGCACAGGAAGAAACAGTTACAGGCGTTCAGACCTAATTCTTAGAATACTGCTGAGAGCGTGTTCCGCTTCTCCATGAGACCATCTACGCCTGCTGGAAAGTCTAAGATCCAAAATAAATGTTAAGGTGCCAAGGCCTTGCTACTTTGCTTTCTATGTGTCTTTATAATAAATGCACAGCAATAAATTTACCTGGCCTTGCCTTTTCTTGGAAATCATAAAGAGTCAAAACTATAAAGGTATCTATTCTTTTTCTAAACAGCATGCTTTGCCGGCGTGTTCATTAACTCAGATGTCCTACATAATTGTAGCCTAAATATGTTGCATTTTTAAAATGGTGTTTCACAATCACATCTCCTAAGATGGATATCAATTTACAGTTACTTGGAAAAATATATCTCAGCACAAATGACATTCACTGGATTCAGAAATGTTATGAATTGTGTTGCTTTTATAACTTCCAAGTCTGTGTTTATATCAGAAACTAAAGCAATTGTTGTTCTCTTTTCACAAGAAAGCCCTGTTTATCTTTAAAAAGACAGCTTTGCATGCAAAAAGTTTGCAACTGAAATGACCTAGAAGGACATGTGCTTCTTAGCATACTAATTGCTTTTGCTATGAGGAAGGAGAATACCTTGTAGCTGGCTTTGCATTTCCTAAGCTACATATGTAGACATCCCACACCCAGGAGGAAAATTCACTTTATGTGCTTTGCAGCTCTCAGAAGTGATTATTTGGTAGACCTGCAGGTACCACTATGCTTTCAGCATGTAGCTATGAAACTGCAGTAATTATTTTTATAGATATATAACTACTCAATTGAAAAACCCTGGGAGAAGGGAGAAGAATTCAAGGGGTATAGTACACAGCAAGCTGGAAAAATTATTACAATTTTACTTTTTACCTTTTAATTAATAACACTTTGTTTCTTAAAGCATTCAGATAGAAATTATAGATGCCAAATCCTCATTGAAATAATGAATTCACTGGGATTGGGATATAAAGTTATACACATTGGGAAATAATTAAACATCCAACAGTTTATATTTTCTTTGTTTATACAAAAAGTGAGCACCAGCTTTAGAAGATTTTAAAATTCGCTCCTCATACAGGGTATTCCAATCAAGAGGATGGCTGATGCTCCCCTCTTCACAGGTCTGATTTACCAATTCTGACTGCACAGAATTCATTCCCACTGTGATTGGTAAGAGATGGTAAGAGAACACAGTATATTTGGAAATCATCTTCCCCATCCACAGTTCATATAATTTAATTTATCTGACAGTACCTCTTGTCCAAGGGGATGGTATGTGACCATGGCCTGTAAATCAGAGCACCAACCCCCATGTGTAAGTGATCTGTTTGGGTATAGAAATATAATCCAACCCAGATTAATGAAGCTCAATTCCAGGACATTTGTGGGCATAAAGAAGAGAGGTGAGGCTAGAAGCTTGGAGAATGGTTTGTCTGAGAGTGAAACCAACACATAAAACACACACACAAGAAAAGCAGAGCTGGCCTGGCCACGGTGGCTCAGTGGTTGAGCATCATTGATCTATGAACCAGGAGGTCATGGTTGGATTCCCAGTTGGGGCATATGCCCAGGTGGAGGCAGCCAATTGATGATTCTCTCTAATCACTGATGTTTCTATTTCTCTCCCTCTCCCTTCCTCTCTGAAATCAATAAAAATATATTATAAAAACAATAAAATCAGAGCCCAAAGATGGAGAGAGAAATTATTCTTGATATCACTAGTTTCAGTTACTACTGAATGACCCAGACTTGTTCAGTGACTTGAAACAACAAATACCCCTATTTTGTTTAAGCCAGTTTGAATTCAGTGTTAGTCTCTTTTTTTGTGTGTTTCAGTTGCATGCAATATAAGCATCTGGCAAATACAATTACACTTTACGACACACGTATTGGTAGGATATGAAATCAACCTGCTATATATCATGAGACCCGTTGCTAATGATAATACTGGTTTTCTTTTGGCTTTTGACACCAAGGGTCTACATCCTATCTTCTCTTCTATGCATTCATTGAGGACATATTTGAAGTCTACTATGTGCTAGGGACTTGTGCTATCACAAGTAGTACAAGTCTATGAACAACATCAAAATGTCCTGACCCTCACATAGTTTTGTTTAGTGAGGGAGGCAGAACATGCTTCCTGATAAAGGGGAATAGATATCAAGTGTTGCTATAGGGGCACAGGAGCATAAAGGAGGGCTCAGAACTCAAATCCAGGGGCTCTATGAAGCTTCCTAGAGGAGGTAGCATACAAGACCAAAGGGATGTCTAGAAGTTCTCATAAGTGGACAAAGATACACTCGGAAACTGCATACACAGGAGAGTCTCACTTAAGAGAGAAAACATGGAAAGAGCAACTGGTTGGGGGAGGGGGAGTAGGGAAAGATTAATGATATAGTAGAATATCCAAGAATAAATACTAGGTATTTTGCTCCAGAGTTCTGGAAATAAAGATTTGTAAATTGCCCTAGCTGGTTTGGCTCAGTGGATAGAGCGTCGGCCTGTGGAATGAAGGGCCCTGGGTTCAATTCCAGTCAACAGCATGTACCTTGCTTACAGGTTCCCAGCCCTGGTAAGGGTTCATGCACGAGGCAACCAATTGATGTTTCTCTCTGTCGCTCCCTCTTCCTTCCACTCCCTCTCTAAAAATCAATGGAAAAATATTCTTGGTTGAGGATTAACAACAACAACAAAAAGAAAGATACGTGAATCATCAGCATATCTTTGGAATTTGAGACCCTGAGAGCAAAGGAGTTTTCGTAGAAAGTACAGAGACAAAAAAAATTAGGGTAATACCATCATTCATATGATCACAGGAACCTGAAAAGAAAACAGAAGAAAATATCCACAGCAGAAGATGGAAGAACAGGGAGTCTAGTATCACAGGAGACAAGAGAAGAACATGTTTCAAGGGGGAACTAGTTGCTCTCAAAAAAAGTGACAGTGTAGAGAAGTCAAGTACAGTAAGGCCTGAAAAATGGTCAGGACACTTAACATCTAGAAAATTGTTCATATCTTTGTTGAGATCAGTTTCAATGGAGTGGTGAGTGCTGAAGACAAATTGTCCTGTGTTGAGTGTGTGGTGAATAAAAGGTGAACAAATAGAGACATTCTTGGAAGAAATATGATCCTAGAAGGGAACAATGAAAGATTCTGGTGGTTTAGAGGTATTATATTGGGAAAATTAAAATATGAATAGAACTATAACTTTATATTTGTTTAAGTTAATACATGTTGGAGCATATTTATATTATTCTTTTAGCAAGACATTGGCAGGAGAGATTAAGATCTAGGAGAGAAAAGGAATTGTTAATAGATAATTAGGTAGAGATCACCAGATGGAGATATACGGAAACTAGTATATCTTTTTCTTTGTGTTGAAAAATATAGAGTATACCATTGCCATCAGCAATACTGAATCTTCATATATGTAAATGTTCTAGCACAGCTTATTCCTTCCTTGTATATTTTTCTTCAAACTTCCTGAAAGATTCTAAAATCAGATATTGAAACAGTCATGCATTAAATAATTTTATCTGTCTCCTTAAGAAAAATAGAAAATAAAGAGAGACTAGGTAAGCAGACATGCCACTCTCTCATCAGACTTTCAGAATTTACAAACAGACACATCTCAGTTTTATGGGAAAATAAGTGAGGCAAGAATTCCAAACTGTATGATCTTTCAACTTTGTAAGTTACTATGAAAACACAAACACACCAAACAAAAATATTATCTTTTTCTTTCTTTTTCACCTTATCTTCCTATCTACTATTTTCACCCACTTATTTTCTTTTCAGTTGAGCAAATTTACTGTCATTCCTCTGTATTTTATATGTATTTCTTTGTCTTTCTTCAGTAAGCCTGTACTCAATATATTTTTAAAAGAATATAAAATATACTTTAGTTACAAAAAGGAAGACAACCAGAGGTGAAACCTTCAACAGAACTAGGCAGATGTCCTCTGCAATACAAGTATTTTGGAAATATACTTTACTCTCTAGGCAAAAGCATTATTTTGGCGGGGGGGGGGGGAGGGTTCTGAAATACAGCATTCAAGTACAGATGGATTAAATTCAGCAGATGATTAATTAGTGCTTTATACAACTGTCTCATATTCTCATCAACAAAAAATTATACAGTACACAATAAACATTTAACTTGTGAGTAGCTAATTAATTCCATTGTTTTTTTAACCAGTGCTCAAAAAGAATACTGAAGATATTGCTACTATGTGGCTTAAGACCATAAGTATCTTCCACATTCAATCCAAAGACATTTTATGACAGATGGAAACAAAAGTGACATGGACTTGCAGCAATCTGAAAATAACCTTACAGTTTGGTACATTTATAAATATTCTCACTTAAAATGAAGAATTTTAAGAAGCAACACAATCATATTTAACATCTTCATGTATCTTTCCTTGGACAGATGAAAGAAAGCCAAATAATCATCAACAATCCATCAACCACATGGTGGAATTTGTGCCTTAACAAATTGACTAAATAATGGCTCATCTTTTTTAAAAAATGGGCTTTTAAAGTGGCCTATTTATAGTGCTCATGTATATTTTAAAGATATTTTTGGAAGGTTTTAAACACTGTATAATTGCATTGATAGGTAATGCAATATATCATGTTTGGCTTTAGGGCAAACAAATCAGACACACCATCTAGTCTAGGAACAAGAACTCCCAAGAGTGAGAGAGAAAAAAGACTTGGGAACTTTCTAGAAACAAATGAACCTGGCATATTCCAGCCTCAGCAGCCAAGGGAGCCATTAAAAAAAAAATCAGAACAGCATAGGACTGGTGGACTCAGTTGTATAATTCCTACTTTGAAGGGAATGTAAATTGAACAGTATAGGCAAGTGTAAAAGGCATTGCAAAACCAGCCAATGTTCCCTATAGGCTCCTCCATGACACTGGATTCTTGGAGACACTATATACATGAAACTACCCATGCATAGTCATGGAGCAATAAGACTAGGTAAGGCAGGAAAAGTGTTATGCTAAGTGAAATAGGCCAGTCAGAGAAAGACAAGTATCACATGATCTCACTTATATGCGGAATCTAAGGAACAAAATAAACTGATGAACAAAATAGATCCAGAGACGTAAAAATATAGTCTGATGAACTGCAGAGGGCAAGCGGAGGTGGGTTGGTGAGTAGGTGGAAAGATTAACCAAAGAACAAAAGCATAATCCATGAACACATGACAATGGTGTGGTGAGGGCCTTGTGGGAGGGGGACAGAAGGGGTCAATGAGGAAAAAAGTGGGACATCTGTAATACTTTCAGCAATAAACAAATTTTTAAAAAAGAAAGTTAGAACATTAAAGTATAGCCAACTATCATTTCGGAAAAATGAAAATTTCTTTTGCTTATGAGTTAATCTAACCCTCTACCTTTACAATTGGAGAAAGATAGTGACTTAAGCCTTATTATAACCCTTATAGCACATTCAGGCAGAGAAAACAAATCATAAATCCTATAATTAAAAAATAAGTTCTATGCAAACCATATAAATCATTGCAATCATCTTCCACTTGAATGTGGAGACTTGACCTTACTATAGCAAATTTTGGTTTCACTCTCAGCTGCTGATTTTTTTTAAATGACTCACCAAGCTTATCATATATCATACACTTGTTCAAAAACAGTCTTTGCCTTAATTAGCAAGAGTACCATTCAGTAGCACATGTAGTAATTTTCCTGGAAATTAAAGCTCAACATCAACTAAGATAAAAAAAATCATCAATATCAGATCAGCCAGATTCACAGATTAGCAAAACAAAAAGATTTTTTTTTGTCACAAATAGATCACCAGACAGAATGACAATGTTATGTATGATCTTGCAGAACTAATCAATGTATTCATTTGTTTATAAATATTTTTGTTTGTTTTGAGGAAAAGGGATTAAAAAATGTAGACATTTGGAGAGAAAAACTACAGTAGAGTTATTGAGTAACAAGCAAGTAGAAATAATGAAGCTATGCAGCAAAAAAGGGAATTTACATTTGGATATCTTGCCCGTCACTTACTGATATTCTTCAATAAACTTATTTTCTACTAAATAATCCATAGTTTATTCTTCTTGTAATTTCAAAGACTGACTAAACAGGTTTTACAATGGTAAACCTATATTGTACATGCTTCAGGTAATATAAATATGTGGCTAATATGCAGTGTCCCCTCGGGAGTTTGACCAGGAGACTGGGAGTTCGATCACTTGCTATGATGTGCACTTACCACCAGGGGGCGGTGCGGAATGAAGGAAGGCCCCGCCGGCAGCCAGAAGACCCTGATCAGCCCTGATCACCGGCCAGGCCTAGGGACCCTTCGTGACCAAGGCCTCTGATATATTGAGAATTGAAAATTAAATTAAGTTGTTGAACTCAGGACTCTGCTAATATAAATAGGAAAGGCAAATAAGTTTACAGTATAAGAAATATGTTAGATGCATATGGCTAGTGGAATTTTTGATGAAGCAATTTGCAATATTCTACAAAAAAAGGGAAGATAGATGTTTAGTGAAATAAATGTTATTTGTCCCACCCTGCATGCCACTCTGGCTATTGACTACTGGAAAGTAATAGCTGTTTGTGAGTTGACCATAAAGTCAAATTTAAGGCTGGCTACCTTCTTTTGTCATAATATTCCTGGTGCACTCACTCCTATTTGTCAGATTATTCCTCTACCTAATGAAGAAAAGAGGATCACTTTTTTGCTAACCCATGGGGGAAGAAACACCACCAACAAAATCAACTCTCTTGAATATTGAAGATAATAAAAAAACTTCCTGTAGTATCATGGTGTGTGCATGTGCATGTATGTAGGGATATCTTTTCCCATATATAAATATACCCTCTGAGAGTTCTCTAAAATAATCCATCTATACAATGCCCCTGAATGTTTGCCAAACAAAATAGTTAAGCCACATAAAATATTTGAAAATATATTTCTGGACTATGTGCTATGAGCAATACTTGTATTTTTAAAGAAGTAATAAATCAGTATGTTTTGTGTATAAAGAAACTCACAGCCTATTAAACTTCAATATTTGCTTCTATTCCAGAGCACTCTCTGTGACTTTTTAAATAAATTTTAATTCATATTGATAATTAAGAGTAATAAAATAGCAGAACTTATTTAAAACACAATAAGAGGCTTATTATACATTGGAAAATTGGTTGGTGAGTCTTGAGGGAGATTTATTTTCCTCCTCCTAAATGGTTCTCTCCTTCTCTGCAGAGTTTCGGGAACTTGGTCTACCTTGACTGGGATTAGAATTCCTGCAGCCTCAGTAGAGAGCTACATTTTATGTATTTTTCCATAGATGACCGGAATCCCAATAGAATAGATTGAAAACATCAGTGATATACTTTGGGAATCCAAGCGGAATATGGTACAGGGGAGGTGACTAAATCCTAAATGCAATTTGATCATTTTGGGTCCACAGTTTCTCATTCATCCTTGTCATGAAAATTAGCACAGCCACAATATTTTCTTTTTCTTGGAGGCTCTTGCAACTCCTCTCTGAAAAGCATACACATGTTCTTCCTGATGAAGCCAGTTTGCTAATCAGCCAAGGTGCACTGAAAAGTCAAGTGCAATCAGGTATTTAGACACAAGTGATGAGGGGAAGTATTTAAGAAGCAGAAGCAGAACTCATATTAAATGTAAATGCTTCTGTCTCTAAACTTAGAAAGTTTTGCTTTGTGACATTTAATTTCTGTGTTACCCATCTGCCTTACTAATTAACATTTTGCATTTGCTTTCAAGATCAGCCTCTCCTATTGGCTTATGTCAATATGAAGCTGGTTCCTTTCCAGCAAAGTCAATCTTGAAGCATATCTAGTGAATCCTAGCGGGGTTTAAAGAGATGAATTTTAGCCACTAGTCAATATCCTTTCTGCTCAGTTTCTCAACTGTGAAATGGAAATACCACTTTTATATATGCTGTTCAACATAGTCAAATCAAGCTTTATTTTGTGTGAAACTTCTGTTCCAATATCCTGTCATGCTAATATATGGTATTAATGATTGAAACAAATGCACTAAAAGACTATTCTCATGTCAACCCTTGGGAACTAAATTTGGATCATGGTTATAGATTTGGGGTTTGAAATAGGCATGTCTTATATAGGGACTTCTCTCTACCATTTCCCTGACAATATAAGCCATACAAAAATATAATTTAGCAACACTGAAAAAGTTTTAAGGATTGCAAAGCCAAATGAAAATAGTTTTTCCCTAAAACAGTTTTTCTCAACCTTAATAGAATACGAAAACCCATAGGGATCTTTTTAAAACATAACCATGTCTAGACTCCAACCAAAACAAGAGAACAAAAATGTTAAGATTTTATGAAGATGAGACCCAGACACATTGTTACTATGTCAAAGCTCCCTGGATACTGCCAAGATGCAAGTAGAGTTGGATTTATCTACCCTATAAAGTACACACACACGCACACATCCAAAGTAGTAATTTTAATATTTAAATGAAGATAATTAAAATCTATTCCCTGAGTTTCTAAGTGCAATAGATATAGATGTACAAAAGTTATAGTAGCAAATACTAAGAAATTGACTTAATTCAGTTTTTTATGCTGGTTTATTTAATTTTCATCCCAACTCTGGTTTATTCATTCAATAATTATTACTGAGCACATACTCTAAGCAGACACTCCTGTAATGCACAAGGCAGAGAAGGCCCCTGCCCCATGGGGCTCTTAAGTCTATTGGAGCTTGAATAAGTTAAAGGTAAGAAATATAATAAACAAACACATAAATAAGGTAATTTCAAATAGTGGCAAATTCTATGGGGAAATTAAAAAAGGCTAATGGGAGAGAAGTGACTAATACAAGGGGCTCCTTTAGGTAGGGTGAAAATCCTCTAAGGGGTGATGATTGAGATGACAACTAAATGATGAGTTAATGGTGCCTTTGCAAAGATATAGGAGCAGAGAATCCCAAGAAGACGAAAGAGTAAAATGCAAAATTCCTGAAGCAGAAATAATGTTGGTATGCTTAAGGAATATTTTTTTTAAATGCAAGGAGAAAGGAGTACAATGACAAGGGGTGAGCTTAGCCATGCATAGAAGGAAGATATCAGAGCCTTGTAGGCACAGTAATAAGCTAAAATTTTATTCTAATCATAATAAGAAGTCATTTGAAATATTTTAACCAGGAAAATGATATGCTTTGTTTTCTATTTTTAATAGATCATGAAAGCAACTTTGTGGACAATGGACTAAAGAAGGCAACAAAAAGTAGAAGCAATATCAACTGGGGAAAGTAGGTTGTTTCAGTATTTCCACCAGATATGGTGACCTAACTAGAATGGTAGAAGAGGAGATGAAGAAAATTGATCTATGATAGGTTTTGGATGTAAAGTAGACATGACTTGCTAATGGGTGTGGGCAATGAGAGAAAGGGGTGGTTAGAGATAAACCACAGGTTTTGTTATGAATAAGTGAGTGGATGGTGGTCCCATTAACTCAAATGTGGTCATCATAAACTATACTACCCAATTAAGTTTACATAAAGGATGACTAGCAATGTTCATGTGGCCCAGCAAACCATACAAGGAGATACTTCTTAATCACCAATTTGATCATGGCCAGAAACATCCTCTGATCATAGGTAAAACTTCCAATCAGGATTGATATAATTGGTAAAAATAGGACCTAGAACCACTGCCCTATACATAATTCTATTAGCATAGAAACAAAATCTACTCTTACCCTGAAGATAAGGAAACATTAAATGCTCATGGGGAAATATTTTACATCTGAAATGTAATTATCTTCCAGAAGACATTGATACAAGTCTTTCAATAATATAAAACAACAGTAACATATAATTGTATTTATTACAGCCAATGCTTTGGTTAGTCTCTTAAGTTAATTTTGTTCTGTCTAATACTATTTTAATTAAATATACACTGTGAGTAGGTCAATGTTGTTAGATATTGGGTCAATATATTTATGAGTCAGTTTATACCTTTAATGATTCTCTTGCTCCTTTCTAGCAAAATTTAATAAGGTATAAATTAAAACAATTGAATTGCCTCTTGAAAATAGGACTAAGAATTATTTTTAAGAAAATAATATTCAAAGCAGGTTAACATATAATGAGTGGAATTATGAGCTGGTTTATTTTACAGATATATATATATATATATATATATATATATATATATATATATATATATATATATATATATATATCTGTGTGTATATATATATATATATATATATATATATGTGTGCATGTGTGTGTGTGTGTGTGTGTGTGTGTGTGTGGTAGTTATTTACAGAGCCAAGCTAACCTTAAGTTAGATGAGATCATTTATCAGGGGAAAAACAGTTTTTATACAACCCCACAAGGCTTATGCTTTCTCAAATCAAGAGAGAATATCACCAAAAGTGACAGACATTTGGTGATGACAATAATGAGTTGAAAAAGGACAACTTCAAGAGCCACCGAAGTTGTAAATATAGATTCCCAAAAGCATTATTTCACTTCATTGGCAAGAGTCTTTGTGAGACAATAGGGTGGTAAATGCCTGGGGTGTGGGATAGGGGCAGGCTGGAAGGGATCAATTGGGAAAAAAAGGAGACATGTAATTCTTTCAACAATAAAGATTTTTTTAAAAAAAAGAGTCTTTTGACCACCCTCATTGGACCAGATACTGTATTTACAGATAAAGCGTCAAGAAGGTCATACCAACTAAAAGGTTCCATCATCTTGACCATCATATTTCAACCCTACAACTGAATGTTTGACAGATATACATAAATATTCTGGCAATCACATTATGCCTCACATTCCCAGTTCATTCGGAAAAAAAAAAAATTATGACTGAGGCAGAGACTGAGTATCCCCTTCATAGTCACTTATAATGTGGCGTACAGACTAAGATTCTGAAATGGCAAAAAATGTATAACTTTAGGTTTTACTTATCAGTTAAAAATCAGTCTCTTTCTGTGGTAAGTAAAGTAATAGTAGATAATCTCTCCCTACTCAAATTCCTTTTTTCTAAATGTAAAACTAACTTTAAGATCTACTGAGTCATCCTTTTCCATCACAGGTTTCTATTTGAATAAATGCAACTCAGATATCTAATGAATAAACAAATTAACTTCTAAAAGACAGCACAATGTCTGCAATTTTAGGAAGCAAGTTTCTAGAAAAAAAATTTATTTGTAAGTACATTCTGCAGGCCTATTCTCTATCAGGTATTAAGAAGAACCACAGAAACTATAACAGTAATGATGGGATTCATTTGAAATAGGAATACCCTGCTTTCCTGGAACTATCCATCTAGTTGGAAAGATTTCAACTGTGATATGAAGACAAATATTCGAACTAAAAAGTGGTGCATATGTAGGTAATGAAATACATATGTAGGTAATGAAGAAGGTAGTTCTTATTAATTTTGAAATACCCCTTAGGCACCAGACATCCATCACAAATACTTTGCAAACTTGTATTTTGGTATATAAGTCAAATATTTTCTAACTTGTGGTAGGCACATTTTAACCGTTTACACGCCGCAAGCAGCGGACCTTCCCCACATGCCACGCGTGTCTATAGCCACAAATCTCGCATATCAACTCTGGTCACCCAATTTTAAAATCAGACTTGTTAGTGACATCTCTGGGTTTGTAAAGAAAATTATGGTAACTTAAATGCATAAATATCCCAGCGCATATGGAAGAAATTCCAGTATTATCCCATTTTGGACACGTGGCAGTAAAATGGTTAAAAAATGTTAACACTTTCACAAAGGAAGAGAATAATATGAGGGGAGGAGAGAGGAAGTTAGTAGAGCTGCCTGTTCTCTAAAGGTGCTAACCAAGAAAATAACAACTCAGCACTCTACAAATGTCAGTTACTGTGTTCATTATTATTATCAGTACTATTTCTAATATTATTAAAAACCATCCCAAAATCCTGTATCAAGATATAATTGAGACCTCTATATTTTGAGAAAAAAAACCAACATTTCCCTAATGACATTTCTCAGAACTAATTCTGAAATATTTATATTAGAGTTATATTTTAAAAGAAAAGTTTCAGTGACAAACATGGTTGGGAAAGGCTGGGTTAGGCCATTTGGGAATATCTGCAGGACTTTTCTGAGCCTTTAATATGATTTCTCCAATTATAGGACATAGCAATTGCACAAGTTATATGAGCACAGAATTACATTGTCAGTTCACTGAAAACTGATTTTCCTAAGATGTGCAATCTAAACTCAGAAGGAGCTACCAAGCTAGAATTCACTCAATTGCCATTCCTGACAAGTAGGTCTATTTTATTTGTTTAATATGTTTTTATTGATTTTCAGAGAGAGAGGAAGGGAGAGGGATAGGGAGATAGAAACATCAATGAGAGAGGAACATCATCAATCAGCTGCCTTCTGCACGGCCCCCCACTAGGGATTGTGCCCTGACCAGGAATCAAACCTCTTCGTATCTGGGTCCCCACTCAACTTCTGAGCTACACCAGCCAGGGCCAAGTATATCTATTTTAAATCAATAACTATTTTCTATTTCCTTCCTTCCTTCCTTCCTTCCTTCCTTCCTTCCTTCCTTCCTTCCTTCCTTCCTTCCTTCCTTCCTTCCTTCCTTCCTCCCTCCCTCCCTCCCTCCCTCCCTCTCTCTCTCTCTCTCTCTCTCTCTCTCTCTCTCTCTCTCTTTCTTTCTCCCTTTCCTTCTTATTATTCTGTTTATAAGATTTATGAGAAAGGCAGATGACACAGAGCCAGGTTGCTTGAGGTTAGAGGGTTTAGACTTTTCCCAAAAGGTACCGTATTATTGGCACTGATGTCATTCTTCTTAGGACAGACATGATCTGAGATGGTGATCTGGGTTCCAAAAAGGACAAAAGATGACTAAATGAAGATATGTATTGAGGATTATGTTTAGATCCAATATGATCTCCTTTAGTCCTTTTTTCTCTGAAGTAAGAAATTAAATCAGTGCATTCTATACTATATGTAGACAGAAAAATGTATGATCAAGATAGTAGTTCATACCTGTTCCTGAAGGAGACAGAGCTGGATTCCAAATAGGCCTGAAGGATGATTTATTAAGACATATTTCACTATGTATCAGATCAAGAACTCAGCACAGCAGGACACTCTAGTGATGATAGTTTGAGTATTGACCCCATCTTCTATTTCCCTATCATTCCACCTCAACCCAGTTGTTCTTCTGCTACTGTGACTCACCAAAATTTTGAATTGTGTAACTATCATAGCTGGATTAGGGTGAAGAGAGTGAGATATTCACTTCCGGGACAGAATTTAAGCCAGTGTCAAAAAATACATAAATAAAGATAATCAATATTTTAATGAAATTTAAAAATAAAAATTAATGTAAAAATCCATGAGGAACAAAACATAAAAATTCTAGATAAAGGCAGAATCACATACTAACTTTTCTTTTGCCTTGGGATCCAATAGAGCTCTTAAGGCGCTGGTAGATGTCTCTTTAATCAGCATTTCCTTGGCAGCACTAGGTTAGGTCTGAGGACAATGATATTGCCATAGCTGAGTTTTACCTAACCTCTATGATCAAGCACATTTGAACACAAAAGGTTTAATTCAGTCACGTAAGGTGTTATTGTGTCAAAAACCATTAAGTACTTAGTAGATCAAATTGATTGTTTTTCTTTTCCTCTAAATTTATTTGTGAACAGACATATCCTATGTGACAAGGTCAATGAAAAACATAAACATTGCTTATTAATCTTCTGATGGAAACTTTAAAGCCTGAGAAAGTGAATATAAGGTCAGAGGACTGCCAGGTTCTGAAAACCTCCAGGCTGACTTTTCCTTTCTCAAAATAAACATTTTTTTTTTTTTTTTTTTGGCAAATAAGAAGCAAAAATCAAGACACTAACTTTTCTTTTATCAATGTGAGACCTATTTTGATCATTTTTCTTGATGTTAGAATGAGGGATTTGGTTAGCTTTATCTAAAATAAAGTCTATGAACCATTATTCTACTGCCCTCTATTGTTAAACAGTGAATAATAATGCCCTTGAACAGGGTGAAATATAGAACGAAATATCTTTTACAACATGACCATACATGTCTGTCTTCTTTATATGTACTGATAACCTAGAGTATTTCCTAGAAGGAAAAACATATGTGGTTTGTTTTGGAAATTCAAAATCCATTAGGAAATATTTTTATTTTGGCATACATATTTCAGCACAAAATAAAACATAATATGATTTATTAAAATGAGTTTACTTATTTTAATAAAATAATATGCATGTATTTAAAAATAACTGTGCCATATAGAAATGTACAAAGAAGAGAATAAGAGTCACCCAAATACTATACCCAGAGCTAAACACTGGTGGCATCTGATGCTATATTTCCAGAGTTCACTAAAAAAAAAATCACCAAAATTCTTAAGTAAACTTTTTGTTTTTACACACAATCTAAGTGCATTTTCTTTCTTTCTGGATTGGTTCTTTTTAATAATCTTAAGTATTTCATTGATTAAGCAAATCTCCCATGAGGCCCATGCTAGAAGCAATGAGGACTTTCAGAAAAACTGCAGAATAACCTTGAGCAACACATGACAAGCACGCACAAGAAACCTATTAAAGAACATGCATGGCAGGCTGGCTTTGCAAGAATGATTCCCAACTAAAGAAGTGAAATGCAGGGCGGCTAATGGAGTGGTGCTGTCACCAGCTGTGAGGACGCTTAGGAAAGGTTTCTCCATTCCAGAGAAGGCATGAATGAAGCAGGGACAGGATGACATTATTGCATATGTCAGGTAAAAGCTGAGTAAAGGTAATGATGGGTTGTACCACAGTGAGAATAAGTATGATTCTGAGAACAGTAAACAAACACACAGTACAACAATGACAAAAACAACAACAATTAAAAAACAACTGACCTGACTCACTCTAGACTGTGAACTCAAGTGCTATAATTACTTCATGGTGTGTGGCAATCTCAGATCCAGATGCAGTACATAGTAATCAACAGGAAATGTTAAGGAAAAAGAAGAAAGAAGAATGTTATATATAGGATATGGAGTGGGAGGGATAATGGTAATATAGGAAGGAAAAGGGACAGATAGAAATGAGGGAAAGCCAAAAATAGAAAAAAATAAATAAACAACAAGGACCCAAGGAGGGAAGGGTGGGTGGGAGGGAGGGAGGGAGAGAGGATCACAGGAAATGCTGAGAAGTAAAATATTCATATATTCAGATATGTGTGTTGCTTTATTGGATAAAGATCACAAGAAAATAAAAATGCCATAAATGCAAAAAATAAAACCTTAAATTCAATCTTTAACACATCCTGGCAGACATTGAATTTTGAGCAGGTGAATGATAGGATGAAAACATAATTTGGCCTTGGGTGGTATGTGCAGGTGCACCATAAATAAATGTTGACATTACCTGATCATGAAGAATGGTATTTTTAATAACACATTAATGCTAATGATAATCTTCCTCTAATTGTAATGTATGGGATAACATTTCCAACACTCCCTAGCCTGCTTAGGCTGTCTGCTATGCATTTATCCATTTATTCACAGAGCAAACATCTACTGTATATCTTATGTGTGAGAGGCACCCAAATTTGAGTCACCCAAATCCTATACCCAGAGCTAAACACTGGTGACATCTGATGCTATACTTCCAGAGTTCACTAAAAAAAATCACCAAAATTCTGCTATGCATTTATCCATTTATTTAGATCTAACAAGAAAGTGAAGATTATTTCTTTACTAGAGACCCAATGCACGAAATTTGTGCACTGGCAGGATCCCTAGCGGCTACTGGCCGCTGGCCCATGCCTCCTTCCCTCCCCCCAGCCAGCCCCACCCCCTGGTCAAACTCCCAGACAACTCCCGGTCAAGGGGACAATTTGCATAGTATGCTTTTATTATATAGGATATGTATGCTTGTGTTGCACCTTATTCCAAAAAGCATTTAAGGTAAGGAAGTAGAATGAGTATATAATTGTTTCTCTTAAGAAGGTTGGAGTTTTTGAATGGAAAGATGTGTGTGCATAACAAGTCAAATAAAAATAAAGAAGTTAATTATTCTATGGAAGCTCACAGAAGGCAAAGATGAATTCCAAATTGCTGGATTGAGGGTCTTCCTGGAAGATACGGTGTAAGAGACATGAAGGCTGAATGGGATTCTAATGGACAGGAGAGACATACACATACTAAGCACTGCCCATGTGAAGTGAAGTTGTCCACATGAAATAGGATGGTTTCAAGGAACAATAAAACATATGAAGTGGCTACAGTCCAAGAGGAGAGTATGTTGGTAGGTAGTTAGTGATAGAATTGTGTTTGCTGTGCTGGATGATGGTAGACAATGGGGGAGGTCCAAATATTAAAGTTTCAGAGTACCATATGATATTTAGATTTTCCTTTCTGTAAGAAAAAGATTTCTGGTCCTATAGAAGGAATTAATCAGATTTTACAAAGTAATACTAACAAGAGTACAAAAGTCAAATAGAGATATAACAGGAGAATAAGATCATAAAGAATGCTATTGTAATATTCTAAGTGACCATGATCAAGGTATAATTTAGGTTTTTATGAAGGAAAAAATGCAAAATTGAAAGAATCAACTAGATTTAGTGACCAATTTTATGAGGGAGAATGAATATAAGGAGGTGGTAAAATAACATAATATTTCTTGCTTTAGTGACCTAGAAGTCAGTGATTTTAGAATAATCTTAGCTTTCAGAAGAAATGCTAATTAAATTGCTTTTGCTGTGGTGATTTTTTTGGGGCTATTGGGATATTCAAAATAAGGTATTACACACAAAAATACAATTAGGTATAAAAGTATATTAGGACTGCAGGTACAGATTTAGAAGTAATCTTCAACAAGGAAATTTTAGGTCAAGTCACTGACTGAAGGAGATTTTCCCTGGAGAGGATGCTGGGCTGAAGAAATTAAGATTTAAGATACAAACTGGGAATACATATATTTTAAAGCAAGTAGAGGAAAAAGAGGCATGAAGCAGACAAAGAGGGATGTTCAGATGTGCAGGAGGTACAATGATGATTTCTGGCTGACATGTATTGCACGAAATTAAAAGAGACATTCTTATTATATTAGACATATGTATTATATTATTCTATTAGGAATAGACATGACCCTAAGTAGTGAGCTTGATTTTACCTATGGGCACTATTATATTCTTTGGCCTATGGAGAACTCATAGGCAAAATTGTGGTTCAATCCGTCTCAATGTGTAGATATTTTATTATTTTTTAATGAAATGATCATGCAATAAAATTGACTTTTGGTTTTATATTTTATGTGTAAGCATCACCATAATCAAGCTTCTTAGCAGTTCTATCACACAGAAGAATCCCTCATGTTACCTCTCTTTTCAATCATACCCTTCCTCCACCCCAGCCTCTAGCAGCCACTAATCTATTCTCCTTCACCAGTATTGTTTTCTTCCAGAAAGCATTGTCAATGACATCACTTATTATATAACCATTTAAGACTGATGTCTTTCCCTCAGCATAATGCCTCTGAGATACATGCATGATTTTGTATGCAACCATACTCCACTCCTTCTTATTTCTGAGTAGTATTCCACTGAGTATTTTAATCAATAAAATTCTCATTTGTACAAAAGTACATGTACTTGCTCTAAAACTAAACAGAATGCTTGGCCTTCCTTTCTAGGACAGACTGGAATACTGATTGTGGGAAGGATACCTGATAGCTTTAGGGTAAGAGGTGCCTTGTAAATAAATGTTATTATTCCCCTAGGCTCTGAAGAGAGGATTTGGAACATCAGCTAGAGTTTAATTAGAGTCTCAGCGCCTCTGAAACTGGCTGCTTGAAGAACTGTCCAACAAATGAATTGCTGAAAACCAATGTGGCATTTATGCTGTAATTAGTTCAAACAAACCTGTAATATTATGGCAGACCTATGACTTCTACTTCACATTTTCTTTCATATCACTGGCTAATCCAGAGCAATGAAAATTTTCCAAAATAAGATAATAAATATTAAGTGCCAAAGACATGTCTCTTTTATTTCCTCAAAGTGACATTATGTGTCTTAAATTCTAAAATCCATGTATCTCGATCTATAAAGCCACTACTTTCTACAGTAAATATTACATAAGAATAAATGCTAGAATGTCTTGCTACAAAATAAAATACAGATCAGATAACTGAGTCAACAGAATACAGTATTTCTTATTTAAATTTTGATAATATTCTAATACTTTCATGTATAGTTTTGATACCATTGTAATTAGCTAGTTACTAATAACAGGCAAGAAGCAAAGGGAAAGCCAGGCATTGTAGGACTGTCATTTGGGCAGCTTCACCAGGAAGCTGCAGCTTCACATTCCTCAGGGAAACACTAGCCCTTTCCCAACAGATGACTGAGAAGGGGTATAACAAAGGAGAAATAGATTCATGCACAGTGAAGCTGGGGTGAATAGGGAAAGTGCCTATCAGAAACACCGGGGAACAAAAGTCATTGGCCAGAATGGGTGTGGCCATTGCAAGCCCACAAAAATTTGGGAATACATAGCCCCATAAACAAAGGAATTCATTCTCTTGATTCGCTCTTGATTCCCTGTTTCCTTTGGTTTTGCTCCTGCTTTCTTGCATTCACCCTGTTTCCTCCATAGCCATGTGGCCCTGCAGACCCCACACTCAATGGACTGATGGACTGCAGTGGGGAACATAAGCTAAGCTTGCCTGATATTGGACTGGACACTGCTCCAATATGGAAAGGAAACTCTGGACACTGGCTCTGATTCTAGCCCAACCAAACCCCCAGCTACACTTCTTCCTTGGCAGGATAAGGGGAAATGGGACCTTGGAAACTCAGGGATGTAATTCCACAGAAATAAAAATCACTCCTTCTCCCATGGGAGTCTCAGAATATTCTTTTTCTTAGGACATCACAAGACTTCCACTCCCATGAGCAACAAGTGGGGATGAGGACCTCTCCCCACCAGCGCCAATTTAAGCAATAGGTTTTATCAGAACTTCATCAAATCTTTATGTAGTGAAGAACTTTTGAGAAAAAAATACCATGATATTGGTAAAACAATGGTAAGAATTTATGTTTACAACTAAAATTAATGGTGTCTATATTATTCTTGTGGGGTTTTGTGTGAAAATGTAATGCATGTCATTGAATTTATTTAAATTGCATTTACACAGAGAAATGTTTCTGACAGCTTTAAATCAAACTTTAATTCAGCATTTCTTAAGATACATACCCTAAAAATTGCTTGCTGATATTAACTTTCTTTTACAATGAATAAAAGCTTAATTTCCCTTTAAAATACCTTTTTATTAATCAATATTTAAGTGAAAATGCCATTGCCTGTGGCCAAAGTTCTGATTCTCATTACCCAGTTACTACTTGCTGGGGATAATTAGAGGAAGAATGAGGTATCACAGAGTCCTTAAAATCCACAATGCCCTTTAAAAAATGACTGCAATGTTTTTCCATGCACTAGAGAGTGTGTGCAGAAATTATTCAGCCTCCTCCATTTTCTAGTGATGCTTCATTATTGCAGAAAGGAAAGAGAAGAAAACACTATTTGAGCAAGAAGGTAAGGCTTTGTTTGCATTAAAGAAAAAGAGAAAGAGAACAAAAAAAGAGAAGTTCTGTTGAGCTCTGAGCTATTGTGAAGGAAACCAAGCCAGGGAGTCAAACAGAGTGAATGATCTCTAGGGCCAGCCTTGATGCTTGCAAGATGTCAGGAGAAGGCAGTGAGCAAGGGACATGACATGAGACTTAAAAGGAGGCTGGCGTGACTGCAAGCCACAAGAAGATCTGAGTCAGGGACAGCTCTTCTTCCCTTTCCTTTCTTCAAGGATATATATGTGTGTGTGTGTGTGTCAATGTAAGAAACATTCAAACCTATAGAGAATTTTTGGGAGTTTATTTGAGCCAAACTGTGGAAATTGCTCAGAAGTAAAATTTGAATGTATCGAGACAATGCTCCAGGAGAATGGCAGTTTGCACCTTATTTATACATTACAATCAAAAGAGAAATATAAGTGGATTACATGAAATTCATTGGTGATAGATTAGGAAGGCAGGAGAAAGGAGAGGGAAAACCTCTGGGATTGGATGAAAAGTAAAATGATACATTTTTTACATAGTACAGGATAGTTAATAGTCAGCAATTAACACGACATTCCAAAAGTATGTTATTAAAGATACAAAACAGACTCAGTTAATATAAAGACTGACCTTTGACAGACTCAGTTAAGATAAATATTGACTTTTGTCAGGTAAGATTCTAGCTTAGTACATGACTATCTGCCATAAACTGCTTTTAGTTAAGAGATTTTAATTTCAGACCATCCTTTGTGGTTGCTTTAGGTATCTGGGCTTTCAAGGCTGCCACACAGGCTTCCCTGCGCTTGTAAAGGTTAGCATGCAGCCTGCTGGAAGCTGCCCATTGCCTTCACTAGCAGAGAGGTGTGGACAAGGAACCCGGAAGGCTGGTCAACCTTGAGGCTCTGGCAAGGGTCAGAGCCATACACCCACTGTCTGGTGGAGACAAAGGTAGCTGAAGCAACTTCCACCTGTTAGTCTCATGTAAATCCTTACTGATAAGATAGTTTGCCTGGTACTGGAAATTGCCTGCCTAAGGGCTATGGGTGTATCCCAAACCTGAATAAAAGGGACTCAGCAAAGCAGAGTCCTCTCTTGGGCTTCCTCCTGGCCCCCAACTCCCAAATTAATATTTTCTTGTCTAGTCTCTTTCATTTGTGTGCGGCCTCCTCCAGAACCCGAACCCTGAACCTGAACCCTGAACCACGTGGGACATGGGGAGGACACTCGCAGCAGGCCCTTTTCATCCACAATGATTAGGTTAATAAAATGAACCATAATTACACATGTATCAACTCCATATTCACCACTGTTAGGGGATTACTAAAAACTGAGTCATCAGTGCTAAGTAAGTAGATAAATTAGATGGCTAAATACTTCTTCAGGGAAAGCATCAGCCTTTCAGCATAATTTTTTTGAGATTATTGTTAAACTATATTTTTTATTATAGGTCAGTTCTCAAACTGAGCCAGCAGCATCAGCAACACCTGGCAATTTACAGTTGCAAATTCACAAATTCGCAAACTCGCAGGATCCACCCCAGACTTACTATTGAATCAGAAACTCTGCACTGGAGAGTTCAGTAATCCCATTTGTTAACCAGCCCTTCAGGGGATTCTGATGCAAGAGAAAATTTGAGAACCCTGGGTTTCGGTAACACTGACACTCGGGTATAATCTAGAGATAGCTTTCCATTCATTTGACATTGGGAGCAATATAGCATGGACCCTGACTTTGTAATGTTTATAATCCAGAAATGACAGACAAGCAAAAATAAGCAAATTAACAAAATCATTAAAGTTGTGACATGAAGGCTATCCTAGATAATAAAGAGCTAATATGCTAATTAGACAGAATAGCAGAACGACCATCTGGAAGACCTTCCAGACGAAGCCAGGGCTGTGAGGGCTGAGCCCCTCGCAGGAGTTTCGTGCATCAGGCCTCTAGTTAAGAAATCAAACAGGATAGTGGAATAGGAATATGAGGGAGAGAACTATTTTGACAGTCAAGATTATGAAAGGTCTTTCTTTCTAAGGAGATATAATGCTTGTCAAAGCGTGCTCTGAGGGTCGACAACATGAGCAGTACTTTGGAGCTGCTTTGAAAAACAGAACCTCAGAGCACTCCCAGACTTCCTGAATCAGAGCCTGACTGAACAAAGTCTTCAGATATGAGGTGATTTGTAAGTACAGTAAGAAGCACTCATGTAAAGTAAAACAAACCAAAAATATCCATCTAGATGGTGAAATGTCTTGACATAGTCAGGTAAATTTTCATATATAATCAGAAAAAGTTAGTGTCGATTTTAGAGTCTCCATAGAACTCAAACATTTACTTCCACACCCCCAGAAATAGTCCCAAGAGAAGCAAATGAGAAACCTACTTCACCACTTGCTATTATTAATAATGTAAAATTATGGCCCATTACCATTCAATATTTTCCTAGCGAACCCTAGACTATCTGTTCTAAGAAGTGTCTATAAATAAATTTATTTCCTGTCCCTTGTTATACTTGATGATAAAGCTACATGGTCATGTTCTGATGACCTCCATGACTCGGGGTATACAAGATTTTCATGATTAAACTGACTTTTGCTAAGAAAAATAAATAAATTATTTCATTACATAATAACTGAAAGTTAATTCAAATACATCATTTGAAGATATTTGATACTGCAATAATTGTTCTTGTGATCAATTTGATTCTCATAATAAACAGACCCTAACCTCTACTCACAGAATACTGGTAATCTCCAGGGAGTTCATTTATTTCAAGTTCAGAGTTCAGTTAATGTGATATTTAATTTTTGATACAGAGATAATATGAGACGTGCAAATAAGAAAAAATGAAAAGTTGGAAAATAATATCAACAGTTTTACCTACATGATGACTTTGAGATATCTACAACTGAGTAAGCACTATACATATATTTAAACATTGAATACAAAAAGAATCTTGTAAAATTTATATTCTCATGTCCAATTTTTCAGGCATAAATCTAAGAGATTAATGATTTTCTGAGGTTATACAGTAGAACATAAAGATAGGGCAATGTGGCAGGGGGTGGGGGTTTGACCGAATGGTAGAATTTCAAGTCACAGCTGAATGACTAAAGAACATTATAAAGTGATGAACAAAAAGACAGATACAGAGACAGTAAAGCATCAAACAGACTTTCAGATTACAGGGGGAAAGTTAGGGAGAGGTGGGGTAGTTATGAAATCAAACGAAGGACTTGTATGCATGCATATAAACATAAACAATGGAGCAAAACTCTGGGGGGTGAGGGCATGTATGGGTGTGGGGTGGGGGGGTAATGGTAAGATATGTACACATATAATACCTCAATAAAAAAATATATAAAAAATTAAAAAAAAAGAAACTCAGTATTTTCCAAACTGTACTCCTATTAGCATATTGCTATATCCAAATGTAACTTATTAATATACCAGTAATTCTTTACTTAAATGAATTTCACTTTATATCACTCCCATATATGAAAAAAAAAGAATCCTATTGATAAAAATACACTAACAATAAATTAAAGAAAATAATATTGTTTAATTTTATCTTGACTCTCTTGGTTACCTGATTCTAAGGACCACCAATTTTGAGGATCACTCTAAAAAGTAAAAATGACCTTGTGTTCAAAGAAGTTAGAGCAATGATCATCAGACAAGTACTTTCTCCTGGGGATAATTCTGGTTGAGCAAGAATTAAAAAGGGAATAATTTCCCCACCTTCACTGTTATTTAATGCCAATTCCACAAACCACTAAAGTTATCCTATATGGTCAGAATTGAGCATCCTGTAATATGAGAACTCTAATATGACACTCGTGTTCACATATTGTCAAAATACTTTTTCTCACTCAATTCCAAGAAGTACACTTATTTCTTAGTTAATGAACACCATGCCCAGGAATTAAATGATTTTAAACACAATTCTTATGAATATTCAGTGTCACATACTCAAATCAAGAAGATATATTCCGATGAGAGGATCCTTGAGCTCTGGGCCAGCTCTCACTATCCATCACTCCATTTCCGGGCCATATTACATAGAAACTGAGAATGGAGATCTGGGTTCCATCTTGGTGTGCCGCATATTAGCTGTGTGACCTTGGGTAAGAAACTAATTTAAGCCATAGTTGCAAAATGTCAGGAGGATAACTGAAGCTAAAAATGCATAATTGATAGCATTATTGAGAAGTTTAAATGATTAATAACAGATGAGATTTAGTATGGTGCTTAGCCCATGGTAAGTGCCCAGTAAATATTTCCATAAGAATAATTCTTCTTATTTGCAAATAGTGGAATAACAGGCAGGGAGCACCTACTTTTTGAATGTATGCCATTCTTTATCTGCAAAGTAAGCTACAAAAAAGAGAAAAAGGACATATTTTCCTTGCTGTTTTTTAATATGATTTCCATCCAAAAGGTCACTGTATGTAAATGGGTTATTTGTGTGACTATTTTAAAAATGCATGCTGCATTTTTGGAGTAAGTTTGGATTCTAATCAGTTTCAGTGATACTTAGAGTTATTTGATCATCTCAGCTTAGACTACAGTTTTCTTCTTTTGCTTCTTACTACCCACCCTCACAGCACCTTGCCTGTCACTGTCATCAGAATGATAAATTGCATAAATTGATCATCATGATGACATGGCTTAAAATTTGTAAGTCATATATTTAAAAATAACTTCCAATGTCTAGGACCTACTCAACAAACTAGAAGAAGAGTTTCATTTTGATGAACCTCACAAAACTCCAAACATATAGATATCCTTACTAGGTATGATTCAAATTATGACCATTCGAGTGGGTATCTATTAACCCAAACAAAACATCCTGAGCTTCTGTCTGCAATGTTCAAAGATCTAATCTTAGGAATAGATAAAATATTTGGGTAATTAAAAAAATATAGACTACATATCACATTGTGGCATTAATTTAAAATTAGCAATGTAAGGAATGGCTTGCACCATTTGTAGTAGTTAACATTAAGTAATTACAGTGCACTTGGGTTCTGTTCTAAGTTATGTTGTATGAATTAACTCAATCCTCTCAGCAAGTCTATAAAGTAAGTCAGATATTGCAAATGATGAAACTAAGATACAGAGAAGTCACAAAACCAGCCAAAGTCAGACAGCTAGTGAGTGGTGGCACCATGTTCAAACTCAGACTGGTTTCAGTATCTGCTCTTCTAACAACCTCATCATCTTAAATCATTTAAGACCTCATAATCTTAAACAATAATTTTTAAGCTTCCATATATAACTATATGTAAATTTCTATCAATTTTTGCAAATAACCTTGCATGTGAATATTTGTCTTATTGTTTACAAAAGTCATATGTATTAAGGTGCATGGAAAAGCTGGAAAAAAATGTAAGACATTTCGGATATCTATTGTAAAATCTTATCTATGGCAGGCTTGACAATATATTGAATGTAGCTTGCTTTCCTAGTGAGGGATAAGCAAGAAACCAAGAGAAAAATTAAATGTACAATGATGATAACTGAAAAAAGAGAAAACAAATATATTTTCCATTCATTGTTTCATCTTATCCTCACAAAATTCCTGTGCCATGAGGACTGTTGGTTCCCTCCTTTTACAAATAAGAAATCTGAAGTTTATAGTATTTCAGTAGCTGGCCTAATGTAGTACATTTTGCATCAGAACTGAGATATAAACAGAGGTCTGTCTGATGTGAGAATAAATTATTCTAATTCTGTAGCTAGTAAATAACAGAATTAAAAGTGTGTAAAAATAATGGTACACAAGATGCAGATAGAAATTTGGATTTGTTTTTTTAAAATTATGTCATATATTAAAATTAATAGATTAGAGTTAAAGTAATATCAGTACTTATGTTCGATGTTGCAACAAAGTTAATGGAAAATTATACTCGTGATCAGAAATGCAAATTACACCTTAACAGAGTGATGTGTGGTTGAATGAAAATGAACTTCACATTGCAAAGTGCCTACTGAAGAGCTCAGTGTTAGCACAAGAGAGGTGCTCATCATTGATTAGAAAAGACCTTAAGATTTGCTTTGGATAAAAATAAATTATCAATAAGAGATGAAGTCGGTGCTATGAGGTAAGTTATTTTCCACTACGATGAGAAATCAAAGTCACTTAAAAAGCTTGCTGAGCAAGTACGCTAAGTTCATCATATTTCTCACATTCTGGGTAATGGTTGGTGACTAAAAGTCAAACTTGGAAACAGTATTTTATTAGCAATGATTAAAAAATACTAGTGGTCATTAATTAACTCAACTGTAGTTAAGTTAAATACCACATCATCATTATTATGTGGTATTTACCTAACTACATTATCATCATCATCCTAATATATAACAAGCCAGGGGGCATCACGACCTAAATGCCCAGATGGATGACCAAACAGCAGGCTGTGTGGGGCAACCAGGCCGGTAGGGGGGTTAGTGAAGGATGACCAAACGACTGAACAGCAGGCTGCATGGGGTGACGAGGCCGGCAGGGGGGTTAGTGAGGGACAATCAAACAACTGAACAGCAGGCTGTGTGGGGCAACCAGACCAGCAGGAGGGGCAGTTGGGGGCGGCCAGGCCAGCAGGGTGGCAGTTAGGGGTAACCAGGCTGGCAGGGGGGCAGTTGGGGGCAGCCAGGCCGGCAGAGGGGGCAGTAAGGGGCAACCCAGCCAGCGGGGGGGGGGGGGAGCAGTTGGGGGTAACCAGGCCAGCGGGGATGGGGGCAGTTAGGGGTGATCAGGCTAGCAGGGGAAGGGGGCAATTAGAGGCGATCAGGCAGGCAGGCAGGTGAGCAGTTAGGAGGCAGTGGTCCAAGATTGTGATATCTGGGGATCGGGCCTCAACCGGCAATCAGACATCCCCCAAGGGATCCTGGATTGGAGAGGGTGCAGGCTGGGCTAAGAGGACCACCCCGCCCCATGCACAAATTTTGTGCGCCAGACCTCTAGTTATTTTAAAAACACTATAGGAATCACCTACACTATTTAAAATTAAGACTCTTTTACATATAAGGTTTCCCTAGAGAAATAGCTACATTGAAAAAAATGTCACATCTTATCAGCAATATCAAATCATTAACAAAACAGGAAGCAAACACAAAAGGTTGAATCAGAGAAGAAAATAGTCATATTAGAAGGTCTAGCCCTGGGTCTCTGACTAATTTTACTAGCCTATAAATGCGTTAGAGACCACTATAGAGTAGAAAAATAAAATCTGCTTTATTCATTAACATAAGAATCCACTGATGACAACAGTAGTATGTTTGAGTAATTCTCCCTCTTCCTTTGTGTGTCTGGAGTAGTATAGTATGCAGAAAAGTTTGAATCTCAAACATATCTCCTTCTGACTAACCACATGATCTCAGACAATTGATGAAGCTTTTCTAAACTTCAGTTTTCCATATTTCAAATGAAAATGATATGAAAACCTCTATCTTTGCATGATTGCTACTGTTAAATGAGATACATGTGCAAAATGTTTAGCATATTGTTCAAAAAATGTTTAATAAGGCTGTGTGGGGCAACCAGGCCAGCAGGGGGGTTAGTGAAGGACGACCTATTTAGTTCTTATTATCAACTTTGTGTCCCCATTTCCATCCAAAGTATTTGATACCCTTTAGTAAACAATTGGAAAGGTGATTTGACTGTTTTTGATGAAGTTGACTCATCTGGTTAAATCTGTCTAAATAATTTGTGTCGGCAGATTTACCGAGTTGCATATGACCTAATATTTGGTCTCAGTTAATAGGCCAGATTAATTAAAATTTCTGAAGGCTGTCCCACTGGCTGTTTAAGATTAATGGTTTAATGGATCTATTTCCTCCTTAACACCCTTGTTCAGGAGAACTAACTCTTGTGAGAAACTAATGCCACAGTGCTAAGTGAAATTAATCTTTGTAAATCCTTCTAAATAAAGACCTAGAAAAATGAGCACTTTTATTTTGTTGCTATTCAATTCTTTGTGTGAAGTTTCTATTTTAGTTTTAATGTATCTCTGAGTAACAATGGTCTCAAAGCTTCAGGCCACCAGCACAGAACATTAATTATTCAGGACAACTGGATTTCAAACTAGTTTCTTATTTTCAAACCCTTGTTCATCTGTCTTGAGATATAATTATTAAAAACAGTTGAGCCACAATGATAATAATGTTATCTTTCAGTGATTATTATTTACAGGGAGGCTATCAAAGTTTTGAGGACAGGAGACAATTCATGCAATCTACTTCCTGATTCTCTCAGGGAAGCATAGATGAGCACTTCAAGTCACAACTATTTTCACATTAAGAATTGTTTCTGAGATATAAAAAAATAAAATAAAAACTCATCAATCTTAAAAATAAAAACAACAACAAAATAATTGTTCCTGCCTAAGAACAGAATTTCTCAAGGAAACATCTCTTGAGGAGATTGCCTGGAATAGAAGAGTGGTCAGTGACATTCACATTCAATTGACACCTGTCTCAGGGAGGAAAACACAAGGGCCACTCCCAAAGTCAGGGGGTCTGTCTGCAAAGCCTGCAGGATGTCTGTGTATTTTATCAAACACATTACAATTTTAGCTAAATTGACAGGCTACTCTTCCTATTGCTCCTTTCTCATGGATACAATTTTTGCATGTGTATATACAACATAGTATTATTAACTACAGTCCCCAAGCTGTTGTACATTATTTTCTAGGAACTTATTTACCTTACTAGAGGCCTGGTGCATGAATTCATGCACAGGTGGGGTCTGGCTGGCCCACCCTGATGGGGGCCAATCGGGCCAGGCTGGCAGGGAAGGGGATGTGAGGGGGCCAATCGGGGCAGGGCCAGCCAGGGGGACTGCAGGAGGTTGGCCAGCTGGCCATGTCCCCAATCGGGGGGGGGGGGGGCAATCAGGGGTAGGGCCTGCCGTGGAGAGGGGCCTCGGGTAGTTGGCTGGCCAGCCCTGTCTCCGATCAGAGTGGGGGAGCCAACTGGGGTCTGGGCCAGCTGGGGGGAGGGGCCGTGAGAGGTGGGGGGGGGGGGCGCGATCGGGGCTCCAATCAGGCTGGTTGGCCACAGCAGTGCGCATCATAGCGACCAATTGTTCCTGTTGTTCCGGTCATTCCAGCATTCTGATCGCTTGGCTTTTATATATATAGATAATTGGAAGTTTGTACACTTTGTCCCCCTTCACTCATTTAAATAGGTCTATTTAAACCTATTTCAGCAACATTTTTAGACAAGGAAGCAATATATCTTATAATAGACTTTCAATGCCAACTAAGAAAGGTTGGTTTGTTGCAGAAAAGCCTTTTAAAAAATTCATTTTTGCCCACACCTTTATAAAACTAAGTGAAATTTCTATTTCACATTGTCTGGAGTTGTATTCAGTGTTTTTGTCAAGTCAGAACTTTACTCATTCTGTTCAAAGCCATGATATTGAAAGGAAAATTTTATGAAGCTAGAAGAATAGGAAATGTAATGTGAAATTTCTGTGCTTGAAAGGAGTGAATAACATTGTATATGTAGGCTTTTTGTTGTTGATTGGGCAAAGTTAATCTAAACAGCAACTTATTTTAAAGGCAAATGGAAAGCTCTCAATGATAGGCAGAAGAAAGAGAATGTAGCCCTAGCTGTTTTGACTTAGGGAATAGAGTGTTGGCCTGCTGTGCCAGGTTCAATTCCAGTCAAGTAACTCAGTTGCAGTTTCGATCCCCAGGGGCACATGCAGGAGGCAACTAATCAATGTCCCTCTCATATCACTATTTCTCTCTCTCTGTCTCTCCCCCATCCCTTCCACTCTCTCTCTAAAAATTAATGGAAAAATATCCTTCAGTGAGGATTAACAAAAACAAAAAAGAGAGAAAGAGAATGTAAAATTTGTGAACCTGGAGGTGTGTGCATGCTACAAAGACCTTGAGGAAAAACAAAACAGGAGGAAGAAGCTTTGAGAAAATTAGAGTGGCATGTATTATTTGAAGCACAAGGATGAGCAAACCTAAGACACAAAGAGAGTTTGACTGTAGGGTTAAGTTTTAAGTTAAGATTGAGATGCATGTATGCATTCACATTTTCCTTGCAGTAACCCACTGACCAACCCCATGTCATCATGGCAAGAAATAGAAACAGCGCCACATCTCAGATCCACCTTGAGGGAAAGTTTTGGGGGAAATCTAGGAACAATTGGTTCCTCAAAATGAGTGAGACTATATGAGAAAGAAGATAAAAGAAATTTAATGTGAGCATTCAGGGTATTATCCGATTATTTTTTCCACTAGATTAGGCCAAATTGGTGGGTAAAAGCATGTGGTTGCATTTCTTCACTGCCTCTTTCTTTTACTTGGAATCAGTAATACATTGGAGAAAGGGTATATCCATCTAGATGAGAATCACAGTTAAACTAATTATATCGTAACAACTAATGACATTTTAACTTTCACAATATGTTTATTATTTATCTAGAGGCCCGGTGCACGATTTTCGTGCACTTGGGTGGGGGATGTCCTACTGATGGGGAGCAGACTAAGCCAACAGTCAGACATCCTTAGTGCTGCCAGTGCTTGACCCTGGCTTCTGCTGAGCAGGGCTTCCCCTGTGGGAGCACACTGACCATCAGGGGGCAGCTCCTGCATTGAGCATCTGCCCCCTGGTGGTCAGTGCACATCATAGCGAGCAGTTCTTCTGCTGTTTGGTCGATTTGCATATTAGCCTTTTAATATATAGGATTGTCTTCTCTCATTGCATGGGCAAGGATTTTTAAAACAATATTACATAACATGTTAATGACAGGGAATCTTTATTTTTAGTTTTCATGTTAGTAGAAATATATTTAATGTTCCATTGTTACATTTGATGTTTTCATTTTATTTAATATAGACACTACTTATTAACCTTAATAAATCCTTATAAAGATAATTTTATTCTGTTTATTGAAGTGATTCCCTAAATATATGTTAAACCAACCTACAACTCTGAGATAAAGACAACTAAGTCACATGAATTATGACTTATACAACTAAATACACTTTGAAAATAACTTAGTGACTATATTTATATCCATATTCAAAAGTGAGCTTATTCTACAATTTTATAGTTCAGTGTTGCATTGCTTATTTCTGAATGTTCTTCGTTTCCCTGTTTTACTATACTCCTTTCCATATCTAGAAGATTGGGTCCTATTTGGGGAATATAAGATTGACAGATTATTTAAAAACCAGCAAAGAAAAGATGCAGCAAAAAATGACAGCCAAGAAGTGGAGTGCTAAAGAGAGAAAATGTGTTGTCACTGAGAGAAAATGTTCATATAATGACACAGGGGAAATCTTTTATTATATCTCCAGAGTAATAATTACCCATTATGCAGCATGGTCTGATAATACCTCCATTTTTATGTCTATATATTATCACCTATTAAATGAATTATTAAATGAAATAAGCTTAATAACTAAGGGCTGGAAAAAAACTAAATTTAAACTTCATGTTATTTTTATACATGTTACCTGGCATTTTAGTACATAGCTTCAAATATTTGAGTGACCTATTTATGAGACTTTAAAGGGAAAAAAATAACATGATTTTTTTAACTCTCACTATACACATTTAACACATATGGCAGTTTAAACATATTCACCCTAAAATCAATTGGAAAAAACTGCAAAACTGCTAATTTTTTAAAATTCAGGGCCTATTCAAAAATATGCTGCTATGAAGAAATGAAAAGTTAAGGAAGAAATTACAATTTTCTTCAAAGATCATAAATCTATTAAAAACTGTCAAAGCCTTTCATAAAATTGTTTAACCTTCACTGCATCTCAATAAGGTGGAAAATTTTTGCCCAAATAACTGCAATTTATCACTTTATAGATAAATATAGTTGAAGATTATATAGTAATTTACAATATAAAAGTTTTTATGTAATCCAGTTCATTTTATGTGATTAAAAAAAAAATAATGTCCAGCCCGGCTGGTGTTGCTCAGTAGTTAAGCATCTACCTATGAACCAGGAGGTCACAGTTTGATTCCTACTCAGGGCACATGCCCAGGTTTCAGGCTCAATCCCCAGTGGGGAGCATGCAGGAGGCAGCAGATCTGTGTTCTCTCTCATCATTAATGTTTCTCTCTCTCTCTTCCTTCCTCTCTAAAATTAATTTTAAAAATATATTTTTTAAGAATCATGTCTATAAAGCAATGGTACCTATTTATCAAGAATATATATAAACGAAAAGAAACTCGGTAAACATGTTAACATTGATGTCCACAATGGAAAGAGAAATAGGAGTAGAATGTAGGCATAGAAGACAAAAACAGGAATTTTGTAAAAACTTTTCATTTTTGAACTACCTTAAGTAAACTAGATATTTTTAAGGGCCATCTTTAAGCTTTCAGATCATAAGTATATGCTGCTTAAAACAATTATCTAGCTATCCAAACATAATATAACTTCTAAATTCAGCTGGTTTAAAAACAAAATAGGGAATGATTAACATTTTAGGATAAGATGCACATAATTATTTTTGTCTGATTAGCAATATTAGATAG
Organism: Eptesicus fuscus; assembly: GCF_027574615.1. NCBI lineage: Eukaryota > Metazoa > Chordata > Mammalia > Chiroptera > Vespertilionidae > Eptesicus > Eptesicus fuscus. The sequence continues at coordinate 96,191,624 of NC_072478.1, forward strand.
TTCTGATTCAGAAATATACCATGTATCATGGGGGGAAAAACTCCTGTTCCACATTTTTTTTTCTCCAAGATAAACTAGAATATGGTGACATCACTTCCTACCTGAATAAAACTTTACATCGAGTTTACCAACCATCAAAGACTGCATGTCCCATTAAGTCAATTTAACATTAAAAATAGAATTACTATACGATCTAGCAACCCCACTTCTGAGGTTAATTTTAAGAAATTAAAAGCAGGATCTCAAATATATACATGCACTCTATGTTTATTGTAGCTTATTCATAATAGCCAAGATAAAGAAACAACCCAAATATTCACCAACAAATGAATGAATAAAGAAAATGTGACATGTAAATTCAAGGGAATACTATTCAGTCTTTAAAAAGAAGCAAATTCTGTCATTTGCACCAACATGAATGAACCTGGCAGACATTATGCTAAATGAAATAAATCAGCCACAAAAGGACAAATATGATTTTCCTTATATGAAGTATCTAAAAGAGTCACACTCAGAGAAACAGAGTGAAATGGTGGTTGCCTGTGGCTGGGAGGAAGGGATGGGTGTTACTATTCAGAGAGTAATAAAGTTTCAGGTATGTGAGATGAACAAGTTCTGGAGATCTTCTGTACAGCCTATAGTTAAATGGTATTGTACACACTAAAAATTCAACAGTGTAAATTCCACATCAAGTATTGATACCACATACATTTTTTAAAAAATTATAGGTGAAGATTTTGATTTCTGGTCTGTCCTCATGGGGAGAGTAGAAGCCAAAACACTGTCAGCTTCACATATGAGCACAGCTGGTAGGTTCTGAGGGGGAGTTCCTTCTTACCCACTGGGTCCCCTCCCTGCCATTATGCTAGGAAAACACTGAGGCCTCACAAACACACTCTCTCTCTCTCTCTCTCTCTCTCTCTCTCTCTCTCTCTCTCTCTCTCTCTCTCTCTCTCTCTCTCTCTCTCTCTCTCTCTCTCTCTCTCTCTCTCTCTCTCTCTCTCTCTCTCTCTCTCTCGGCTTCTTAACACAAAGTGTTAAGACAAAGTGTCTGCTCACAGTCATCCTTGTTCTTGCATTGCTGTTGTCCTAGAATTAGAAGGAATGGGATGCATTCTTTGTTCCCTTGTCATTGTCAATGTGGAAAAATCAGTGATAAAATGAAAGGTATGCCTATTTCTGTATAACTGGAAGAAAACAATTTTCTGCACAGAAATGAGGATTCTAGTGGCCAGCTTTAATCAAGTTACCAGCCTGGCCCATAAAGATTAAGATGCCTACTCTATGTATCTGAAGTAAAGGAGAAAACTAAAGTAACTGCTAAAAGAATTAAGACTTCTATTTTTCATAATGAAACAGAGGGTTGAGAACTACTTCTTGAAGGTTCCTAAATTATAATATTTCCAATTTTCTTTAGCTTTTGTAAATTGACTGGATTACCCAATTAAGTGTAAAGTTTTAAAAAAGAAATACTAGCAGTCTTCATAGGTTACTGCCCAACCCCTAAACTCAGAAACTCTGATTTCCTTACATTCAAGGCAGCAAAATATATTTAGTAATTTTTATGTCCATGGCATAAAAATATATTTACTAAAATATATTTAGTATCCTAGAATTGTGCACTTGACACCTGTATCATTTTATTACCAATGTCACCCCAATAAATTCAATAAAAATTAAATAAAATGATAAATCCTAATCCAATAACTAGAATGAACAAATTTCCAAATAATTATTTTTAATACAGCATAATATGGTCACTGTTATACACACACAACATTGACCTGAATAAAAAGTACTTGTTCACTCAACAAACATTCATTGAATGCTACATAATGTTTGTCTGTCAAACCCCAGGAAACCTAAAGTCCATCTCTAACATTTCCTTCACCTTCTAGTACCAACAAACTATCTAGCTTTCCCTTGTGGTCCCCTGAAGGTCTCTGAATTGGTGGTGTTTTCAACTGTGGTATCCCGCTCACCTTGCCTCACATTGCCACATTTAAATTGTTATTCCTCCATTCTCTGCAACATAACCCCCCAGCTCTGAGGGTCAGACTGTGGCATATGTTTCCCCAACCTGTTGCTGCTATCTACATCATTCCTTCGGGATTTTAGCACCTTGCTCAAATACTTGCTCACATCTCCTATTCCTATTGTATTAATGTGTGATTTCACAAGTTAAAGCAATGCAACCAATAATTTAATTTTCTCACTTCAAATGACTTTAAGTGATTCCAATATGCAAAAAAAAAAAAAAAAAAAAGCTGCAAAACAGTGTCATAAACTCCTGGTTCTCCATATGAAACCTGGGAACCCATTTTAATTTCTGTGTTTTGGTTACACAGCTCAGACCAATTAATGTCATAATGTCAGGGAATGGGGCTAGGCAACAGTGTTCTTTAATATGCTAAAAAAGAGGAAAGTAGGGAGGCAAGAAAAAAGGAATACTTATAATGAATGGATAAATAAAAAAACAAATAAATTTCCGAAGGGATTCTAATTTTAAGTTAGAGTTGAAAAAGAAGCTCTACTCTAGACCTTTCTATACTAATACCTACCCACAGCGCCAAATCCCCTTTTCTCTGTTTCTCTTAAATCTCATTTCTCTCAAATAGCCTGACATTACCAATTCCTCAACCACAGAGACTTGGGATCTGTTCACCCTTCTCACCTCTGTTCTCATTTCTTTCCCCAACCAATTTAGATTCCAAATCCAGAGTAAGAGCAAGTAGAGTTCAGCAGAGCACTTACCACAAAAGGCCCTATGGGCTTTTTAAGCCATCATATCAGCCAGGTACAAAAACTGACTTTGCAATAACTAGCAAATCCCTCTCTCCATCATGCCCAGTGAATATAAACAGCCTCTTTCTTTTTCTTTCCTTTTTCAAAACATCATAGAATTCCATTCAGTCTCACAATGTCGCTGCCTTTAAGGCTGGTGATAGAATTAATGGTGTCCAGTTTGGGGCCTTTGTTGCAAACACTGATTCCTGTGTCCACCTGCACAGAGATTGGAGTATTAACTCCCTCGTGGGTATCTCTTCAGCACATCTTAGAGATGCCACCTACTACAATAATTATCCAAAACAGAATGAGTGATAGATGAAAACCCAATGTTCTAATATTCATACTGGGGTGGCGGGGGAACATAATAAAATATGCAAAAAGATTTTATGTCTGGTTCACAGGTTGTGATGCCAAACACTCAGATATTGCAATTAATGTTAACTCCATCCCACAATGATGGCAGCAGCAGGTTGCAAGCAGTTTCATTTGCCATCTTCTGACACATCAGTGAATCAAGTAAATCTCCCCAAATGCCTCCTGCTAAGTAAATATGCAGAGAGTTTTACTTATGATCAAATGTATTTTTTCTCCCATACTTTAATGAATTTTAAATGGTCTGTGTTCATTTTACATGTTAATTATAGTCATATGCACACTGAACCCGATAAAAACATAACTCACTTCTATTAGGACTGTGTGGTATATTTCCAAATGTCTTCAATAATGAGAAGGTAGTCCTCCAACAGAGCAAATTAAAAAAAAAATGGTTCAAATTGCCACCTGGGGAAGCTTATGGCCTGAATCACTACAGTTTATAAGTCATTACATAGTAGGTTCCAAAAAGAAAATAAAGCATGACTAACTGAATGTTGATTTTCACCAGGAGCTACAATAAATATTTCAACTGCTTAATCTCATATAATCCTAACAATCTTTTGAAGACCATTGGGTCCTCCTTTCAAAGATGAAAAAAATGGAAGATAAATGAGGTAAGTTGTTTAGTCACATGGCTGGTAGGTGATGAAGCTGCTCAACCCAATTCTGTTTGATTCTAAGACCCTAATGCCTAACCACTGCATTTTATGGCCCTGCTCAATTACTCCTCCCTGTACCCAGTACTCAGACAGAATTGCAGGCAACTAATTTTCACCCAGAGCTCTATTGTTTGTATTACAGTTCCAGTCTGTGAATAACAACATGTCAACTCTTACAGACATGTCCTTTGTGAAATCTCTTCTCAGCATGGTGAAAGAAAAAATTAAAATTTAAAAAAATATCAAATAAAAGCTTCCACAACTTTATTGAGTATATATTTTGACAAGGAATATAGCTTCTGAAAATTAAGTATAAGATTAAGTGAGAACATGACACTAATCGACCAGTTTGCTAATACTTATTCTTTCTTTACAATTTTTAAAGGAAGACTAGGCTTTGGAATACTGTGATCAATATTGTTATGCAACAAATATTTAATATTTCAACTTATTAAATACAAATAACTGATTAATACCACATAAGTATTATCAATTTTTGTCTCTCAAGAAAGTATACCTTGTAAAATTACATTTTTCTTCTTTCCCCTATAAGTAATCCATCACTTTTTGTAATCTTAAGGTAGTGACATTGTTTGAATGTCCAATATTCATTTTTCTCTTCTTCTAAACAGTACCTTTATTTCATTCTGGTGTACCATCCCCTACCATGCTTAGACAATGTGATTAAAAGGGTCTGAGACTCACCCAGGGATTGAGATTTTAGCATATGGGCAATAAGAGCTATAGATCATGGTTTAGATATAGCCAAATAACCTGATACAGTGCATGTCAGTGAGCTAAAGCCTGAGTTTTGTTGGTTGGTTGGTTGGTTGGTTGGTTGGTTGGTTGGTAGCACTGAAAAATAAATTTTCTTTCAAAAGGGTTACTAGTAGCTTGTATCTGTTGATCCTTCTACTACGTTAGAGGACAGCTTGCCAGAAATTCAAGTCAACCTCTAGGAAAGCAGAAACAAGAAAAAAAGGACCTAAAGACAGTTTTGAACACGTGGATCCAACTGTTCTAGAAGCTTAGATTTTTCCTGATAGACTTCCATTTCCTGAGCCTATAAATTTCTTACTTTGTGTGATCTGTGTGAGTTGGGTTTTTAGCACTTGTACATGAATGAATCTGACTAATGTATTTTGACCAAAGGAAGAAAATATTCACCAAGATGTGACACACATGCAAAATTAAGAGGATTGCTTATTTCTGATGAAAAACAACCTTCATGCAGAATTTCTCCTCTCTGTGTTAGAAGGCAACTATGGGAACTAAGGTTAGAAGTTGTATAAAATTGATTTCAAGTCTTAGCCCTTAAAATCAATACATAGACCCAATATAACATGGTTAAACATATTTATTTATTCTACAGTTAATTCCCAAAATTTAAAAATTCCATAAATTATTTTTTATTATGAAAATATAACATTAACTGAAAAAGCATAGCTTCCTCACAAGGCAAGGAGATAAATAATCATCAAACAAGAGGTAATGCCCAAAGGTGAAGTTAACAGTCAGTAGACCTGGTCCTAAATCCTTACAAAATTTTCCTCTCTGGTTGTTAATTTTCTCATCTATAAAATGAAAGTACTAAAATATTCTCTGTGTGCTACTCAGGTTTATTGATAAGTATAAAATAGTATTTATATATGACCAGTTGGAAGACAGGCTACCCATAAACAGCAAAGCTTTGTTGTCTATTTTACAACAGAATGCTGACTTTATATCATAAATCAGCATTCTGTTGTAATAATCATTTTTTACTATCCCAACAGAAATATATTTTTTGAAACTTTTCTAAAAGATTTTGCTTGTATAATCCATGCCTCCTGAGTTTACCAGCCACTTGAATAAAGAGGGAAAATTAAGGATGTATACCTTCTGTGTGTTGGGAACCCTGCCACCTCTGAGTCTTTAGAAGAAAATGTCCCAGATCCCAGCCCCAAAGTTGATTAGTGATGTTTTCCAATGGTTCCTACCTTATTCTGATAAAGTATATGGTTGTCCTCTGTAAATGCTACTGACTGTTCACATCACTCCACTTCCAGGTTTGGCTTCCTTCCTTCTGTTACCCCACTGACAGTCACTTCTTTACATGTGCTTTAGCAGCACTTGAATTGACAATGACCTTTTCCCAAATGACCCTTTGCCTACACAGTCTCAGAAACTAAAGTGACCCAACTGAGATTTTCAGAAGAAACCATGAAGGAAGATACTTGAATTTACTGCTGTACATGAATCACCATCCTTCTCACACCTGCAGTGTGACTGACTGCATAGGTGCCACTAAGTAGCAAATGTACTCAACGATGATTATAATTAATTACACAATTATCAGCATTTCAAGTTTAATTTCACTAAAATTACTTCATGAACTGTTGTGAAGGATATCTAGCTGAAAGAAAATATGAGAATACCTGTAAGTCATACATTCAATAATCATATGCCAACAATCCATGCAGTCAACATATATATATATTGATTCCATACCCCATTACTGAAAAAAATATTAATATTCTTAGTTTTGCATTCATTTCCAAAGACTTGGTTTGAACTTCATATTGACTGTGGTATTCAGTATTGCTTTGTGACCTCTTAAGTCCTGTCCTGTAGTGGTACAAGTGGCTCTGATTAAGCTAAAGATCTCTTCTCACACAAAAAAATATACCCTTCCTCCCTGCCTTCTTATTCTCTCTCTTCATTTATTTCTTCACTCCTTTTTTCCTTCACTTCTTTTCTCAAATTTTATTACACTCTTTCAGATATCATGCCAGTATGCAGAGGATAGATTCTGAACTCTATTTTTAAAAAAAAAAAAAAAACTGAACTTCTTTTCCATGTTTGGTGAGTTCCTCACCTTATGAATTAGTGTGTGTGTGTGTGTGTGTGTGTGTGTGTGTGTGTGTGTGTGTGTGTGTGTGTGTATTGACTGTGACAACCAAAATGACCATTCAACCATTCACCATGCAGTGCTGGAATAGATGCATAGACACAGGTAAAGTCTATGAGTGAACTAAGAATGAACAAGACAGATGCTTGCCTTCATAGAGCTCACACTGTAAGAAGGTTAGGTCAGGAATGAGAATTCAAAATTGCCACCAGCACAGACCTGAGGTGCCTCTCTCAGAATGGCCAGAGATATACCCGGTAGTGGACTGGGGGTGTGACTGAAGGGCTGGCGCTAATGTGAAGGCAGGCTATTCTGGATTTCCCAGAGGAGCCAATGGCTACCTAGGAGGCAGAGCATTTGACGCTGACTGGCATAGAAACCAACCAATCAGAACCAAATCTGGGTGAGTTGCGAGGAGCCAATGGTTGCCTAGAAGGTGGAGCTTTTGATGTTGACTGGCATAGAAACCGACCAATCAGAACTTAATCTGGGTGAACTGCGAAGGCAGAACCTCAGGTGGGGGCTGAGGAGGTGTTTTAAGGGCAACAGCTGTTTAGTATAAGGTGTAAGAAAGCGGTTCAATTTTTTAATAACCAGTTTGGCAGTATAGTGCGTATGGCTGGCTATCAGTTCAGATTTGGGGGTTATGTATTTTTGTATGCCAAGAGCATCTCCTCCTGCTGAAAAAGGCTCCCCACCACCACCATTTAAGCAATCCTATCATATATAATCTATCTATACTATTAAAAGGGTAATATGCTAATTAGACCAGGTCAACCAGCCATCTTCCAGATGTCCAACATCCTTCCGGATGAAGCCATGGTGGTGGGGGTCGAGGCAGAGGCAGTTAGGGGCTATCAGGTCAGCAGGGAAGGGCAGTTAGGGGCAAGATCAGGCTGTCAGGGTTTAGGGGCGATCAGGCCAGCAGGGGAGGGCAGTTGGGGGTGATCAGGCTGGCAGGGGAGGACAGTTAGAGGTTACCAGACTGGCAGGGAAGGGTAGATGGGGGTCAGATCAGGCTGGCAGCGGAGGGCAGTTGGGGGTGATCAGGCCAGCGGGGGAGGGCAGTTGGGGGCATTAGGCAGGCAGGCAGATGAGTGGTTAGGAGCCAGTGGTCCTGAATTGTGAGAGGGATATCTGACTGCCGATTTAGGCCTGATCCCCAGCAGCTGGACATTCCCCGAGGGGTCCCGGATTGGAGAGGGTGCAGGCTGGGCTGAGGGACACCCCTTCCCCGCCCCCTCCCCCCCGCATGCACGAATTTCGTGCACCAGGCCTCTAGTCCTAACATAAAAGCTGGAAAATGCCAAATATTCACTTGCCCTAGGTTTAGATGCTATGACACAGGCATGTGACCTAGAGTCAGCCTGGTAATTGCATCAGAGTTAGCAGCCAGAGCAACAAGATGGTGAGGGTCTCTCCTGAAAATAATAGATCCCAGCAAAAAAATTCCAGTTTTATGAACAAACTAGCTCTGTGATTTAGTTTGACATGGTTTCTATGAATTCCTAATGACTGTACAATAAACTCTTTTTTTCTGTTCACTCAGCCAGAGTTGGCTTTGGTTGTTTTCAACAAAGAACACTGAGTAGAAGAGACATCAAATGTGCTAATGGAAACTTTGAAGAAGTTAATGGCACTTCACGGAGGAGGCTGATTTACTGTAATCCATGGCTCAGATGCTGAGAGTGGAATACAGCCTTGTCCCTCATGTATCTCTACCACTCATCCAGGAACTTTCATGTGAAAAATTTTAACTATGTGTTTGGAAATTGCCAATTTAATTACTATTTTGTTTTGTCTTGATAGCAAGTCACTTTTTTTCTATGACTAAGTGTTCAATGAGTTATAAGCAAACCTAAAATTGTCAATTTTTGACACACAGGCATAGAAAATTAGTGCAATGATTTTTAAATTGTATTCCAGTGAAATAAATTTATAGTCACAGTAATTCAGATGGAATACCATGCATATTTTTCCTTTAATGAAAAATGGACTTTTTCATTTAGAAGACTAAAATTGAACTTTGCATGTTCTCATGAAGCCTTGAAAATAGTTTCATACAAGAGCAATAGAACAACAATAAAAAGTCACACATTTGGCTATACCATGCATATTTTATACTTGTTTCTCACTCTTCCTTCTTTTGCTGTAGATCACATGGAGCTAAAGAGAGCCCAAATACCTAACAGTGGCTGGCAACGTCTCCAAAATGTTGATTAAGGAGTAAGACTGGAGATAGACATTTCTTATAAATGAATGCCAGTGAAAATTAAAAAAGAGAAAGAACATAAAAATCGCACACCAATATTTATGGTTCATTGATACAATTTCATTTTATTTTAGATATTGGCTAGATAGTAAAGTTACCTGGAACATATTTTGTTCTCTATCCTACCATAAGGCAAAGTCTGGTTCTGAACACGCCTGGTGGGTCTAACCGACATGATTTCCTTGACTTATACCTAGCTGATTATTAGATACAGTCTTAAAGATCATGATAATATGACAACATTCTTTAAAGCACGACACCTTTGTGAATTATGATTTTCCCCAGCCTTTTCAAAAGTAGCTTGTACCAGAAACACTATTTTTTGTTACAATTTAAAATTCATAGAAAAAGAACGCCAGAACTCCCCAAACCAGTGGTCAGCAAACTGTGGCTCGCAAGCCACATGCGGCTCTTTGGCCCCTTGAGTGTGGCTCTTCCACAAAATACCACAGCCTGGGCGAGTTTATTTTTAAGAAGTGGCATTAGAAGAAGTTTAAGTTTAAAAAATTGGCTCTTAAAAGAAATTTCAATCATTGTACTGTTGATATTTGGCTCTGTTGACTAATGAGTTTGCCGACCACTGCACAAACCTTTATTAGCAACTCATTTAAGATGGCTGATTTGCTAAATTAAACTCATTTACTCCTACCTATGTTAATTGCAATAAATACATATTTCCTGAGCAATAACTATAGTGTATGGTATCAATATGTCTGTGTGTGTGTGTGTGTGTGTGTGTGCGTGTGTGTGTATGTGTATGTGTATATATATATATTCAGTATTTTTTTAATCCTCACCCAAGGATATTTTTCCATTTATTTTTAGAGAGAGGAGAAGAGAGAGGGGAAAATTGAAAGAAATATTGATGTGAGAGAAACACATCCATTGAATGCCTCCCGCACATGCCTCTACCAGGGCCCATGCCTGGGAGGAGTCTGAAACCAAGGTATGTACTTTGACCCAGAACCCTTCAGTCTGCAGTTTGACACTCTATCCACTGAGCCAAGCCAGAGTTTAGTTCTCAATTCCCTTCCTTCTTGAGGAAAACCCTCCACTGCAAATATATTTGGCAAGATACTTCCCATCATGTCCCTCTATAGAAATCTGGACAGGGAAGCACTATAGAATCCTTAGTCCTTATTCCACCCACATTACTGGAAACCATAGCTGAGTACATAAACTACGTCATCATACAAGGTCCCAAATCTACTGGTATATGCTTGCTACCCAGCTTTCTTTCCCTCCTGCACACATAAATACCTAAAAAGTCTGATACACTAGCCTTTATTCTACTCTGTGAATTTCATAAAGCTTTATGTGAAATTTATGTTTTTTCCTCAAGATAGAAATGGTTTCAGTTCCTTGAAATAAAGAAACTAACACTCAAAAGCCTAGGCATATATTTTTTCAGGCTTAAAAGATGGTATTGACTATTCATAATGGTGCCAGAAATTCAGAAAAAGTAATTGAATGTGTGGGTGAAAGGCATGCAAAAGGTATCGCTGCCATGTTTACAGACACTAACCGATTACCTGAAAAACCCCTGCCTTTCCATCTTTTTAAAATAGTATTAAAATGACTCAATGAAAATTTCTCAGTATTCTCTTTTGCAAATAAGATCACCCAGTTTTTTAAAGTAAATAATTCAGGCATATATAAAGCTTTGATTTAGCAAATATATACCCTTTAAAAAGAAAAACCTAAGCAAATATTTATAAAATCAATTTTGACTGCATCACCATTATATATAGTTTTAGAAAACTGATTAAGCTTGCATCCCTAACCTTCCACAATTGAGCTTATGTACTCTCACTGTTTAAATTTTATTTGATGTAAGTGAGGAGCTAAGTAAGTAAAACTAGCTTTAAAGAGATCTGCAACCAGCATCATTGTATTAGAGTTGCAGACAACCAACTCAAGTTCATGAGTCTGCCTTCAGATTTAATTCTAGATGTCCTTTCTCTCCTGCACATGCGAATAAATAGGAAAATGATTTCCGTTAGCTAGATCTCAGGTTTAAGCAGAAATGCAATCATCATGGTTCCTAAGTGTTGTGTATACACTCTCTAACTCAATTTTCTCAGCATTATTTAGACACGCTCACTGCTTAAACCTGATAGGAAGCCTTCCCGCCCATACCAATTAACCTAACCCTGCAATTTAGTTTTACCCAGTCGTCCTTGAATCCTCCCTTGTTCTCCTCTGTGCTGCTTATTTGAATTGGTTTGAATCCTTTCCCAGAAAGTGTTTATAATCTAAAAATTGTCTTAATCTCTTTGGTCCATTTTTTCCTGCTCTTTAATTTCCCATGAGACCCGAGTGGGTTTCCAAACTTTCCCACACGTCACGTGGAACGCTCTTTCTTAAGCATAATTTCCTTTTTGTGTTTTGCCCACGGGAGATGGCACTCTAAAAACAGCAGTCATCGGCCAAACCACAATAACACAGCTTCTCTTCCTTCCATTCTCATGGGATTTCTAGATGTTTCTTTTGGTAGGATCCATGAGAGAGAGAAGAGACAAAAATATGTCGTAACTGCCGAGCTAATGCCACTCTCTACAGTTTAGTCATTGAAAAATGTAAATTAGTTGAGAGATATGAAGTCAACTGTACCCTTGGAATGACAAACTCTATGTGTACTTGGGACTAGATTTATATAAACAAATGAAGCTTAGCGAAATCTCCAATTTGACTCAAATAGAAAATTAATTATTAACCTCATATCACCTAGTATCATAAAAGCAAGATGTTATCATTAGAGGGGATGAGCATGTTCTCCAAAGCTTTCATTTAAAACTTGTTACTTTTTTTTCCTTTTTTAATTTTTTTATTGATTAAGGTATTACATGTGTCCATATCCCCCCATTGCACCCCCACCCCACTCCCATACATGCCCTCACCCCCCAGTGTCTTGTGTCTCTTTTAGCTCATCCTCTTTTAGATCTTTCATGATTAACCTTGAAATGATACATGTTTATGGGCTTAACTGACTTATTTAGATGCATAAATGCAATGATTTTCTTCAAAATCACTGACAAATAATCATGTCACTCTTCATGTGTTCACATTTTTCTCACATTTCACTAAGTGTGAATTTTTTATGTTGATATTCTGTCCATTCTGTAAACAAACTGAATCCTGTAATAAGACCAGCTAACAAACTCGTTAACTTTGAATCTAACATCTTCACAAAATAGATTTCCTATAAAACTAATAACAAAGCAACATAACACTTATGGTAATATATCTGATTTCTCTTCAGCATCTTAATGATTGAAGTGATATCTCTATATTTATGTTAAGGGAAAATATAACAAGTAACTTAGAACTCTACTTTAATTCCTCAAAAAAAAGCTCCCTTTTTGTTTTTCCTAGTAAGACATGGCAAAAAAGACCCTAACAATAACTTATATGCTAGACACTGTATTTGCTTTATGTGAGTTTGTCCTCAAAATAACCTTCAAAGTTACATATACCACAATACTCCAGTTTTACAAAAGGAGTGATTGAGGCTTAGAGAGAATAGTTATCTGCCAAGAGTTACACAGCTAGTAACTAATAGAGCTAGTATTTGAACCCAGGCCCATGTGGCTACAGAGTTCAAGTTCTGAAACACATCTCCATGGAAAGCCACACATGTTACATCATAAATGTCAATCATACAAACTACAATTTTGAAGTTAAATCTGTGCCTGATCAGAACAACTGTACTATGCTGTCTGTCTTTGGGCAATGGGTGTGTGGGAGGGAGGGAGGGTTAGGGAGGGAGTGGGGAGCCATTCTCATGTAGGCCAAGATTCCTCCATCAGTGTGATAATGATTTTATTTCTCTCTAAATAAGTAGACAGGGGTTGAAATTTCTCCAAAGAATATTACATGGATACCAATCCAGACAGTGCTTATTGCTTAACATGCAACTATATTAATTTTTATTTCCTAGAAGTTACAACTATACAAACATTCTTACAAACAGTGATCTGGTGATACAGCCTTTTTTAGGATGATGTGATGGACTAGGATATATATATCTTAGATATATAAGAGGATATGGTGGTTTGCATGGTTTACTTTTAGTGTGCAGAGGATATATGAGGTGTTTGTATGTGGATATAGAGTAAAAGGAGAATATTCAAAACCTTCTAGTCTCACAGAATTATTTGAGTTACTAAATGATACGTGTCTTCAGATCATAGAGTATTTTTAATATCTTATTTAAGGAACCTTATGTATTCTGTAATTCATACATTAGTTGAATTTTGTTTAACATTTTAATATGTTTATCCTTTAAAAATATGCAACCAAAATTACATACTCTAAAATTGTCTTTCTTAAGTTTGATTTACTGCTCTGGTGCTTGCTAAATAGAAATATATCAAAGAAGCCTACCATAAATAGCTAACCACATTACAGAATATAGTGCTAAGCTGTGATAATCCTAAAACTATGTATAAAGAACTAAAGATGTGACAACTAAAGAAAAACATTTGTTTAGATCAGAACCAAACAGTAGATGCTCTCAGTTGCCCATACAACAGCCATTTCTCCTTTTTCCTTGCTAAAAGAATTCCAATTTTGAGTGGGCCACCATGTTCCCAGTTCTGGGGAATGAATTATGATTGGTCTATGCAAATTACTTTTCCCTTACTGGCAATTGGTTTTGGGATAAACATTAAATCAGTTCTTATCAATGAAAGTAAGGAGAATCTGTTATGCACCCTAGAAAAATATTTTTCTCATTGAAAAGAAACACAAAGAAAAATCTCTTTTATATATACCCATCTTACTTCCTGTGAAACATCTGTCCCAGGAAGACCTCAGGCAGAGCACTACTACCAATTTCCAACCATGAAGGAATGGCCCAGAGAATCACCAACAACTGCATCAGAACCACCAACTTTAGAACCACATGCCCCCAGACTTTTCACAATGGGAAGTAATATGAAAGCCATTATTAGTGGAGTTTTAAAACAGTTGCATTTGAAAGCATTCTGTCTGATACTGAGGTCTTCGGGAAATATGATGGCAGAGTGACCTGGGATAGACTAGAAATCTATCATGAGACCTTTCTCTTCTACATAAAGCAGTGACATTTTAATGTCTCCTTGTATTTTGCCAGCTTAGAGCTGTAACAATAGGCAATTAAATTTTTGAAAATTTGAAAACTTGCTCTTGAAATTAGGCAGATTAATTAAAATGATAAAGGTTATTTATAAGTGTTCACATCTAAGAACTTGTCACACTAATTTTGATAAAAGAAGAGAAGACAAAGCATAGGTGAAAAGTGGGTGAGTTTTTCAAGCTAAAGAATTTGCTGGTCTCCAATGCATATTCCTATGGGTTCATGGCACTGTTTTAAACAAGGTGCAATGTACAGTTGAAGACCAACTAAGCAATTTTCTGTGTGGCTTTTGTAGCCTTGCTTTCTGAGCCCACATCTGTCTCTTTTTAAATATCTATATCTATATCTATATCTATATCTATATCTATATCTATATCTATATCTATCTATCTATCTATCTATCTATATATCTATATATATATATTATATTTATTGATTTATTTTTATTGATTTTTATTGATTTCAGAGGGAAACGGGGAGGGAAAGAGAGATAGAAACACCAATGATGAGAATCATTGATTGGCTGCCTCCTGCATGCCCCCCACTGGGGATCGAGTCCACAACCCAGGCATGTGTTCTGACTGGGAATCGAACTGTGACCTCTTGGTTCATAGGCTGATGCTCAACCACTGAGCCATGCCAAGGAATCTGTCTCTTTCATTAGAGTAAACACATCAAAGCAGTGAGGCCCAGGAATGTATAAACAGAGATGCCCATGCTCATGCAAACACACACACACACACACACACACACACACACACACACACACTTATGATAATTCTTCCTTTAGCTCAATTTGATTTCTTTGGGAGGGGGTCTTTTTATTGAAAAAATACAAGTGCCAGCTTCTGCCTATATAAATCAGCTAGTGGAAACTCAGACAATGCATATTAATGCTTCTTAACACTGTGTCTGAAAAGAATGACTATTGACATATTTTTCAATCAATTCATTCCCCTTCCCTTCAGAGAGCAACACCTAAGTCAGTGTCAGTCTTAGTCTTGATAAGCATGAATAAAGCTGAATGATTTTAAGATACAGTAAGGAGTCTGAAAAAGCTGATTTAAAGTCCATTGATAACAAGACCCTCTCCCATATTCACATTTGAGTTCCCAATGGTAGGCAAAGTGCCTGGCACAGAGTCGTGGCTCCATAAATTTTTGCAGAATAAAGGTTTGAATGAAATAGATATGATAAATTAGTAATTCCATAAATTTCACTACTATGTTTCCTTTTTCTAGATCATGCACACTGTGTTTTGTAAAATACCTTTCAAAGGTATTTGTAAAAATATCGATTTTTTAAACCATGAGGACATATTTGACTCTGCATAATTTAGATCTCATGAACTACAGTAAAGAATTACTGGATTTTTGTTTTATAGATATTATGCATTTATAATATTTACTGACAGTGTATAGTATATGGTCTTCAGTGGGGATCCAGGACATTGGCAGTAATTCATAGACCCAATAGTACCTGAGCAATCCACTGCATGTCCAGGAAATCCTGAGTTAAGGGTCACTGGTGTGGTCATAGCCTGTTCTGGGGAATATGCATTGACCAAACATGGTTCTTTTGCATTTGGTAAGATGATCCTCTTCATTCAAGACAACATGTTCAGGCCTGAATCCTAGGAAGTAATAAAAGAAGAGGTCATCCATCTAGACAGCCAGTATAGCTTACACAGTCCTGGATGAAAGATACTGTAGCCAAAGTGGCCTTGTGTCTTGCCCTCTTCTATTCAGAGTAAAGGAAATGACCTAAACAACCTTACATGCAACATCTCATATTGACCACACCATTGCTCCATTTGACATTGTCTTTCATACAAACCTTGCTCATTCCCTGCTTCTAACTTGCTAGGCCATTCCTTCTAAGCTCTCCTCTGCTCATTAAAATGCCCTTCCTCCTTGTAACAATTAAGGTAATATATCCATTTTGAAGTAACTTCTTCTTTCTCTGAATTCCTAAACCATGTGCAATCTGCCACAATAATTTGCCTATGCATGGTCTGCCCCATATTATTTCACTATATATAGCTAATCTCATATCATTTTATCATGATCACTATTATTTTTTAATATGCTTTTATTGATTTCAGAGAGGTAGCGAGAGGGAGTGAGAGAGAGAAACATCAATGATGAGAGAGATTCATTGATTGGATGCCTCCTGCATGCCCCATACTGAGGATCCAGCCCACAACCTGGGCGTGTGCCCTGACCAAGAATCAAACTGTGACCTCCTGATTCATAGGTCAACATTCAACCACTGAGCCAGGTCGGCCAGGCTTGATCACTTTTATTTTTAACAATAGATTTTAATTTTTAAATATTATGTGCTACATGTTTTATTAGGTGTTTCAAAAGTGTGGATACGAATTATATCTCAGATATATACAAAGAGCAGTGTTCTTTTTTTAACCTATGCCACAGTAGAAACAAAACTTAAGGAGATGCTAGCCTAATTATACCTCCTTGACTAAAAGGTGACTATTGCCCCTTGAATACTAGACAAAGCATTTACCCCTATGCTTCCTTTCCATTTCCTTTCAAGATCCTAAATGCTGAGCTTTTTAAAAAAATCTTCATTGCTGAAAGTATTACATACGTTCCCTTCTTTTCCCCATTGACCTCTTCTAGCCCGCCCTCATCCATCTCCCCAGGCCTTCACCACCTTATTGTCTTTGTCCATGAGTTATGCATATATGCATACAGGTTCTTTGGTTATCTCTTCCCACCCACCCACCCTCCCCTTCCTTCCCTCTGAGATTGGGCAGTCTGTTCCAAGATTCTATGTTTTGTTTTGTTTTTTGTTTTGTTTTTTAATAAAGCAGGGTTTATAAAAGCGCAGTGGGAGACAGAGGAAAAGTGTAGAGAGCCTGAGTGACAAAAAAAAAAAAGAAGAAGAAGAAGAAGAAGAAAAAGAAGAAGAAGAAGAAAAAGAAGAAGAAGAAGAAGAAGAAGAAGAAGAAGAAGAAGAAGAAGAAGAAGAAGAAGTTTCCATTCTGGAGGACTAGGGAGCAGAGTGGAAAGGGCAACTCCAACAGTGGTCCTAATCCTAATGAATGGATGACCCATTGTTTCAGCAGTCTTGGTGACTTATAAGTTCCTGAAGTCCAGGTGTCTAAGTTTAGTAATTGTTATGTAGTTCTTCCCACAAGCTCTAAATTAAGAGGCGTTGGTCCATATGATATGTGGAAGGGCTTCATAAAAATGGTTTCCATGTCTATATATCTTGGGACTTCACCTTATAAATTCCTATTAAGCAATATACTCAATTAACCAAGATGTCCCATTCATCAAAAACATATTTAATGGTGGAAGTTTATTTAGATAAGAGAACGTACAGGCTACTGGAAGTCCAATAAACTTCAGAAGGCAGAAAAATTAAGAAACATTTACAATCCATCTCTGTCCTCTGCCACCAAAGCAAACATCAAACTCTAATGGTCGGGGGGTTTGGGATGGGAATGGGGGGGGTGATGACAAATATGTGATACCTTAATCAATAAAGTAATTATAAAAAAAAACTCTAATGGTCATTCTTTTGATCCTAAATCACATAAAATGTTAACAAAGCTAACAATTTTAAAAACTGAGCAATGCAAGGAGCACATTACGGAATAAGTTGATCCCAGAAACTTAAGCTTACCTTACTAGTTACCCAAAAGAATTAAAAAATGATTTTAATTATTTTACCCCTCCCTCTAAAATACAAAGTACTAGCTAAGAAAGTTTTTCTGATTTGTCTACTGCATAAATTGTGACATCATTAATCATGGAGGAATTGATTATTTTTGCCAGCTAATTAGTGAAGCAAACTTCAATTTAGCACTTTGTGCTGAAAACATGTCTGCACTTCATTACATAGATATTGGAAACTGCAATCTGGTTGCTATGGTAACAAGAAGATTCCCATGGGGATTGTTATGTTCAGCAGACATACTTAGATCAGACAAAATATGATTAAAAGGAAAGAATCTAACTTAAAGCATTTTTGTGCTCAAAACAATGCAAAATTATATCTTTTAAACTGCCAATTTCAAATAAAATGCTTGCATAAATCTTCAGAGAAATAAATAACTTATTTTTTTGTATTTTATTATTCTTGGACCTGTATTTTCTACTTGGAAGCTAAAAATTCTTATTACATAAACACTCAGACCATAAACCCCATTGCCTAGATATATTATGAGTATAAGCTTATTTAAACATCACTCTGTAGATAAATATAAAAGGATATGCAGAGGTTTTTTTGTATGTTTTTTAAGTCTTTTATTTTGAAATAATTTTATATTCACATACAGTTCTTATAAATAATATAGGGAGATCCTGTGCACCCTTATCCAGTTTCACTCAATGGTAGCAATGTGTAAAATTATAGTACAGTATCCAAACTAGAATACTGACTCTGATACCATCATTTCTCCAAAGAAGATATACAAATGCCCAATGAGCATATAATTAGGCATTAGGGAAATGCAAATAGAAACCCAACCAGCCACTTTATACGCACTAGAATACTATAACCAAAAACACAGATAATAAATGTTCTTGAAGATGTGGAGAAATTCGGGCCATCATACACTGCTTAGTGGGACTGTAAAATGGTGCAGCTACATTGGAAAACAACTGAACTCTGTCCCAAATGTTACAGAGTTACCATTCGACCCAGCAATTCTACTCCTCAATATATACCCAAAAGAAATAAAAACATATGTTCACACAAAAAACTTGGACACACATGTACTACCAGCATTATTCATAATAGCCAAAGAGTGGGAATAACCAAAATGTCCATTATCTGATGTTCTGATCAAAAAATTGTGGCCTATACATACAATGGAGTATCATTCATCAGTAAAAAAGATAGATGTATTGATATATGCCACAACATTAATAAACCTTGGAAATATTATGCTAAATGAAAGAAGTCAGTCACAAAAGACTACCTGAGGTATGATTCCATTTGTACGAAAAGTCCAGAATAAACAAATCTATGGAAACAAAAAGTAGATTAGTGGTTTCCCATAACTGGGATGTGGGTGTAGAGAAGCTGGAGAGAAATGGGGATTGACTGCCAATGGGTATGTGATGAAAATGTTCTTTTGGGGGTGATGAAAATGTTCTAAAATTGTTTTTATGATTGTACAATAGTGTCAATATACTAAAAACTAATGAAGTGTACACTTTAAATAGTGTACCTATTATTTTTAAAATGCAAACTGCTGTCATTTCAACTGTCTCCATCTTGCTGACATGATGTTAAACAAATTGGAAAAACAGGTACTAAAGTAGGACAGCCATTACTAATATAAAAGTGATCACCCAGATTATGTTTTTATTCTTTAAAATTTCCATCAAGATAATGGCTCAGCATTAGCAAAGTCAGGAAAGGAATTACATGCTTTTAGCCCTAAGAACAGTGTTCTTTTCATTATACCATTGTGACTGTTGATATTTTTTCCAGATGTATCACACAACCTCAAAAGGTGGCATTCACAAGAGAGTACAGTGAATGGCACCCCCTTGGAGTTGTGCAGGGCACTACAATGATCCAACCATCCACCACTGCTCCAAAGGGTAGAAGAGGTCTATTATTAAGTATTTAAACTTCCCAAAGGTAACATACACCCCAGTTTGTTTATTGAGATTTAGTATGTATCCCACACTCTATTATCCTTTCCCAAGGCCATGAAATCAGCATTAGGAAAAGCAAGGCATTTTCCTGACACCTGCAAGTTACCTCTCTGAAAAGTAACCAGTATGCTGATAGAAGTCACAGACTGTTGTCTGAATGAATATACTCATCTTGGTGATTTTCTATAGTGAAACAACCCCAAGCAACCATTAAAGCAAAATCTAAATCATTTTAGCTTTAGAAGAATGAAAACAAAATTAACAGATGAGAATTTGGCAATTTACTTTGTTTCCCTTAATTTGATTTTCACATGCCAAAAGTACAGAAAAAGAGGAATTCAGGGAACAACTTTATAGAATTATCCTTGCTCCCTGTAAGAGGTTATGGGGATGAACTTGGTTAGCACTTCCCTGAACCACTAAATTTTAATGTGTGGTTGATGTGGGCATGTTGAGATGAAGTGTGCAAAAGGCTGACTTCTGAAAGATTTCACTGTGTACATACATCATAAATGCACACCCTTAGAGTTTCCCCAAGGTCCTATTTAGAAGGCAGTACACCATACAGATCAAATGCCAAAGTCCTGTTCACTCCATGCAGACAGTAAATAATTTTTTTTCTGAAAATGATTCTTCTTCAAAAGATCTAGTGAATTGATGAATAAATACATTTAAATGATGGATTGAAACAATATGTTTAAGAAATGGTTTGAAGAAAACATAAGACAGCGTGTCTTTCCCCAACAATCCTATCTAATAAAAGAGTAGTATGCAAATTAATCATCACTCAGCTACACCCACAAGCCATGCTCACCATCCAATCAGGAGCGAGTATGCAAATTAACCCAACCAAGATGGCTGCAGCCAAGGAGTGAGCAGGAGGCTTGGGTTTTCCCGGAAATGGAGGAAGTCAAGCTTTCTGCACACCCTGGCCAGCCCAGGCCTCCACTCAAGGCTACAAAGTTTCAATTATAGAAGATAAATAAATCCCAACAAAAATGGCAGCAGCCACGGAGCTGGAGAGAGTAGAAGGCTTGAGTTGCCCCCGGCGATGGAGGAAGCCAAGCTTGCGCAGCCCTGGCCTGCCTTGGTCTCCGCTCAAGGCTACAAAGTTTCAATTATAGAAGATAAATAAATCCCAGATCCCAGGGCCTCTCATTGGGTCGCCAGGGGGCATGGCCGGCCTGCAAACCACCACAGGCCCCTCGCCCAGGCTGCCCCACACCCCAAGGGAACCCCCACCCTGATCCAGGACACCCTTCAGGGCAAACCAGCTGGCCCCAACCCGTGCACCAGGCCTCTATCCTACCTAATAAAAGAGTAATATGCAAATTTACCATCACTCCGACACACAAGATGGCTGCCCCCATGTGGTCAAAGATGACTGCCCCCATTTGGACACAAGATGGCCACCACAAGATGGCCAGCAGGGAGGGCAGTTGGAAGGGACCAGGCCTGCAAGGGATGGCAGTTGTAGGTGATCAGGTCAGCAGGGGAGGGCAGTTGGGAGGGACCAGGCCTGCAAGGGAGGGCAGTTGGGGGTGATCAAGCCTGCAGGGGAGGGCAGTTAGGGGTTACCAGGCCAGCAGAGGAGGGAAGTTGGGAGCGACTGGGCCTGCAGGGAAGAACAGTTGGGGGCGACCCAGGCCTGCAGGGGAGAGCAGTGGGGGGGGGGGGCAAGGTCTGCAGGGGAGGGCAGTTAGGGGTGACCAGGCTTGCAGGGGAGGGCAGTTAGGGATAAACAGGCTGGCAGGGGAGCAATTAGGCATCAATCAGACTGGCAGGGGAACAGTTTGGGGTAATCAGGCTGGCAGGCAGAAGCAGTTAGGGGCAATTAGGAAGGCAGGCAGGGGAGCAGTTGGGAGCCAGCAGTCCTGGATTGTGAGAGGGATGTCCGGCTGCCTGTTTAGGCCCAATCATAAATGGGCAGTCGGACATCCCTCGAGGGGTCCCAGATTGGAGAGGGTGCAGGCTGGGCTGAGGGACACACACACCCCATGTGCACAAATTTCGTGCACCGGGCCTCTATAGTTATAGATAAAATGATAAATAAGGTTACCTTTTTTTTTGTTTGTTTTAAAAGCAATGCCTACTTACTCTTTAAAGAAAAGCTTAGATATAAATATTTTAATATCCCAATAACCACTATGATAATACAATCAACATTAACATTTTTTCTTTCTCATATAATTTCTTTTGTTTTGCAAAGCATCAATCATCTATTGTAACCATACTGTTTATCTTTATAGTTTGGTCCCAAAGCACAATATTGAAGTTTGAATCATGCCATGTTCTTCATACATGCACACACACACACACACACACACACACACACACTTCACCCATAATTCTCTCAATTAAA
Organism: Eptesicus fuscus; assembly: GCF_027574615.1. NCBI lineage: Eukaryota > Metazoa > Chordata > Mammalia > Chiroptera > Vespertilionidae > Eptesicus > Eptesicus fuscus. The sequence continues at coordinate 96,213,733 of NC_072478.1, forward strand.
GGACAGATCCTGTTTGCTCTAATTTCCTTACTTTAGCTGGACATACATATGTGTTCCCTTGAAATGAAAGACTCCATAATAGCTACCAGAGCTAATTAGTCTGGTCCAAAATGTTCCCAAAACATATGCTGGAGTTGAGTCAAACCTTGCAAAAAGGCAGAGTTGCTACTGTGGATGGTGGAATACATCACCATCCTGAATGTTTCCAATGCTTTATGCTTGGGCCTGAGCTTTTTTGTTATTGTTTGTTTCCTTTTTTTGAAGGAAGAGAATGAAGTGAAAGAGGAGGAGGAGAAATAGTTATCACCTCCCCCAGGCACAGGTAGAGAGAGGAAAACCTTTCCATAGTGTTATGGGAGCTAAGGATGTTTCACACTATTATTAGCCCTGGATCCCAAGATTATAACTATTTGGATTCAGTCACAAAATCTACTTTGCTAGGACATAGCATGGCTAGCATAGGGCATATCCCTGCTACCCATTCCTCTATCACCCATAGAATCACGTCACCCCCTTTTGACCTGTAACTTTAGAGCAGTGGAGAGCTCACCTGATCATTCCATGCCTTTCAGCTTTTATTGAAAGCTTATCTCTGGAGTCATATTGCTCTGGCCTGATCCCAGCCTCACTCAGAGCCACCTCAGTACAACTGGCTTAGGAGAAAGGAGTCAGGTCTCAGTCCTTTCCTTCCCCAGAAGCACCTTGCTCCTTATGTAAATGAACCCATTAATTCCTTCAAGTCACAGAAACCAAAGCTTTTCTCAAGAAGACAAAATAAAATTTTACCTCACCAAACGTAGTCACGGTACTCTAGATAGAAGGCAGCATCTCATATCAGTTAAGAGTATGGGTTCTAGCCCTAGCTGGTTTGGCTCAGTGGATAGAGCGTCAGTCTGCAGACTGAAGGGTCCCAGATTCGATTTCGGTCAAGGGCACATGCCCAGGTTGTGGGATCAATCCCCAGTAGGGCGCGTGAAGGAGGCAGCCAATCAATGATTCTCTCTCATCATTGATGTTTCTATCTCTCTCTCCCTCTTCCTTCCTCTCTAAAATCAATAAAAATACATTTTTTTTTAAAAAAAGAGTATGGGTTCTGAAGCCTCAATGTGGGGCTCAAATCTCACTTTTGCCATTTACTTTCTTTATGACCTCGATTAAGATACCATAAATTTTCTGTGCCTAGGTTTCCTCATCTGCATAATAGGAACAATATCAGTGTCTTCTTCACAAGACTGTTATGAGGATTCACACTTACATATGTGATGTGTTCACACAAACTCCTGACACATAGTAAACACCAAGTATCCTAATATTACTACCTGCCAATATGAATAATTTTCACGTTATTTTTAATAGTTGCCTATTTTCTATGAAATGAATATAAGCTTATTCAACTATTCTCTAACAATGGGATATTTTGTTTCTTTTTAGTTTTTCACTATTATAAACTATATTGATGTAAATATTTTTGTGTTTTTTAAAAGCTTAGCCATTTCAGCCCAACAGAGGAGATTTTTGATGGGCCATTTTAACTCTGTGAGATCAATCAAAGGTGTCATCAGATCTGCGCTGCAGCTCCATCTTTCTTTGCCCCGTGTTGCTTCCTCACTTTTTCTCCTACAGGTTTTCTCCCACCAGCATTCCTTAATAAACTCTGCAGATGGGAAATTGGTCTCAGAGTCCTCTTCTCAGAGAATCCATCCTGTCATGACATACACTTTATTGCTCATAGTCCTTAAAACACATTATTCACAGATTATAAAACACTATAGTCTTCTGGTTTTTTCATCTATTTCACTGGCCATAATTTCTTCCTCTTGTTTGTCATTTCTCTAACTTCCCCAGGACGCACATGCCAGTCCTTTCCCTTCTTTTATCTCCTCACACTGGTGCTGACATTAGCTAATCTTGCTTCTTTAAATACCATGCAATGTTTTTCCAATAGAGCAGCCTAAGCAATTAATATTAAACCACCAAATCATGTCACTCCTCTCCCCAAAATCACCACGTAAATTCTCCTCTCAACTGAAGTAAAGCCCAGTTTCGTCATCTTCCTGTGTGTTTGTTGCTACAATTATCTACGAGGGTTGATACTGGTGGTTCTTAACCCTAAATACAGACTATAGGGGGCCAAATACAGTATATGGTGATGGAATTACAATTTAGTGAGAGAACACATTACTTTGGAAGCTGTGGGGCTGCTGTGTGAACTTGGAACCAGTCTTTAAGAGAAAAATATAAAGGAAAGGCATGGAGAAAAAAGAAGAGACAGTGTGTAGAGAGAACAAGAAGGAGAAGGGGAATGAGAGACAGAAAGAGAAACAAAGACAGATGCCAATGTGTATTAAGACATCTTCATTTGTTTAACATTTTTTTGCTGTTGCTATGTGGCAGTCACTCTTAAAGATTCTGATGAAGTGGTATACATGGAACTCTCCTTTATTTTTAATCCTCAACTGAGGACATGCTTATTAATTTTAGAGAGAGGGAAAGGAAGAGAGAGAAACATCGATGTGAAGGAGAAACATTGATTTGTTGCCTCCCATATGCATCCCAACCCTGGATCAAACCCACAACCTTTGGAGGGACATCAGCTCTTAATTATCTTGGACTGGAAGTGATGCTCACTATTGTTATTCTAACTCATTGGACTTGAATTAATTCTGTGGTTTCAACCTAACTGCATAGGGACTGGGAAATGTGAAGAAGATTGGGGCTGAACATTAATGATCACCTCTATTAAAGATGTATTTTGAAAATAGAGCCCCAGGATTTGGTGATGGGTGGTTTGTAAGAGTGTGAGGGAAAGTGGAAAACCAAAGATGATTCCTAAGATTTAACCTGTGTAACTGTGGGAATGGTTGGTAGGGTTTCTTGATGTATGTACAAACCTGACTTTACTAGTATTCAAAGTGTGCTTTTTTATATCTGTAGCCATATGCTATTTCTTGTTAACATTTTCTATACTTGACTTAGTGATAGGATGATATACCTACTTTATAAAATCTTTTTACCTAATAAAGGTGAATAATTATTTTTTTCTAAACTAGATTTTCATGTCACAAGATGGTTCTCTTTTTTATTAAATTTATTTGGGTAACATTGGTTAATAGCATCATATCGTTTTCATGTGGATATTTCTATGTACTGGAGGTTGCTCCAACCAACTGAGCCACACCAGTGAGGATGGGACTCTCTTTTTAGATTTTATTCTAGTGAGACATCCTCATTGAGTAAACAGAACATTGTAATTTAGGATAATGGTGAGTAATGTAAAGTGATAGAGAGCAGAATGAAAGGCTAAGTCATAGAGAGTGGAAAGAGGAAAGTCCTCTGTGGAGAGGTGACATTTTCAGAGCCAATTCTAGGCAGCTAACACTAATTCTCTATTTTCCCATTTTTCCTAGGGCTACTAGCTCAGTCATGATATGACTATCTGTTACTATAGGTAATAGCATAATCACATGGTTTGCTAATGATAAAAGGGATGAATATATTTTCAACTTCCAATTTCATTTTTCTGACTTCCCCAACAACTGTTTTTTCTTATGTCTTACAATATCTAGAGGGAAATCTTCTCTGGGGTCTCGCATCCAGAAAACTGTTGTGTTGCTTTTAATAAATTATTTGCTTTTGTTATATGAAAACAAATTAATGAGATGAAAATGAAACATGTAATTGGTCAGCATTCCCTCTTTGTGCTGATTATTAAAACTCAGTTATAATCATCCTCAGGATTTATTATATTTTTCTTCCTTTTAGTGGATATCTTTAATCTAATTAAATATACATCATATGGCCCGACTGGTGTAGCTCAGTGGTTGAGCATCAACCTGTGAACCTGGAGGTCATGGTTTGATTCCCCAGTCGGAGCACAGGCCCAGGGTTGCAGGCTCAAACCCCAGTGGGTGGCATGCAGAAGGCATCTGATCAATGATTCTCTCTCATCACTGATGTATCTATCTCTCTCTCCCTTTCTCTCTAAAATCAATAAAAATCTGTTTTTAAAAAATTAAAAATTGCCGAAACCGGTTTGGCTCAGTGGATAGAGCATCGGCCTGTGGACTGAAAGGTCCCAGGTTTGATTCCGGTCAAGGGCATGTACCTTGGTTGCGGGCACATCCCCAGTAGGGGTTGTGCAAGAGGCAGCTGATCAATGTTTCTCTATCATCGATGTTTCTAACTCTCTATCCCTCTCTCTTCCTCTCTGTGAAAAAATCAATAAAATATATTTTTAAAAAAATTAAAAATACATCATATGTATTTTTATAGGAGACCTTACCTCTTAAAAAACTTTGAGGAATGAATAAATGAACAGACAAATGAATGAATGATGAATAAATTAAAGATTTCCATCCCCCTAAATTTTTTTTGGAAGTTCTATTATTTTAATATAACACTACATTAAGTTGAATACTAAAAACAAAAGTGGCTATTATTTAAAATGTGATATTGGGCATTCTCTCAGCATACATTTTCCACACCAGAAAGTTAGAGAGTTTTACTGGCCTTAATTCCTATCTCTAAACTCATTTCATATCCAAACAAGCTGTTTTATTCAATAAATATTTATAGAGCTCCCTCCTGACACACATTCAAAGTTGTTCTGTCACAGAGAAAAGGTTAGCGAAGCTCAATTAGACCAAGTGGAACGCTTGAGAGAACAGAACTGTCTTTGGCATTTTTTGAACGTTAATACTGAGTTAGTGGATTCCATGCCCTTGGACAAGGAATTTCGTAGCTCTGGGCTGGAAATGACAAATTTGTCAGCAGCACCTGCCCACACCAATCTCTATATGAGGATAGGTAATAAACCATCACATCAGGGTTAAACATGACAGTATAAAGAAAAAAATGTATTTTCAGGTAAGCATTTCTCAGCTATTTCAGGTCCTTAAAGAGCCTGCATTGTTGCTTTGAGACTCATAATCAGAGGCTCAATTCCACCTCAGAGGAAGGTGCCATTCACTACAGAAATATCTGCAGAAGAGACAACTAAGCAAAATATTTAGAGAATCTTCTGGAAAAAAAGGATATGCTTCTGGAAACTCTGTTTTCTCGTTTTCTAATTGTGCCTTTTAAGTAAAAGCTAAGATGTGCAGTAATTCCCAGCTTGGTCCCCAGAGAATTCTCATTTAAACACTGGATATAAACAAGTGAAATTGAGATTCAAACTGAGCAAATGTTCAGTTTAGTAAGACAAGTGCATGTTATAGCCGGAGATTTGGAAAGAACCATGTGGATCTGAAGTGAAATGCCTCTATCATTATGTGAAGAAGCAAGAACAAATGCAGATCTTTTTTGTTACATGACTGATGTGTATAGCTGGCTGCAGAATAATGCTACTGATAACTAAGGAGCTACACAAATACATGAAGGAATCTTTGATAGGGATGAAGTAAAAAGAGGGAAATAAATTAAATACTAGTTCTATTTATTTTCTCAACTATGTGTTTTCAGTAGAAGTCACCATGTAAATGTATTTCTAAGTCATTAATCAGTGTTAGACATTGTCTCACCAAATTAAAAATGCCCAAGTTCTGGTATTTAACTGGACCACCAGCTTGCTATTTACATTTAGGCAAGTTTCCTTGCAAGACACCATTTTTATCAATAAAAATTGAACTAATAATATATTTCCTCCTTTTCTCACAAGATCACTGTAAGGGGAAAAAATGAGGTAGTAAATAAATGTAAAGTTCTATTTTAAGTTCAAAATGTTACTGTCCAAATAAATGATTGGAAAAAATATGCTTAAAACTATACTGAGCCCAGCCAGTGCTGCTCAGTGGTTGAGCTTCAACCTATGAACCAGGAGGTCAAAGTTTGATTTCTGGTCAGGCATATACCCAGTTTGTGGGCTCGATCCCTAGTGTGGGACATGCAAGAGGCAGCCAATCGATGATTCTCTCTCATCATTGATGTTTCTCTCTCTCCCTCTGCCTTCCTCTATGAAATCAATAAAATTATATTTTAAAAACAAACAAAAAAACCTTTCCACACTTTAGTGAAAAAACCTTATAACCATATTCAACAGATATCCCTCTAAGTTTTCGGTGGGAAAGTTACACTAGTTTGTAAGTTACAAAACACCAAATTTTTTTATTTTGAGAGCCAAACTTACCCAATAATGAAAACTGAGCCTACCATATCCTTTATCCATATCTAGTTCTTTTATATTTGCATAGATATTTCCTTGAGGAGAACATAAACCATCTTATAATCCCCTGTGTAGTTCCTGCCATGGATCTTCACAGTCAGTTATTAATAAAAGAAACTTTGTTAGGACAAACCAAAGAATTAATAAATGTTTGCCTAATAGCAAATAATTTGCAGATAGACTATCATAACACTTTTTGTTTGTTATTTGTTTTCTTTTTGCACAACCTAAACATGTGTCATTGCATCTTGGGAAAGATTTATTTTTCAAGATTAGATGAGAGATGGCAAGCAACTGGAGCCTTCATCTGGTGATTTGCAAGAATGACATCATACCAGGTTTATGTTGGTTATGTCTACCAGGACATTAAGCAATTGTTGCTCCTCAATAGGCTGAGGAACAAAGACAAGAATATATAATGAGTATCATTATTGAAGTGGCTTCAATCTCTGGGTCCAAATTATAATTATTGTGTGTCTCTAAGGCTTATGATTCTGTAGAAATTCTTCAATAAAAATTTATCTCTTCTGAAAATTTTTTCTTGATTCTTAAAATAGAAGCACAGCTCTACCTTCAACACAATGATGAAAGATGAGAGCATACAGCCCAATCTATTTGTATGAGTGAGTCGGCTTAATTTCCTTTTTGGCAACTGTAAACTCAAAGCATTAGGAATAAATGTGTTCCTTCAACAAAAATATGCTTTGTTTGATTGAATAATGCCCTGATATAAGCAAAAGAGTCTTTGAAAAATGGAAAATATTTGTGAAGAACTGAATGAGATATTCTATCATAATGGACGTAAAACTATTCACTTAAAATTTTTAAAGACATACTTAGGTTTTCTCATCTAGAATATAACAATGGCATAGTTTTTTTCCACTGACCCTTAGCCAAAACCAACTGTTTAGCCTCCAGTATTAGTTAGAATTTTATTTGTTATAATAAACAGAAATCAACATTAAACAACCACAGAAGACAAGAAATGTACCAAAAGGTTGTCATGTAGTACACAAATTCAAAGATAATACTAGTGAGCCAGATTCAGAAAAGAACAAGAATCAGAGAAACTAAATATGCACTCAAATTCCAATGAAATGTATCTGATTGGCCTAATTTGGGACACTGTGGTAAGAGAAGTCACAAGGCATTGATCAGCAATCCCAACAAAACTGCATAGAGGAAAGGTGATGCCTGAAAAGGAAAAGGGGGTGCTGCTATAAAATGGGAAGAGGGGGAATAAATATACACTGCACTGCCCTTCATATTTTGGCTATGATCAGTACAAGATTTAAAAGGCAGATTGCAACATAGGACCAGTTTCAATCAGGTTGTTTGCTGTTGTTGTTATTACTTTATATTAAGTTGCATAAGTTGTTTTATATTGTTATATATTTTGTATATCAAACTCTTATCAAATGTATGATTTGAAAATATCTTCTCCCATTCATAAGATTGCTTTTGTTATTTTGATGATGGCTTCCTTTGCTGTGAAAAAGCTTTTCAGTTTGATGTAATCTCATTTTTTTTTTGTTTGTTTGTTTTTTGTAGCCCTTGCCTGAGAAGACTGGTTCAAAAATATTTTTAAGACTGATGTCAAAGAGCTTACTGCCTCACTTTTCTTCTAGCAGTTTTATGGTAACAGGTCTTACATTCAATCCTTTAATATACTTCAAATTTATTAAAAAATAATAAATTTGAAGTATATTATAGCATAGACCTATGAACCAGGAGGTCACAGTTCATTTCCCCTTGAGGGCACATGCCTGGATTGTGGGTTCAGTCCCAGGGCATGCAGAAGGTAGCCAACTAATGATTCTCATCATTGATGTTTCTATCTCTCTCCCCCTTAACTCTTCTCTGAAATCAATAAAAATATATTTAAAAAATAAAAATAATTTTAAAAAATAAAAACCAGCCCTAACCGGCTTGGCTCAGCAGATAGAGTGTCGGCCTATGGAGTGAAGGGTCCCAGGTTTGATTCTGGTCAAGGGCATGTACCTTGGTTGCGGGCACATCCCCAGTAGAGGGTGTGCAAGAGGCAGCTGATCGATGTTTCTCTCTCATTGCTGTTTCTAACTCTCTATCCCTCTTCCTTCTTCTCTGTAAAAAATCAATAAAATATATTTTTTAAAAATAATAATAAAAATAAAAACCACAGAGCTAGAGAAACTCAGGGCTGGAATTTTAACCCAACTCAGTAATCATCAAAATAAAAATAAAATAAAAATCTACCTCTTTCAGAAAAAAATAAAATTAACTAATAAAGCATCCAGATGCAAATATAGATTGGACCTTTCTAGGTCTTGGTCTGATAGTGAGATTGTCTTGCCAAAATATGACAGAAATATATGAGAAAACCTTCAGAGGCTCAAGAAAGGGGGTGTGGGTTTACTTATACAACTGCCTAATTGGCCTCTCTACTTTTTACTTCTCTTCTGCTCTGAGGATTTGGTAATTGGTATTTAAAGTAAGAAGCTGTTCTCTAGCAAAAGGCTTTTGGTCCAGTCTTTAGGTAGATTAATTTTTCAAGCCTTCACAGCTTGTTTTGCAAATACTATCCTCCCGCACTACCTAAAAAAAGGCAATAACTAAAGACTTTAGACAGACAGCAACCAAAAGGTATAAATGATTAAATGTTAAGAAAGGTAAATGGAAAGTTGCCCTTTATCTTTCCTGACCTCTGGAGAACTTGTCTGACAATAGCTTCTTTTGGCATGTATCCACAATGCCTGAATCAGAGACCACCCTTCTGATGTACACAACGTAGAAAACATTAAATATTGTTGAAAGACCACTTTGAGTGACAGTGCTCCTAACAGAAGCCTTGATGTAGAATTCCTCTCAGGATTTGCCATAAGCCTCTCCCTCAGAGACATCTGCAGTGGTAAGATAACTTATATACATATGAAAAATTAAACTTCCAGAGACTAATAGCAATTGAGAAAGAACAAAATTATCTGGTTGTGAAAAAAATTTATGTTGCATAATATCAGGGAACATTTGTTAAAAAAAAAAAGAAGTGTTTTTTTCCTTCAGATGGATTCACTACAGAGCGTATCTCAAACTCCATGATTAGGCACATGCCAAGACTTCAGTAAACATGCATTCATTACACCACAGAGCATAACATGATAAATAAGGGCTTCATCAAAATTTCTTTGTAACAGAAAGAAGTCTGACTTAAGTATGCAAGCCACAGTTCACACCTAATTCTAAATCCATGCCATAGAAGAACTGAAGATAGTTTCTAAGTTGCTTGCAAGAGCCTATAAGTGTCTGAACATGTTCTACAGAAAATAATATAAAAGTATGTTCCACTATCCTATCTATTAAAAGAGTAATATGCAAATTGACCATACCTCCACTACACCCACAAGTCATGCCCACCAGCCAATCAGGAGTGAGTATTCAAATTAACCCAACCAAGATGGCTGTGGCCATGGAGAGAGCAGGAGGCTTGGGTTTCCCAGGCAATGGAGGAAGCCAAGTTTCCACAGCCCTGGCCTGCCTTGGCCTCCACTTAAGGCTATAAAGTTTCAATTATAGAAGATAAATAAATCCCCAAAAAATGGCTGCAGCTACCGAGCGAGCAGGAGGCTTGTCTCTGCTCAAGGCTACAAAGTTTCAATTATAGAAGATAAATAAATCCCAGATTTCAAGGCCTCTGCTTGGGTCACCGGGGGCGTGGCCAGCCTGCAAACCACCACAGGCCCCTCACCCAGGATGCCCCATGCCCCAAGGGAACCCCCACCCTGATCCGGGACACCCTTCAGGGCAAACCAGCTGGCCCCCACCCGTGCACCAGGCCTCTATCCTATATAATCCTATCAAATAATATGCAAATTGACCGTCACTCCAACACACAAGATGTCTGCCCCCATGTGGTCAAAGATGACTGCCCCATGTGGACACAAGGTGGCCGCCATAAGATGGCCAGCAGGGGAGGGCAGTTGGGAGGGACCAGGTCTACAAGGGAGGGCAGTTGTGGGCGATCAGGCCAGCAGGGGAGGACAGTTGGGAGGGAGCAGGCCTGTAAGGGAGGGCAGTTGGGGCAATCAAGCCTGCAGGGGAGGGCAGTTAGGGGGTAACCAGGCCCACAGGGGAGGGCAGTTAGGGGTGACCAGGCCTGCAGGGGAGGGCAGTTAGGGGCAAACAGGTTGGCAGGGGAGCAGTTAGGCATCAATCAGGCTGGAAGGGGAGTGGTTAGGGGGTGATCAGGCTGGCAGGCAGAAGCAGTTAGGGCCAATCAGGAAGACAGGCAGGCAAGCAGTTGGGACCCAGCAGTACTGGGGTCCCAGATTGGAGAGGGTGCAGGCTTGGCTGAGGGACACAAACCCCCGTGCATGAATTTCGTGCACCAGGCCTATAGTTTTAAAATAAAATCAAAATGTTGGTATAACTTTATACAGGAGAACTAAGAATTCAACCTGAGTCAGTGTCCAATAGTTATTCTATTTTATGCTGTCCCATTGCACAGAGGAGACAGTGTGTAACAGGTGAGTCACAGACCAGACTAAAAGATTTGGTGTATGTCTACCTGTTATGAGCTTGGAAGAGTCAGTTAAGTTCACTGATTCTCAGTTTTCTGTTCTCCAAAGAACAGCAAATACTCTATTCATTTGACTTTTAGTAATTAATAAATTAATATATAAAAAGGACTTGGCAGAGTTTATGGTACAAATAAATGTTAAATAAGGTAGTCGTTACCATTTCTAGTCTTTGTCATATAAGTTTTAGTTTTAGAGGTTACTCAACATCATCAAAATCAAGTTCATGATCTTCTCTGGCACTCATTTCAAGCCCTTTGCCTAAGGGATAGTTCCATTATTGGAAAAACAATTGCTCCTGGGCACAAAATTTTGTAACCAACTTTGATTTCCTCTTATCTCTTTATCCAAATGACAGGTGTATAAACACTCATCATGCGTCTATCCAGCCTCCCTAATGCAGATTTCCATTATGTATTCTGTGGACTACTACAACATCGCCTTAGACTTTCCTGCTACCAGCCTTTTTGTCCATCAGTGACAGGTCAACTTGAAAGACAGTAAGAGAAAATAGCTAAAACTATAGAATCCACCCTATCTAGTTCACACTAACCCAATCAAAAATATTAAATCATAGATTTTACCAAATGTGTGCATTTTAAATCAAGGCTTAAATTCAAACTGTGGTCTCAGATTTTAACAAATCATACCAGAAATTCCAAATCAAAGGTATTCATTGGTCTTGCATTGTAAAGCGTTTGTCACCCCAAAGCAAACACATAAAATCATTTTACATCTTTGCTTACACACACATAAAAAGATCATTTATACTACCTGGCATAAAGGCAACTCCTGCCATATTCAAACACCATGAATCTTATTTCCAAGCACCTGTAAGCATAATTCTCCTTTCGTAACTCAACCATCTGACTTATTTAGCACATCTGGCATGTGCTTCTATCATCCTTTCAGAGAAACGAGGCACGTCTCATATGAATTATCACCATCTCCTAATTTGTCTCCATGTTCCCCGTATCTCCACGGCATATTCCAGATAAGCTACATTTAACTATATAATGCAGATTGTCATCTAAAATGATAGCTGCAGGATAAAAATTATTCTTTCAAATTCCTTCCTTTTAAAGCATTCAGCCTGAGCCATTTGAGCTCCATTTTACCTATTACATCCATGAAAGGGTTTTTTGTTTGTTTGTTTATTGTTTTTTAAATATATTTTATTGACTTCAGAGAGGAAGGGAGAGGGAGAGATAGAAACATCGATGATGAGAGACAATCATTGATCAGCTGCCTCCTGCACACCACCTCTACTGTTATGAATCGAGCTTGCAACCAGACATGTGCCCTGACTTGGAATTGAACCATGATCTCCTGGTTCATAGGTCGATGTTCAACCACTGAGCCATGCTGGCTGGGCTGGAAAGGTTTTTAATAGATATAACAGAGAGCAAATAAAATGAACTTTAGAATCAGGTCCATCTTTGACTCTTTCAACAAAATGTTTCCTGTGTTAATTTGTATGCTAGTTAATTTTGAGACATTTTCCTTATCCAAAAATGGGGATACAATATCACACTCTGAACAATTACCATGAAGTTAAGATAAGCTCAATTTTAAGGTTCTTGAAATCAAATACCTTGTCTTGATCATCCAATCACTCATTATTATATTCCCAGGACCTAATAATTCCCTAAGCTATGAAAGGCAGTCAATAAGGCATAGATTTTTATTAGTGTTAAAAATAGAATATTATAAAAAACTAGAGGCCCAGTGCACAGATTCGTGCACTGGTGGGAGGTGTGGCTGGTCAGCCAAGCAACTGTGAGCCCGCCCTCTGAGCAGTAGTCCCTCATCCTGGTCAGCCCAGTGGCACTCCCACTGTGTGGGCAAACTGACCACCAGGGGGCAGCTCCTGCTTTGAGCATCTGCTCCCTGGTGGTCAGTGCACGTTATAGCGACTAGTCAACCAGTTGTTCCAGTTGTTCCAGTTGTTCTACTGCTCGATCGCTGGGCTTTTATATATATATAGATACCTGGAGCAATCAAATACAACTCTAGGTAGAAGTAAACACTTATATGACAGAATAAACTTTATTTAATAAGATTACAGAAGCAATGAACAAATAACAAAAGCTTCAAGCTAAAAACTAACCCAGTAAGCTTTTTTTAAAATTTAAATTCTTTATTGTTTAAAGTATTATATATGTCTCCTTTTCCCCCCATTGACCTCTCTCTGGCCGCTCTCACCCCCAAGCACATACCCTCACCCCCATACTGTCTGTGTCCATAGGTTATGCTTATAACCCAGTAAACTTTAAAAAATAAAAAAAGTCTTAGTTGCAGAATTCAGTGTTAGCACATGGCCAAATAACCTATCTAGTCCTGAGATACAGGAAACTCAAAATGTCATAAGGAAAATACCTTCAGAAAAGGAAGGGAGGAAGTGAAAGTCAGAAAAGAAACAAAAATGTGTATCTTTAGTATCTCGTTTGAAGATTGTGGAAATTGGTAAGAATCTGTCTCCAGCCCAGCCAGCGTGGCTCAGTAGTTGAGCACTGACCTATGAACCAGCAGGTCATGGTTCGATTCAGGACAAGGGCACATGCCTGGGTTGTGGGCTCGATCCCCAATGTGGGGCATGTAGGAGGCAACCAATCAATGATTCTCTCTCATCATTGATGTTTCTCTCTTTCTCCCTCTCCCTTCCTCTCTGAAATGAATAAAAACATATTATAAATAAAAAAAAAATTTGTCTCCAAATGAATAACCAAAGGTATCAGATCCCCTTCACCAGATTTCTATGGCAAAGTGGGCTTTATCTCTTCAATTCCTGATTGTATAGCCATTCCTCTTTAACTACATTTGCATTGAGGTCATCGAAATGTAGTAAGGCCTGGCAGCATCTGCTTTTTTTTTAATTAAACTAATGTGTTCTATTCACATGTGCTAGTTACTTAATAAGCATCCCATTGTTGAAAACATAAATCAGTCCTTTTTGCCCCAGTTCTTTACTTTGGAATTGCACGTTTCCATAAAACAATGCAGTGTACTTTAATTTTTACTGCATGACATGACAGTCATCTCTGATAACTTGTATTAGTCACTCCAATTATCAACAAATGCAAACTAGGTCTGGTCATGTTTTTGTACTTTAAAATACAGGGGGGAATGGCAATTGGAACCACCATTGATCGGTGTCTTGTGAAGCTTGTTGTTTGTTAATCAATGCCAAAACTGAGCCACAGATTCAGCAAGGCTCCTTTTAGATCAAGTGATCAACAGCTTCCCACAAGTATGTGCTGTGGTGCTGGTAGACTCCGTGAGCTGGATATGATAATTTCCTGTTTTTTGAAACCTCAGCACCTTCTAGCTCCTTTTCACAGAGGTGACTTTAATAGGCATCACAGAAGATAGCCCTGCAGTTCTGTTCCCTCTTGAATCTGTGCTTTCATAATATCAAACTGAGTAACAGAAACCGAACTGGGGGGAAAAAGAAAGTGTAAGAAACATGTCTGAAGGGAGGCAAAGATGGAGTTGCTTGGGTTTATTTTCCTCCCTCCCACTTGATCTTTTGCAATGAGGGGCAAATCCAATGGAAGCACCTTTAGTATGGAGGACTTGGGAATAGACATATTCTGCCCCACAGGCCTAGTAAGGCAAACGCCAGGGTGCTGAACCACAGTGCTCAAACCCATACAGGTAGCCCAGGTTCTCTGAAATTGTAGCAATAGTCCCACACCCTTTAGTGATGCAAAAGACTGTTGCCTGTAAAATAAGGGAGACATCAAAAGTGGGTAGGAATGAAATTTTATTTATAACACTACATCACTCATTAAAAAAAAAAAAAAAGTATGTGTAACTCAGATGTTCCAAAGTCCTCTGGTCTTTGGGGGTCCCATTTGCAGGGTCCAGACTAGGTGGACCCTTTCCATGTACTGTGGGAAAACCTCCAGTATCTACAAGGGGCTCACATTCCTCTTGATTCATTTATAATATAGCCTAATTTCTAACTATTACTCTCATCCCCTCTTACTTGTTCTATTTTATGATTTACTAGAGGCCCAGTGCACGAATTCGTGCATGGGTGGGGTCCCTTGGCCTGGCCAGTGATCAGGGCTGATCGGGGCCAGGCTGCCTGGGGGAGGGACCGAGGGAGGTTGGCCAGCCACAGGAGGTTGGCTGTGGGAGCACACTGACCACTAAGGGGCAGCTCCTGCATTGAGTGTATGTCCCTGGTGGTCAGTGTGCATCATAGCTACCAGTCAGTCATCAGGTCGTCCGGTCATAAAGGTCACTTAGGCTTTTATATATATAGATTTCCTTACACAAGGATAGAATAGGGAGCACATGGGGAAATGAAAGCTGAGAGAAGAGCAGGGTTCAAATATCTGCTCTGTGATTTATTAACACAACTCATAGGATTAAAAGTGCATTAAATTTGATAAAGGTTTTAATGTCCTGGTAGGAAATTCCTCATAACAGGGTATCTTTAGCTCTGTATTCGGATTTCTAAATTAAGAGTTTTATGGGCAATCACCCTGTGTAACCTTATCAAAGATAAAAGTGCAGCATTATTGAAACCATTTTATTTGTTTAATGAGTTTACTTAAGAGGTTGTGTCTACAGTTTTGTGAAGGCCTCAAAAGAAAGGTCAGAATGCATATTTAAGAGCATTATTTGTTTGTTTTTAACTCTAGCAATTAGCTTCTCCTATTTTAGAAATGGGAAGAGTAATGACCAGATATGTTATGTTTCTAGTTCAAAACCACAGATGGAAGTGGGAGACAGCTTTAAAAATATGCTCTCCTGACTGGTAGACTGTTTCTTTGCTGGGCAGATGGCTGTAGGTTTCTGAACCAGCTCCTACCTTCCTTCTAGAATCTACATTTCACTGAGCCTAGCAGATCTTTCAGATTCTTTTTTATCTTAGCACATTGATTCTCAATCAGATTAAAGCTAGCAATGGGACAAATACAAAAGCCCTTCAGAGAATTATGCTTTGGCATAATTGAGTGACATCTTGACTTTGGACTATGTGACCTTTTTATAGAGTCTGAGAAAATTAAATTCATGTGAAATACTACAGGGGATGGTTGCTTCAAAGATGACAGTGTTTCATAATGTGAATCATTTCTACACCAAAATACTCAGAGGCTTTATTCTTTGACTACTATGAAGGGAAAAAATAATGCCTGGAAGTTTCTAGATGCAAAGAGAAGACAGACTTTGAAATGCTATTGTTGCTACTGTAATATTCTCAATGAAATAAAGCCAATTAATGCTTTCAAATAAATAAATCTGTATGGCAAAAGTATTTAAAAACCCAGAGGACCACACTGAGAATGGTAAGGATAGCCGAAATGTTACCTATATGTGTCAGCAGGTTAGAAGTCAATCTCCAATCACTCTTTTCTTAGAAACTTTTTAATGTAAATGAGTAGCAGGTACCAGCTTATTAGGTATGTAATATATTCTATTTGGCTCAATTAATTAATGGCACTAATAGTTACCTTTGTTTTTTAGTTTTACTGTGTGGTAAATTATGGGCTAAGGACTTGATATCAAATATCTAATCCCTCCAGAAATTTATTGAGGGATGAGCTTAATAAATATTTTTTAGAATAAATGTAATTATCTCTGGGAAAAATAATTTTTCTCTGTTTACCATGTTCCCTCCTTTCTTGTAGTACTTTTGGGTTATCCTTCCCATACTCTATGTGGTCCTATGGGTACTTTGAGTTCCCTTCCTTCTCCAACCCAAGGAAGGAAGTACAAATCTCAGACTGGCCACTGAGAATAGCATCATCTGTCTGACCATAGTAATAACCCAAGTAAAATCAACCAGATAATTGCCCAGGCCTTGGGAACAACAATCCTTTTTTCTAATGTGGGGAAATAAATCTGGAGATGACAGAGGCTTTCTTGCTTGATACAGGGAGAATATGAGAATGAAGCTGCACATGTATCAACCAATCTAAGAGGAGAAAAAAAAACACTATCCTAGCAACATCTTTTAAACCTCTGCACTAAACTGCCTAAAGCCAAATGACTCGGATTTTTGTGATATGGCCAATCAACTCCGCTTTCTGGTCAATGTGGTTAGATTTAGATTAATGTCACTTGTAGACAAAAGAGACCAGACCAAAGTTTGTAAAAATTACTCAACGTTACCTAAATAAGTGGTGAAACCAAGGTTTAACCTTTTGCACTCGGATGTCAAGTGTGACTCGACAGGGTTAGCATTAGAATAAAGGAATCGAGAAAAAAGCAAGCGAGCGCAAAGGGTTAAAATTAGGTCTCCAGATGCCATAGCACATGTGTAACAAGTTGGCATGAAAGTCTGTTTGATGCCCTTAAAGATATTATACTTCGTTTCTGTTCCTCTAGTTAGTGATAATTTGCCCATTGTACTCTAAATCTCAATCCTCCTTATCACCCATGGAATACAATTCTGAGACAGTGGCTGAGACCAGCAGAGTGAAACTAACTGGTATATCCAATATCCAAAATGGACCACTGTATTAAATAAACAGTGGGTAAAAGAAGGAGAAGGGAGAATAAAGAAAAAGAAAAATCCTTCCCTCAAGGAGCACAGAATTAAACAAAGTACGGAGAGACACATGAATGAATAATTATAATATAACTAGAGATCTGGTGCACAAATTCGTGCATGGGTGGGGTCCCTCGGCCAGGCCGGTGATCAGGGCCAATCAGGGCAGATCAGGGCCAGCCGGCCAGGGGGAGAAACTGCAGGAGGTTGGCCAGCCATGGGAGGTTGGCTGTGAGAGCACACTGACCACTAGGGGGCAGCTCCTGCATTGAGCGTCTTCCCCCTGGTGGTCAGTGCTCGTCATAGCAATCAGTCGACCATTCGGTCAACTGGTTAACAGTAACTTAGGCTTTTATATATAGATAGATAGATGTGATAAGTATTATATTAGAATTTTTTATTTCATAGTGAGCTCTAAAAGTAAAAGTGTAAAAGGTATCTAGAGAATGTGAGATTTCCCAGAAGGAATAATACCTAAACTGATAATAAAACAAAGAACAGAAACTTGCCCGTTACAGAAAGTAGACCAAGAACTTATTTTCAAAGATACAAAGAATCCAGTCAGATATAGTAAAAAAATGGATTTTTTAAGCATCAAATCCAGGAATCTAACTTCATCAGTGCTGCTCTTGCATTTGTTATTGAATTGTATAAATCAGTCCTTTAATTCCAGTGCTTTGTTTACTGTTCTAGGATGTCTTGAGGTAAATCTATTTTATTCAGTACAATAAATGTTTATTGAGCACTTTTTATATACTAGACTCTATGTGAGGGAATGTGCAGATGTGTGGGCAAGGGTAAAGAGGAGGCAGTAGGAGTTACCAGGGAACAGAGCTGGGTGATGGAGAAGGTACTCAATAGTAAAGATCTTCAAGGATTTTATTCAGCTAGTGAGAGATACAAATAGATAATCTCAATACAATTGGATAAGTACCCGTATTTTACTATGAAAGCCTAAAGAATGGACATCTCAGAGGAAACCACCCAGAACTTAGGACATCTGACCTGAATCTTAAAGGAAGAGTTCTAATGAGGCTAATTAAAAAAAAAAAAAAAAAGTAAGAAGGGCATTCCTGAAGAAGGAGCAACTTGAGCAGATATTTGTAGAGTTAAACACCATGGAGTATGCAAAAAATTCAAAATAATATGGTATTATTTCAGCAGAATTATAAGGCAGAAACTTGCTGGAGAGGTAAGTAGAGACAAGGTCATGGAAGGAAGTCTAAAACTTTATTCCATGGGTGATGAAGAACTACCTTAAGCAGAAATGTGACTATACTTAGCTCCAATTTGGAAATTAAGCTAAGAGGAGAGAACTGAAGACCAAGTTGTCAGTAAGAAGGCTAGTGCAAAATTTAAACCTATGGGATACATTTTCAAATTGAATTTGAGTAAAAGCATTCAGGAACATTCAGACTGTTCTCTATTAGTCAAAGCATTAGTGCAAAGCTATCAAAATCCTTTGGCCTCTCTAGACTATAAAAGCAAGGTAATTATATAGACTGTTGGGTTACAAATAAAAGTCATATTTAAGGTAGATGTTCATTTTAAGTGAGTGATGTCAGAGGAATGGCAGCATGAGAGATCTCCTTGGTCTCTCCCCTTGAAGTTTCAGCAATTTGAACAGCTATAATTCAATAAAGAATTCCATGCTCAAGGCACAAACACGTCTGAGATCTGTTCACTGAAACATCTAAAGATGGACAAGTGGGAGTAAACCTGGGAGGCCAGAAAGAAGAGCTCAAAGAAGCCACCAACACAGCCCTGCAGCCTGAAGCTAACTGTGGGGCTCAGCCTAGAATGAGGCTGTGGATGGAACTCCCTTCAGCTTGGAGGAGCAAAGAGATTCAGTGAGCATTCCTGCAGGAATGGGCAGTATGAGCTATAGCTGAAGCCCTGTGACCTGGGCAGGGACAAAGAACAGAAGATGTGGCCACAGTCAACCGGCAATCAGCATTCCAGACAGAGAAACAAAGCCACAGAGCCTGGCTGCCTTTCCATAACCTCCCAGAGCTCACCTCCGCTCACCCTTCAGGTGGGGTTGCAGAGCACATTATCTGCAAACTTGAGAACTGGTACTACAGAAACACTTTTTTTCCTGAGCAAAGGGCACATTGATTCTACCTGAAACAAAGAACAAAAGATCACAAAACTATGAGTAAGGTCACCAACAAACTAACAACATAAATAGGGGTAATTTGTGACAGGAAAAACATAAAAAGGGGCAGTGGTAAAGGTCTGAATTTGCAAGAGAGGGTGGAGCTCAGATGCATTCCTAAGGTAGACGTTAAAGAAGCCAATCCATCCTTTAAATAATCCTCTACCGAGAAAAGGATTTTACTTGGTTCTTCCTTTGACAAGCCTAACCAAACAAAATATTGTTGGCAGGGAAACAAATTATACAGTTCATTGCTCAAACCAATTCAATAAAATCAACTTGTTTGGATGGTCTTTTGTTTGTTGTCATATTGAAGCTCTTATTACAACTCAGAGATAAATTTCAGATCCAGATCATTTCAGAGTTGGGCTGGAATAGATCTGAAAAGAGCATTTATCCATTTATCCTGGTTTATTTTTAAACTAGAGGCCCGGTGCACGAAATTCATGCATGGGGGCGGTGGGGTGTCCCTCAGCCCAGCCTGCACCCTCTCCAATCTGGGATCCCTCTCACAATCCAGAACTGCTGGCTCCCAACTGCTCGCTTGCCTGCGTTCCTGATTGCCCCTAACCGCTTCTGCCTGCTAGCCTGATTACCCCCTAACCACTCCCATGCCAGCCTGATTGATGTCTAACTGCTCCCCTGCCAGCCTGTTTGTCCCCAACTTCCCTCCTCTGCTGGCCTGGTCACCCCTAACTGCCCTCCCCTGCAGGGTTGATAGCCTCCAACAGCCCTCCCTTGCAGGCCTGGTCCCTCTCAACTGCCCTCCCTTGCAGGCCTGGTGCCTCCCAACTGCCCTCCCCTGCTGGCCATCTTGTGGTGGCCATCTTGTGTCCATATAGGGGCAGGATCTTTGACCACATGGGGGCAGCCATATTGTGTGTTGGAGTGATGGTCAATCTGCATATTAGTCTTTTATTAGATAGGATAGAGGCCTGGTGCATGGGTGGGGGCCAGCTGGTTTGCCCTGAAGGGTGTCCTGGATCAGGGTGGGTGGGGGTTCCCTTGGAGCGTGGGGCAGCCTAAGCGAGGGGCCTGTGGTGGTTTGCAGACTGGCCATGACCCCTGGCGACCCAAGCAGAGGCCCTGGTATCTGGAATTTATTTACCTTCTACAATTGAAACTTCGTAGCCTGGAGCAGAGCCAAGCCTCCTGCTCGCTCCATGGCCGGCAGCCATTTCTGTTGGAATTTATTTACCTTCTACAATTGAAACTTTGTAGCCTGGAGTGGAGGCCTGGGCCGGCCAGGGTGTGCAGAAAGCTTTGCTTCTTCCATTGCCAGGGGCAACCCTAGCTTCCTGCTCTTTCCAGCTCTGTGGCTGCTGCCATTTCTGTTTGGATTTGTTTACCTTCTATAATAGAAACTTTGTAGCCTTGAATGGAGGCCTAGGCAGGCAAGGGCAGGTGGAAAGCTTGGCTTCCTTCATTGCCTGGGAAACCCAAGCCTCCCTCCTGCTCTCTGTGGCTGTAGCCATCTTGGTTGGGTTTATTTGCATACTCGCTCTGATTGGCTGGTTGGCATGGCTGGTGGGCGTGGATGGTGGGTGTGGCAGAGTGGTGGTTAATTTGCATATTACTCTTTTATTAGGTAGGATAAGTTTTTTTAGAAATGGGAAGTTTGAGTACAATATATAACATAATATAATGTTATGTTATATAACATAACATTATATTATGTTATGTTATATAACATAATTGTCCCCAACTTCCCTCCTCTGCTGGCCTGGTCACCCCTAACTGCCCTCCCCTGCAGGGTTGATAGCCTCCAATGGCCCTCCCTTGCAGGCCTGGTCCCTCTCAACTGCCCTCCCTTGCAGGCCTGGTGCCTCCCAACTGCCCTCCCCGGCTGGCCATCTTGGAATTAATTTTTGTATTCCATATAGTGATGATTAGATAGGATAGAGGCCTGGTGCATGGGTGGGGGCCAGCTGGTTTGCCCTGAAGGGTGTCTGGCCTGGTCACCCCTAACTGCCCTCCCCTGCAGGGTTGATAGCCTCCAATGGCCCTCCCTTGCAGGCCTGGTCCCTCTCAACTGCCCTCCCTTGCAGACCATGTTTGGATGGTCTTTTGTTTGTTGTCATATTGAAGCTCTTATTACAACTCAGAGATAAATTTCAGATCCAGATCATTTCAGAGTTTGGCTGGAATAGATCTGAAAAGAGCATTTATCCATTTATCCTGGTTTATTTTTAAACTAGAGGATAAATGGCATAATCATCACTATATGGAATACAAAAATTAATTCCAAGGAAAGTATTCTTCACAGTTATAATGCACAAACTAACTGACGTTTTCAGAGTTAGTATAAACTAGGAAGTGAAAAAGGAGTTGGCTTTTTGGAATAGTTCAAATGTTTAAAAATTCTCTATTTGAAAGTGATCTGTAGTCAGTTATGTGGCACAGTCATCTTCTGAGATTCTTTTATGTTGTATAGCTTACAAAATAGTGGGAGACATCAGTATTTGTCATTATAACATAGTCATCTAATTTAGTGAGTTTTAATTTAAGAATTTAAAGTTTTTACTTGGGTAACTTTGTCACATTAGCAGGGACTAAAAGGAAATTCAATTTTTCTCATGCAAGAGAAAAATTTACTTGCAGGATACAGGTATATTCCACAAAATCCAAAGAAAGTAGAACTATCAACGAAGTAGGTATAGTTGATACAGATGATGTGGAATTATTGGTGGATCAGACAGGTATTGATTTTACTGTCTCTCATATATTCAACCACTTCAATAATCAGAATAACCATTAAATGCCAGACTTAGTGAAAACCAAATCCATTCTTTCATCCCACATTGGTTGATCTGATAATGTATTGTACCATCATCTCCCAGAAAGTCCTACAGCCTGTGTTTAAACTACTCAGCATAGCCCTAGACCAGTGGTCGGCAAACCTCGGCTCGCGAGCCACATGCAGCTCTTTGGCCCCTTGAGTGTGGCTCTTCCACAAAATACCATGGCCTGGGCGAGTCTATTTTGAAGAAGTGGTGTTAGAAGAAGTTTAAGTTTAAAAAATTTATCTCTCAAAAGAAATTTCAATCATTGTACTGTTGATATTTGGCTCTGTTGACTAATGAGTTTGCCAACCACTGCCCTAGACAGTTTTTCTCAGTGGTTTGAGTGTCAGCCACAGACCAAAGGGTTGCAGGTTGGCACGTGTGGGAGGCAACCAATCAATGCATCTCTCTCACATCCATGTTTATCTCTCTCTCCCACTACTCCCTCCCTTCCACTCTCTCTAAAAACCAATGGAAAATATCCTCCAGTGAGAATTTAAAAAAAAAAAAAAAAAAAAAAAAACTACTTGGCGTACTTTATTCTTTTGATGATAGTGATTGATTTGGTCAAGGATTGGCACATGTGATAACAATTATAACCATAAAAATTCAATTCTAGGAGTCCTCTTTAAACTATTAATGAAGTTGACTCTATCCCACCAAGATAAACTAGATTATGTTCTGTGTTGGCAAGGAGCCTCTGCCCATGTTATGTCTCCAGGATTCAAGGTTAAGGAAACTCTATGTTGATATAGGCTTCCATGATCACCGAGTTGGGGAAGAGAGAATCTGGCAAACTATACGTGTCCTCCCCTCTCAATTCATTGGCCAAAAGAAATCATGTAAATTCTAATTTGCTACAGAGCCTATCCTGTCCCTTTTATTTATGCTCACATACTGACCAATAATTTTCTGTTATCTATCTCTTGAAGTTTCTCGTTAAAGGCAAGCAATAATAAGCAAACACCCTAATAACATTCTATTTTCTAACATCTTCACCTAGAACTCCAGGTTATTAGGCACATTATATGTCTAATAACAAATAATAAATAAATACCTAATAAGTAATAAATATCTAATATTTAGAATTAAATTTTATTTAAGCATCTTAGCATTGGATACAATTATAATTAAGTAAATTCCATTGAATAATTAAACTATAGTACACATTTGATGTATTTTTGCTGCAGCAAATTACCATAAGCTTAAAACAGTACCAATGTATTCTCATTCCCATTTGACTATAAGAATTCTGACATAGGTTTCAGGGACCTAAAATCAAGGTGTCAGCAGCACGATGTTCCTTTCTGGAAGCTATGGGGAGAATCTGTTTCCTTACCACTTCCAACTTTTCAAGGACACCCACATTACTTGGCCCAAGGCCACCTGCAGAACCGGTAACACTGCATATCCCTAATTATTCTTCCTTGGTCACATTGCCCTCTGACTGCAGCAGGAAAATATGAGAGCTTCAGGGCTCTCCATTAGTTTGAGCTCATCCAGATGATCCAGGATATTCTCCCCATCTCAAGGTCTTTACCTTAATCACATCTGAAAAGAGCCTTTTGCCATGTAAGGTAACATATTCACAGGTTCTGAGGACTAGGAACTGACCATTTTTGAGGGATAGGGGGCATTATTTGGCCTGCCCCTGTGTACCTGAAATCTTTTGGATCCTTTTAGGTGTTTCAAACACCTTATAGAGTAGTCAAAACTGCACAAATGCAAGTATTACAAAACTTAGGTCTATACTTAGACAAATCTATTCTGAAAATAACACCAAAAGTTTAAGAATTTGGTCTTTATGTTAAACTAGTTTTTATGATCCTAAAATAATGTTTGGTTTGAGATCCCCATAGGATATTAGAAAAATTATTATGAAACTCTTTGGTAGAGGTAAGAGGAACTTTTAAAGTCCCATTTAGTTGACATCATCCATTGTTCTGTCAGTTTGCCACATTGACCTAGTCTGTAAGAATTATTTAAAACCTTTTGCACTCGGATGTCGAGTGTGACTCGACACGGTTAGCATTAGAATAAAGGAATCGAGAAAAAAGCAAGTGAGTGCAAAGGGTTAAAAGTTGCTAATAATATTATTACTAGCAAGGCCATGTAGAGGCTTTATCCCCTAGAACCGTGGTGGGCAAACTGTGGCTCGAGAGCCACATGCGGCTCTTTGGCCCCTTGAGTGTGGCTCTTCCACAAAATACCACGACCTGGGTGAGTCTATTTTGAAGAAGTGGCATTAGAAGTTTAAGTTTAAAAAATTTGGCTCTCAAAAGAAATTTCAATCATTGTACTGTTGATATTTGGCTCTGTTGACTAATGAGTTTGCTGACAACTGCCCTAGAAGATAAGGGACTGAGTCTACATAGTTAGTTGTCTTTTTTTGAGAAATTTGCCTAATATATTATCCAAGGATACATAGGCTGTATAAGTTTTGCTACTTGATAATTGTGTAGGAACATATCATGCCATTTCACAAAATAGAGTTCCATATTTTAAGAATTACTTGTCTTAATGTATAACTCCCTGTGTTTATTATTTTACTGCTTATATATATTTTTATATTTTATGATATAGAGACAAATATTTAATAAATATTTTTAAAACATATCTATAATAATAAAAGTATAATATGCTAATTAGACCGGACATCCTTCCTGATGAAGCCGGGGCTGCACAGGGTGCCAGAGGGAAGCCGGTGCTGGCAGTGGGGGGGAGGAAGGCCTACTCTTGCATGAATTTTGTGCATTGGGCCTCATATATATATATATATATATATATATATATATATACACACACACACACACATTTCTCTCTCTCTCTCTCTCTCTCTCTCTCTCTCTCTCTCTCTCTCTCTCCTCCCCCCCCCTCTCTACTTATAGAAGTCCCTACTTACAAAAGTCCATTCAAAACAATGTATATGATTTAAAAATATTTAACAACAAAAAAGTGAATCCTGACCCCTGCTTCACATCATAGGCATAATCAATTCTAGGTGTATTACAGGTATGAAAGTGTAGGGAAGCACAGGAGACTTGGTTGAAAAGTCTATAAGGAGGAAAATTCTGAAAAAAGGAGTGGGCTGAAAGTGGCCTACCCCGTTTATCGGAATTCTGACTTAGGAGAGTTTGGCCGAAGGTGGCTGCCCCTAATTATTCCTTGACCTTTCCAAACAAGTCTGTGTACATGCAGACCCTCGGGTGTTCACTGGAATCCTCATGCTTAACCTTTAGGTGTCCTTGCTTAAAGGACACTGCAGACACATGTGTCCTCCCAAGATTACTTACCTTACTGATTGTATCTAAAAGATAAACTTTATCTCAGACTGCTGTTACAATAAAAGCCTGAAGAGGCAGGCAATCAAGGCTGTCTGGTTCCTTTAGCCAGGCAGTCCCTTAGCGTTCTGTTTCACAGCAATCCTGTGTCAGAGTAATCATTCCTCCATTGCTCAGGGTCTGCTGGTCAGCCCTGGCATGAAAAGAAAACAATAAAACTTTTAGATAAAAAGTATAACATGTGAATTCCCTTGGGGTAGGAAAAGGTTTCATGACCAGAACACAAAGAGCCTCAAAATGGAAAAAAATGGTAAATATAAAAATTAAAAACTATTATCAAAATATTTACAAACCATATATCTGATAAAAAGTTAATATCCAAAATATATAAAGAACTCCTACAACTCAATAGGAAAAAAAAAAAGTGATACAATTAAAAATGGGCAAAGGGCCTTAGCTTGTTTGTCTCAGTGAACAGAGCATCAGCCCAGGGACTGAAGGGCCCTGGGTTCAATTCCAGTCAAGGACATGTACCTCAGTTGCAGGCTCTATCCCCAGCCTGGTCGCGGCATGTGGGGGAGGGAGGCAACCAATGGATGTGTCTCCCTCTCACATCAATGTCTCTCTCTCTCTCTCTCTCTCTCTCTCTCTCTCTCTCTCTCTGTCTCTACCACTCCCTTTCACTCTCTCTAAAAATCAATGGAAAAATATCCTTGGGTGAGGATTAACAAAAAATAATAAATAATAAATGGGCAAAGGACTTGAACAGACATTTCTCCAAAGAAGGCATAAAGTGACCAACAGGTATATGAAAAGATGCAAGTGAAAATGATAATGAGATATCACCTCACATCTATTAGGATGGCTAACATTAAAAAAAAGAAAAGAAAGAAAAAATATATTTAACAACTGGTGCTCTAGTGCTAATTCATCAAAGCAGATGCCAGCCCTAAAAGAATGGATGTCAGTTATAAAGAACCACTGGTACATCCATAACAACACATGCTTACTGAATAGTAAATATTTTTATACTCTGTAACTTACTTTAAACTCTGTGTTTTTCTGCTTTAAGTATCATCACGAACATATGACCCTTAACAAACTAAAATTATTTCAATAAACCATCACAGCTATGGTTGTTATTTTTATTGATATTGTGTTCAATTGTATCCTTTTAGGTTCTTGGCTGAGACCTCCTTGTAATAAAAGACAGACTAACAGGAGAAAAATAAACAGAAATTTAATAAAATGTATACAATAGTCCGCCCCACCTTATTCACAAGGGATATATTCCAAGACCTCCAGTGGATGTCTGAAATCGCAAATAGTACCAAACCCCAAAATACTATATTTTTTTCCATATATGTACATACTGATGATAAAGTTTAACTTATAAATTAAGAACAGTAAGAAATTAACAATAATCACTAATAACAAAATAGAACAATCATAACAGTATAATGCAATAAACGTTATGTGAGTGTGGTATTACTCAGTAAAAAAAAAAAAAGAATTACTTAAATGCAAGTACTGTAATATCACAACAGCCAATCTAATAGCCAAAACTACTAACTGACTAATGGGCAAGTAGCATATACAGCATGGATATGCTGGACAAAGGGATGATTCATGTCTCCAGTTGGATGGATTGGGATGTCACAAGATTCCATTATGCTACTCAGAACGACATACAATTTAAAATTTATTAATTGTTTATTACTCCAACCTTCTATTTAATATTTTTGGATCATGGATTACTGCAGGTAACTGAGGTCATAGAAAGTGAAACTCCAGATAAAGGATGACTACTGTACCTTCTGTATACATGGGAGATACCAAGGAAAACTGAGTAACTTCTAGAAAAGGCCTGATTCACCACCTTAAATACCATGTCCATTCAAATACCAAAGAAAGATGTTTGGAAGTTGTGGGCAGTTATGGGAGGTTACCAGGAAAAGAAAAGTACGAGGATATGGCTTTTATATAGATTTAAGTCTCTGCCTTCCCTATTTATAAGTCTCTAGAAATTTACCCATCATCCTCTTCCTGGTACCGTGAGACAGACCCCTTTGCAAATAGAGATTTCCCTCATAAATGTAGATGTCTCTTACAAAAGAGTAATTTCTTCTTGGGTTTTCAGAGCTTCTCCTGAATCTGCTGTTTCTTAAAAATAACCGGTTCAAAATAATCTTTATGCCAGAGGCATATTTTGGTGGCAAATTCTGCTTCCCTTCACTACTTTCTCCCTAACTTTTCAAGAACTACACAGTCATTTAAACTTAAAAAGTTTGGTGACTGTCAACTAATATATTCATTAAAATACATATTACTAGCACTAAGGATGCTTAGTCTAAATTATAGTTAGTTGATGTAGAGACACCACAAAAATGGAGTGAACGCTGCTGAATACCTATCCAAATGGATAGACAAGACTTGACATTTATGAACAATGGAATCATGAACATACCTACTTAGGCAAAAAAAAAAAATCATTTTTCTGGTTTTCATAAGCCAGATAGAAAAAAATGTGGTGAATACTTATTAAGGGCTTATAAGCTTAATAAATGGCATGATTTATGTTTAAAGTACATAATCCTATTTCATGTACTTAGCCCCCATATCCTTCAGAATTTTAAAATGCACACCAGAGCTACCATTATAGTCATTGAGAGCAGCATATTTTTTTAATTTTTAAAAATATATTTTATTGTTTTCATAGAGGAATGGAGAGGGAGAGAGAGAAGGAGAAGTATCAATGATGAGAGAAAATCATTGATCAGCTGCCTCCTGCACACCCCCCACTGGGGATTCAGCCTACAACCAGAGCATGTGCCCTGACCAGGAATCAAATCATGACCTCCTGGTTCATCGGTCCACACTCAACCACTGAGCCACATCAGCCAAGCACTTTTCCTATTTTTTTTTTTTCGGTCTTTTGCCAGCCTAACCTATCCCCTTTCTTCTGGGTATTTATTATTAAAACTTAAGAATTCTGCTTAGATATCATATTTTCTGGAAATATCTTGATCCCGTAACACTGAAAGATGTCCTTTTTCACATGCTTCCATAATGCTTTCTATTTAGTTCCTTTTTAATAATTTTATTCTGCATGGTCATTGGCTATTTTCTTGTCTGGATTCTCACTGTCCCCCAGTATCCTACAAGCAATCACTGTGCCATTCACCATCATGTTCCCATTACCTAAAATGTGCTTAAACAATCAGATTTCCATAAAAACTTAGCAACTGAATCAATGCCAAGGTGTTGTCTCTACCTTGCAAACACATACTCTTTAATAAGTCAAGTAAACAGTCATGGGTACTGCAGAATTACAAATGCACCGTTACAGTTGGTGTGAGAGCACAAAAGAGAGGCAGTTAACTGGGTCTTGGTGAGCCAGAGTCACCTACAGGGAGAGGTGACATTTCCAGCTGTCGGCCTCTATAGTGCTGTGCAGCACTCAGGATCACAGCTTCCTGAGTAATTGCTCCCTTGCACCTTGACAAAACAATGCATAGCTTTTACCTGTTTATCTTTACCAAGAAACATCATAGAATGCCCTACTTGGAAAGAAAGATGAGAACAGGATGTCTCTCTCTTTCAAGTTAATCAATGTTTTACTGTGAATTGAGCAATAAGTAGATAAATATCCCACACCAAGGGCTAAGTGACTGGAAGACAGAAGCTTATCGACTGTCACTTCTGTCAAACTGTCCCAATTTCACACTCTGCCACTCTTCCTATTATGGAAGGGAAAAGATACCAACTTGGAACAATAATCAAGAGAAGCACAGACTGAAATGAAACTGGTTTTCATAATGTATCTTCAGAACAGATAGCTAAAAGCAGACATTAAAAATTCACATTAAAATAGAGATAGAATGACATCTACTGGTTGAGAGAATTTGGCCTTGTGGAGAGCTAGTAAAGTTTTTCCCATATGAAGTTTAACTGTTTCCCTTTCGCCTTACATATGAAACTCCAATTAATGATAATGGAAATCACCTATACACAATAGGGGAGGAATTGACCTATTATCTGTGCTGTTCTAATAATAATGAAAGAAAATTAATCTTCTACTGACCAGCATTGTAGTTGGAAGTATTTTATAAGTGGCTTTAAATGACTGACTTTATCTCTGTGCATAAAAGCAGTATTTCATGATCATCCTTTGTACAAACATAAAATTCACCATTTTTCTTATAAATAAATGTAGGATCTCTGACCCTAGTGTATGTGGTGTTACCATAATTACACATGGAATTAAATTTGGTTATTTTCTCTTACTGATCTGTCTCATGTTGATTTGATTATTAGACCAGCTGGAAGAATCTTGAAAGGTAGAAGAAAATTTCTTCCTCCCCCACACCAGTCACAGGTGTGTTTCATAATCTGCCCCTCACTTTAGACTGTACAAAGAGGGTCCATATCTCTTGTAAGTATCAGCTCAAGCAGGATAGTTAAAGGCAAGATTCATAATTACATATACGGGGGAAATCTCCTTTGATACTAAACTTAAAAACTTAAGAGTTACATGCATTATTCATCTATAAACTTTTATTAGGTGCCTTCTCCGTTCTGGAAAATGTAATAAGTACTAGAAATATACAGAGGAACAATGACAACAACAAGCATAATCTGTCATGGAAAAAATTAGTGTCAAGAAACAAAAAATTAAATCAAGTTAAATGTACTAATAAAACATTAAGAATATTAAAATTGTGATAAATGTTAAAAAGCAAATAAATCAGGGTTAATGGATAGAAGCAATCTGGGTTGGGCCTATTTTAGAATAAGAACGGTCTCCAGATTGTGCCTGAGATTTTTTTTTAAAAAAAAGGAAAGATTAACATTCACTCTATTATGAATGTGAGAAAATTTTAGGAGAAAGCGTGACAGAAAGGAGCACTGAGCCACACCAGCCAGGCAATTATATTTTTAATAAAGGTTTCATATGAGAAGGAAAGGGCTCAAATGCTAATATTTATTCTTTTACCTATGAGAAATATATAATTGAAGGAAATTAATTTGAGCAAACATTTTGCTTTAAATATTGCAAATCAATTCCATTTCAAGGTAAAGGGAAATTCTCTATATATTGATAATTTTATCATCATTTAATTTTGACCTTTACAGCAATTGCTTTCTTGTCATAAGTAACAATTAGGGACACCAATTCAGATCAATAACATCACACTCACCTAAATAAATCTAAGTCAAGCATCACTGCATCTCTAACTAATCTCTAGTTTCTCTCATTCTGCATGTTTTAGGAGTTATAATCACATTCCTTAATAATGATTTTCTTCAAAAGTCATTTGGAAATAGAAAAGGTGTGGGTGTGTGTGCGTGTGTGTGTGTGTGTGTTTTCATCACAACAGAATAAAGATATCTATAACAAACTAATTGGGCATGATTAGAGAAAGGAATTCATGGCCCTCTCATAATCACATTTGCAAGATTTGACTTAAAGGAGATGACATAAGTCCTTTTAAGCAGCAGTATATTTATTTTAAAAAATTATTCTGAATTCAAATATGTGAAAAGGACTCATTAGAAAAACTAACTATACCACAGCTGATTTAGAATATGAATTTTAAGCAGAAGGAATAAAAAAATTTTAAATTAGCAACATGGAGGATAAATACATACTCTGCTAGTCATAGAGAAATGCAGAGCTTTTGACCTCCAGTAGTTGATAGCCTAAATGAATAGCATACAACTAGGCCCTTGAAGAAATTAAAGGGGGAGGGAAAAAAGGTAGAGAATGCTGACACCTGTGAACAGCAAATCATGCATGAGCCAGTGGGAGTCTATAGCAATTCTAAGACAAAGATAAGAAGACCAAGGTTTACATTCCACAACAGAGGAAGGTAAAAAATATTGGGAAAGTGAGCTGGTGAGAAGGGAGTTTTTTTATTGTCACAATCATTAGTGACTATACTACTAGCACTTAGCAATAAGGTCCCTTTAAATATATGTTAAAGGGCAAGATAATTTTTAATGCTGCTGATAAATGAAGCATTTCAGTTAATATTTCATTTTTAGTATTATCATATCTATCAGCATTCTATTTTTTTCCAAAAAAAATCCCCTACTATCTATTTAAACATAAAAGCAATTGATGCTATCACTTGGAAACTATTTAAAACCATATATTTTTTAAATTGCACATAATCTTTCAACACCAAAAAGAAAGGCTATCAACCTATAAACATTTGGGGGAACACCAATACTAATACTTTTATTTTATATTTTTACATATTTGAAAATTTAAATTGTGTTATGTTATATTATAAGCACTATTTTTCATCCAGTTTGTATTGTTTTCTTATCAAAACATTTCTCTAGTCATAAATTCACACCCAAACAGGATGAGAAGGGTGTCTGTATAGTGTGAGCAGACATCCAGGAGTGGGGAGTCAGCTGAGCTGAGTGAAGGGGCATCAGCCCTCTGAAGGGGTGGTAATGGCACAGAAGATTGGCTATACAATGCAATTGTCAAATAAGTAAATACATTAAGATAATGTGAGCTAGCCTTCTAACTGTCAGAGAATGAAATTACAAATACACAATAGGAGAATTCTCCTACCTTCCATGTGGTGGGGAATTGAAATTGGGAGTATAGTGTGAAGTCATGGTTTTCAACATACAGAGCTAGATATAGAAATAAACAACATGGAGTCACTATATATACAGGGGTGGGCCAAAGTAGGTTTATAGTTGTAAGTATGCAAAACACTTTATTCTTGTATTATTATTTATTATTGTATTTATTATTATTAACCTACTTTGGCCCACCCTTGTACATATATGTGTGCATACACATACTGTGTTCACAGAGATGGCCTAGAGTGAACCATACACATAGCAATAAGTATACCTAACACCCAGCTCTTGGTTTCTAAATACCATTCTCCACCAAAAGGATCTAGGACTTTTTATAGAAATGATTACTTCAAGAGGTGAGGCAGGAAAAGTGCAAGATGAGACAGGACATATTATTTCTTCCTTAATGCAAGTAAATATTCAAGAAATGATTAGGCCATGTAAAAAAAAAAAATCATAGGGGACAACCTGAAGAAATGCTTACTGACCAAATTGGAAGAAATTTGAGTATCAGAATAAATAAGCAAAGTCATGGATTATAAAGCACTAACAAAAAATAGGAAACCATGAGTGCATGATTTTGTAAGTAAGGTCCTAGAAAATGTTTGTTAATTTCAAAAGAGAAAAGAATAATTAATAGACAGCAGCTTAACGATGTGATCAAAGTGAATACCATTAGCAGAACCACAGATCAAAACAGTGCACCCCCTGATAAGACGCAGGAAGGAGACACCATCACCTCTGCAGTATTCCTCCTCAGAATGCAAAACTTAATGTGATCATGAGTAAGCAAAAGATAAACAAAAATTGAAGGGCATTTGAAAATTACCACTCTCATCTTTAAAAGGATAAAGGTCATGAAAGTCAAGAAAAAAACTGAGGAACTGTTCCAAAGGGAAGAAGAGTGAAGAAAGCTCCATGAACAAAATGCAGTGAAAGGTTTAGAACCGGATTCTTTTTGTATAAAACATGTTATTGGAACAACGGTATAATTTTAGTAGGATTCCAGGATTAGATGATGGTAATGTATGTGTTAAATTCCTGCTTTGGGTAGTTTTTTATGATGGTAAGAAAATGAGGAATGTACTGCATGTAAGCTGATGTCCTGGTTGCTTCAAAAGAATAAAAGATAAATGTTCAGAGAGGAACCATGATGATGGCATAGGTAAAAACCTGAACTTGCTGCCTCGCACAACCACTTCAAAACTACAACTAAAAGACAAAACAGATGTCATCCAGAACCACGGGAAGGCTGGCTGAGTGGAATTTATACAACTAGAATGAAAGAGAAAAGCACACTGAGACTGGGAGGAGGTGCGGAGGTGGGGAAGTGAAGTGCAGAGGTACAGAGGCACGCGCGGAAAAGGGCTGGCAACTGAGTACACTTCTGTCCTTTTCAATGGGAGATACAAGCTCCTGACTGCTCTGAAATCCAGTTCCGGGTGAGACTCTGGGGACCAAGACTCATACTGGGGAAACTGGACTGTCTGGCATCAGGCCTAAACATGAGGGTGGCTTTCTCTCAGAGGTGCTTGCAGCGATCATTGTTCCTGCATGGGGCCGCATAAGACAGAGACCCGGGGACCCATTCAGGGTAGGGCTGACAGTCAGCCATTGCTGATTGCTCCACCCTGGTGATTACCTGAGACCCTACCCCACCCAATTTCCAACCCCACCCAAGCTGTGCACAGAGGCTTTTGCATATGAATGGCCTGGCCTTTTGTAATCTAAAACCTAACATATTGCAGCTGGGTCAGAGAGACCCAGAGCCTCCAAAAGAAGGCCCAAAGAAGGACAGCAGCTTGCATTGCTTCACAGCTGGGCCTCATCTGGGCACCTCCAAACCCCAAACAAAGAGGAGGAATTTGCAGATCTCTCTGTAGCTCCTGCTAGGTGGCCTCAGGCAGTGGCTGGCTTTGCACTTCCTTGGAGATCCAAGAGCCAGTGTACCCAGTGGTCAGAGTGAGACCATCCAGATTACAACTCTTCACATCCATAAGGGACACACTCAGGGGGCAGACTC
Organism: Eptesicus fuscus; assembly: GCF_027574615.1. NCBI lineage: Eukaryota > Metazoa > Chordata > Mammalia > Chiroptera > Vespertilionidae > Eptesicus > Eptesicus fuscus. Next base: position 96,247,805 of record NC_072478.1, read on the forward strand.
AGTGAGCACCAAAGCCCTACTGAAGCAAGACTTGCCCCATAAGGGTGTCTCCAGCACAGAAGTTCTCCCATCATAGACACAACTGATCCTCACAGGCAATTGGTCTGGAGGTCAATTCCTCCCAGTGATACCAACAGCAATCAAGGCTTAACTACAACAAGACTGCACACACCCACAAAGGGGTACACCAAGAGTGTCCACGTCAGGTAATTAGGGAGGCTGAGCACACAAAGCCACTCTATCAACACAGGGAAGCAGCCGAAATGTGGAGACAAAGAAACAGATCACAAATGAAAGAAACGGAGGAAAGCAAACTACTGGATATAGAGTTCAAAATCATGGTTATAAGGTTACTCAAGAATCTTCTAGAAACCCCCAAGAAATTTAGTGAGACCCTCAAGGATATGAAAAAAGGATCAAATAGAAATTAAGCATACACTTACTGAAATAAAGAATAATATACAGAGAGCCAACAGCAGACTAGAGGATCACAAGAATCAAGTCAAAGATTTGAAATACAAAGAAGCAAAAAACACCCAACCGGAAAAGAAAAAAGAATCCAAAAATATGAAGATAGTGTAAGGAACCTCTGGGACAACTTCAAGCATACCAACATTCGAATTATGGGGGTGCCAGAAGAAGAGAGAGAGCAAGATACTGAAAAGCTATTTTAAGACATAATGACAGAAAACTTCCCCACCTGGTGAAAGAAATAGACTTACAAGTCCAAGAAGCACAGAGAAGCCCAAACAAAAGGAATCCAAAGAGGACCACACCAAGACACATCATAATTAAAATGCCAAGGGCAAAAGACAAAGAGAGACTATTAAAAGCAGCAAGAGAAAAACAGTTAGTTACCTACAAGGGAGTACCCATATGACTGTCAGCTGATTTCTCAACAGAAGCTATGCAGGCCAGACGGCAGTGGCAAGAAATATTCAAAGTGATGAATAGCAAGAACCTACAACCAAGATTACTCTACCCAGCAAAGCTATCATTTATAACTGAAGGTCAGATCAGAAAAAGCTAAAGGAGTTCATCACCGCCAAACTGTCATTATATGAAATGCTGAAGGGTATTCTTTAAGAAGAGGAAGAAGAAGAAAAAGGTAAAGATAAAAATTATGAACACCAAAGTGACAACAAATAAATATCTATCAACAAGTGAATCAAAATTAAGTGAATAAAAAATCTGATGAACAGAATAAACTGGTGAATATAACAGAATCAGGGGCATAGAAAGAGAGTGGACTGACAATTATTGGGGGGAGGGGGTGGGGGAGTGCGGGAAGAGACTGTACAAAAATTGTACACCTATAGATGAGGACAGTGGGGGAAGGGGGAAGGGCAGGGGGTTGGGAACCGAGTAGAGGGGAGCTATGTGGGGGGAAAAAAGAGGAACTGTAATAATCTGAACAATAAAGATTTTAAAAAAAAAAAGATAAATGTTCAAATACCACAGATATCATAGGAAATATTCTAAAGTAATACATTAAACAAAAAGTACAGTAAATACACACTACACTATCAGGTGGTCAGGGGACATCAAGTCAAGTCAGCCCCGCTCTAATGTTAAAGGGACAAGAAGTTATTTGTACTTTCCTGCAAATTTGAGATTCTTTCAAAATATTTTAAAATTCCAATAAAAAATAATCTGAACTTTAGATAAACAACATTCAATTCTTTTCATCAAAGTGGTTGGTTAGGTCTGAGAGGAATATAGGGATTGTGGTGAAGGGCTGGTAGGTAAATAGTATTGAATTTGAGGAGAGGAGGGTGATGTAAATGTTCAAAAACTGAGTATGGTGATTATTAAACAGCTCCATGAATATCCTACCACTGAAATAGAGAATTGTATGGTATATGAATCATATATCAATAAAGATGTTACCAAAAAAAATTAGTTCCATTTTCCCTTTCTCCTATGTTTAAGTATTTAATCAATAAATACAATTTTTTTTCAGTCACCATACAAATTATTAGTGGTGGGTACTACAATAAATAATAAACAATCTTATTCATTGAGATACTATTTATCATGAGAGTGCAATCAAACACACAATTATATAGTAAAAATAAAAATAATGGTGAGAATATATATAGAGTATGTCAGTGGATCCTATAATAAAAGATACCTTTTAAAGGCTTGAAAAATCAGAGGAAGTGATACCTGATTTGATTTCTAAAGAAGTATGAGGTAGTGGGTAAAGCATTCCAGCCGCATGTGCAAGTTCATAAGCAAGAGAAACTGTATGACCTGCCCTCATATTATAATCATGCAATATGGCAAGAAAGCAAAAATCAAAGAAAAGGAGAAAGACTTGAGAGTAGAGATATAGATATAGATAGATATAGATATAGATATAGATATAGATATAGATATAGATATAGATATAGATATAGATATAGATATAGATATAGTTATAGATATACCAGACTGTCTAGTTGATTTGGCAGAAGTTGGGAGTGAGACTTGATTATAAATGGTTACCACCAACTTCTATGGTACCATATCCTCTAAAGCTACTGATTCCTCAGCTTACTGTGTCTTACAGGTATTATTTACAGGTGTCAGAGATTCATGAAACATTAGAAAAAAAACTTGACTTGCAGTATATATTTAATATCTCTGAAATGCCATGTTTTCTTAATATCAAGTTTCATGTTTCCTCTTCAAACCAAATGCCTGATATCATTTTCTTTGTACGCCTTAGTACTAATCATTTTTAATATTGTTTGCTTCTCCTGCTAAAATGTAACTACCAAGAAAGAAAAAAAAAGAATCTTTCTTGCTCAATGCTGCATCTTCAGTGCCTAGAATAGTGCATGATACTTGGTAGGCACTCAACAAATATATGTAGAACATTCATCAACCTCCCATTAGTATTCAATTGTATTTATTTGTTTAAATGAGGAAATGTTAAGAGTGTGTTGAATCGACACACTTTTGTGAAGTTTTCCCAGGGATGGAAGAGGAATTAGTGATAGTGGAGGGGCTAGCTAGGAAAGGGTCAAGAAACTGTTATTTTTCTCCAACCTCGTATTTTTGAAAGATAGAGATCATTATCCTTGAGAAAGCAGAGACCATTACATCGACAGTCTCTTTGATCTAAAAAGGTCTTAGCAAAGTATTGACTTTTGGAGCACATGTCAGACGTAACTGATCTTCCCAGGTAAGCAAGCATCCAAACAAAGCTTCATGTGGATTTTCTGTTTTCCTTTGTTTCATCAAATCTGACTTACATGGTTGCCATGGAAATAAGCACAAATTGAATCATGAAGCTTTTAGAAGCAATAGTGCAGCAAAAAATGGAAGGAAGGGATATTTTTCTTAATTTTTTAAAATTGGTAACTCTCAGAATAAGGAAGATAATATAGAAAAGGAGAAAAGTTAATTATTATAGTTTGTAACCAGGCTATGTTTTGTAAGTGCTGTGAAAAAATAAAAAATGTTGCTGCAATGAATCAAAGCAGATACAAGAAGAATACTCCTATATATTATTATATGAATATATCATAAACCATAAAACCTCTAAGCCAATATAACAGCAATTAGCTTATACATGTGTACACATTTACTTGTCCAATCTCAGCCTCATAAGCATTTCCTATTTATTTTCAACTATACCAATAAATAAAACCATAAATAAATAGAATAATTAAATTGACACATATAAAAATAAATCAACTTTCTTTTCTAAAAAGTAGCATTTGCTTCTGTAGGTTTCTGATTTAAGAAGAAACAAGAACAAATCTATGGTTTAACTGGTCTAGCTCAGTGGATAGAGCATTGGCCTGTGGACTCAAGGGTCCCAGGTTTGATTCCAGTCAAGGGCATGTACCTTGGTTGCGGGCACATACCCAGTAGGGAATGTGCAGGAGGCAGCTGATAGATGGTTCTCTCTCATCAATGTTTCTAATTCTCTATCCCTCTTCCTTCCTCTCTGTAAAAAAATCAATAAAATAATTTTTTAAAAAAGGAACAAATCTAGGGCCCAGCTGGTGTGGCACAGTGGTAGAGTGTCAACCTATGAACCAGGAGATCACATTTGATTCCCAGTCAGGACACATGCCTGGGTTGCTGGCTCAATCCCAGTAGGGGGTGTGCAGGAGGCAGCCAATTGATGATTGTCTCTCATCATTGATATTTCTATCTCTCTCTCGCCTTCTCCCTTGCTCTCTGAAATCAATAAAAATATATTTTTAAACAAACTAAAAAGCTTAAGAAAAAAGAAGATAACAAATCTATGAACTCAATAAGGCAACTGCAGTGAGCAACAAGGTAGCAAAGCCAGTTTCAAAAGTACTGCATAAAATGTTAATTGACCAGAATTTGGGACAATGAAAAAAGCCACAGCATAGGATCAGATTTCCCAGATGGAAAATGAATACCAAGGAACAACAATAACCCTCACCTTTCGATGGTATATTTTTTAATTACACTTTTGTTATTTTTAGCTTATCAAATTATATAACTTTAAATTGGCTTTATCCAGAATATGTCTAATAGCTACAGTTAATCGGTGAAAATAATTTCCCACTGTGATTGGTAAGGTAGTAGTTTGTGCCATGCTGGCCCTTCTCATTGAAAACTAAGCAGTTTATTTATTGCCTTTATAGTTAATGCCTTTTTGAAGCCTATTACAATATCTGAGTGGTGTTTATTGAGCATGGTATGTTTTCCTCTCTTGTTCCAAATCTAACTTTTAGAATTCTTTTGTCATACAGAAAAAGGAGGTAACCATGACAACTAATAAGCTAAGGTGAAATTCAGTTACAGTTCACTAGTTTCCTGCATGTTAAGGGATATTTGCCAATGGCAACCTTCTCCATATGATATTAAAGAATCTAACAGGAAACATCATTTTTAATTTGAAGTTTTAAGTCCTAAAGTATTCTGGAAGGCCTTTCTTTGAGAAATTGAATTTTTTTTCTGAATAAAGGATAAGAGGATTTAAGAGAGTTACCTTTAAGGTTCCTGCAATTATAACTCATTTGAACTTGATGAGTCTCATTCACCTCCCTATGAATATTATATCCTAAGATCAATAGATAATACAAACGGCATTTGCCTGTTAGGGAGGGTCAAGAAAAGTAATCTTCTGGTGATAGGAAGAAATATTAGGAAATGAAAGTACTGTTCAAAAGACTGTGTGTGGTTTTGAAGTTACTGCCACAATAGAATAATCAATAGATAACTGGGACCTTCATTTAATCATTCATGCCTCATTGCTCATGAGCATTATTAAATATTCTCTTGGTTTCTCAGAAGGTTGTCTTTGAAGTTGCCACATGAAACATTTTTCTGCATGAAGAATTATAATTCACACACAAAAAATATGTGATACTCATGTGTAGCTATGAGATAAAAAGAGATAAAAACTTGCACATAGCTCAACCATTGCTCATTGACCTTGGGCTACAAGATTATTTTTACTAAAATATTCTTGCCTCCTTTTGAGAAGTCAGTTTTGACAAATAGCCAACCATATCCTATTGACCATGTGGTCATACTGGACCTAGAAAAAACAACAACATTTAAACCACAGCTGTTCCAGTATATATGAGAATTTAATTAAAAAGCCGGTCATCTTTCTCATAAAAATATTCTTTGTCAAACCTTATGGTAAATTAAAACCATTTTCTTCAGGCATGTCATATTTGCCAGCAAAATGATTAATGAAAGCATTTGCTGAGTCCAAATGGAAACTTAGAACCACTGTGCCACAAGTGTTAGTGTTTCTTAAAATCCTAAATATGTAGCAGACATGACCCAGAGCACAAGAGTTAGATCACAAAGTGGAATTCTAAACATAGCCAAAAAGGAGATGTAGCCAAAGGCATTGAAGTGATTTGTTTATAAAAATTCAAGATCCTATAGAAAATCTTGTAATTTCTGAAGAACAAACCTTTAGAAATGAGTCATTTTGACTAACTTTATGTTTCCATACATAAAACATCCATACATTCATTTGAAAAGATCTCCAAAACCCATTCTAAGGGTAAAATTGAGATGAAGTTTGCACAGAAGTTGTTCCATAATCCTTCAATAATGGCAAATGTTTCATTCTAAAATAATGTTCCCAATTCAGTCAAAAGGCATTTATTAGTAGTTAATATGGGCTAATAATTACAGTAGGAGTTTACATGGATAAATAAACCACATTCCTTACTCTCAAACAGTGGGGAAGCCAGGCACACAGACAGACTGCACTACCCAGCAATGGAACCATGCTCACAGGAAGCCTGTCTGATCTACGTGGGAATGCCAAGAGAATGGCCACAGAATAAGTGATATTTTAACGCAGTCTTGATGAACAAGTTTTCTATATTCAGAAAATATAAAAAGACAATCTATGGAAAGAGTATAAATTTGGAAAAGGATTGGAGTTTTGAAACTCATGGATGATCTGAGAATTGTGAAAAAGTCAGTGTTACAGAGCACAGAATGCAAAGAAAGATGCTGCTAATATACCTGAAGAAGGATTTGTTGCCATGTTTTAAATATTTTCAATGGTTAATACAAGAGATAGCAGGTTGAACACAAATTCAGTTATAATAGGGATAGTATTAAGGGTCCTAATCAATAAACTTTGTAATTGATTACATTGGAGAAATGAGGGGAAAGGCAGAAGTTAATGATGACACTAATCTTTCCTGCACAGAATTAAAGTCAATAGTAATGCCATTAACTGAGACAGGAAATAAAAATAAGAAACTGACAGGAAGATAGTGAATTCTATTTTCAACACTTCAAGTTTGAATTTCCTGAGGAACATCTATTAGAAATGCAGACATTTTGTTACAAATACAGAAGTGGATCTCAGGAGAGGGATCAGGTCCAGGAGACACGTAGTTGGAAATAACTAACTCCAGATGGTACATGAAGTGAACTGAATAGCTACATACAAGAAATACCTGTCTAGAAACATGTTCTCTAGACCTTCCAAAATATACCTTGTTCTTTCACCCTTACATCATTAATAAATAAATTTAAAATCATATTCTTCCATTATATGGATTAACCACTTTAATATATTCCTTTTTGTCAATCAAAAATAAAGTAAAATGTATCTAATCATACCAGAACTATATATATTGTATAGCTGTATAGTAATAGAACCTCTATTTTACAGAGAAAGAAATGTTATAAAGAATGAATATTAGCCAGAATGCTGAAGAGTATATTGTTCATCACTTTGGGACTATTTTTATAATAAAACCTACACGCTGTCTAACAAGTTCCTTTGAGAATGAAGAGAAAAACACATTAAAATTGAAAAAAAATGCAGTGCACACAGAGCCTTTCCCTCCTCCTTCTCCTCCTCTTCCTCCTCCTTCTCCTCCTCTTCCTTCTTCCCCTCCCCCTCCCCCTCCCCCTCCTCCTCCCCCTCCCCCTCCCCCTTCTCCTCCCCCTCCCCCTCCCCCTCCCCTTCCCCCTCCCCCTCCCCCTTCTTCTTCTTCTTCTTCTTCTTCTTCTTCTTCTTCTTCTTCTTCTTCTTCTTCTTCTTCTTCTTCTTCTTCTTTTCTTCTCTCTCTCTCTCTCTCTCTCTCTCTCTCTCTCTCTCTCTCTCAGCTCCAAAGGCCCTCCTTTTGCCTCTGTAACTTGTTTCCTGAGTCCACACAGCCCAGCTAGTTCACTTTTTCTACTTCTGTGACTTTCTAAATGAACTTTTTTTTATTGTTTAAAGTATTACATATAGTAGTACATATATCTCCTTTTTCCCCTATTGACCTTCCCCCAGCCTCCCCTACCCCCTATCGCATGCCCTCATCCCACCCCCCCCCTCAGTGTCTAAATAAACTTTTGATTGTACCTGAAATAAATATAAACGAAATGAAATGAAAAAATGCAGTTGGAAATTACAGCATAACAGCTCTATGGTCTGGCTACATGCTTTAGGGCAGTGGTTCTCAACCTTTCTAATGCTGTGACCCTTTAATACAGTTCCTCATGTTGTGGTGCCCCCCAACCATAAAATTATTTTCGTTGCTACTTCATAACTGTAATTTTGCTCCTGTTATGAATCATAATGTAAATATCTGTGTTTCCCGATGGTCTTAGGCGACCCTGCTAGCGGTCGCAACCCACAGGTTGAGAACCGCTGCTGTAGAGCCCAAGACCATTGGAAAACACAGATATTTATGACTTCATGACTCAGAAAATGAATTATTCTGATTACCCATAAGTGTTCACTTTACCTAGTTAGTGATTCATATAGATGCACTCACCATTGAGACACATAGGAAAAGCTATTTGTATAATGACCATAATGACAAGAAATGAACAAACCAAGCCACACTATTATTTTACTCTGAACACAGGACTGTGCAGATGGGGTGGGTATTCTAATTTAATCTTTCAGAAGACAATTCTGAGTATAAGATCAACATACTCCATATTTTTCAATACTGGGAATTTTGACTCCATCTATGTTTTAGTTTTTACTATAGATTATATTTATAAAAAACAGTAGTCAGGATATAATTTCACATAAAATGTATACAGATTAGCATATAATATGTCAAATGAGTAAAAAATTACATATATATTATAATACTAAAGGCCCAGTGCATGCAATTAGTGCACAGGTAAAATCCCTAGGCCTGGCCGGCGATCAGGGTCAATCTGTGGGGCAAACGGCTGGGTGATCAGAGGGCCCCCCTGGAATCCGCCTTGGCTGGCCTGGGGCCTGCAGGCTGGGGGCAGCTCCTGCATTGAGCGTCTGCCCCCTGGTGGTCAGTGCGCATCATAGCAACCAGTCATTCTGCCAGTCGTTCCGCAGGTCAGTCAATATGCATATTAGGCTTTTAATATATAGGATACACAACTATATATTATATATTGTATATACATAGGTAAATATATATAGGTATTATATGTATTTATATATAAAAGTGAAAGGAAACACTCTGAATTCTGACCTGTTAATATTTCCCGAGTCTGTTTATGGTTTGTAGTTTTGTCACCTTCTTCATAATTGATGGGGTTTTCCCAAATTTTGACAATGAACTGAAAATTACAAATAAAAAATCCATGTTTTTCCATTTGTCACACACTGAGCTACACATTTTTCTCTTTTCAAAGTTTTCACCTACCATTTTTTCACTTAGGTGTTTTAAAAGCTCAAGAAAAATAATGACTCACTATTTTCACAATTGTTTAGACCCTTGTAATTGAATTGAATTCTGTGAATGTGGTTCAAGAGCTTCCAGCTATGATAGGTTTACTTGTTAACACCTCGCCCCTGATGCGTTAAAATGTTTCTACAACTTTTGTATGCATTTTGTGTAAGTCACATAGCACAACTCTCCCTGCATACCAAAAAAATCCACTTTGAAGCCATACCCATGACTAAATAGAAGCATGCTACCTGGCCATTTGCAACATCTGCATAAAACTGATTATTTTTAAGGAATTACACAGCATATTTTCTAGTAATAAAACTAGAAGCAAAGATCCTTTTCCTAACACTTTAGTTACTAATTATTATATTTTTTTAGTTCTACGTGGTTGCAAAGTAAACATATAGAATGAAAATGCACTTATACTAGTAAACCCACTTTTAGTATACACCAATGTCTGAGAAGTATTAATTTCATCCAGTAGTTAAAGTTCCATAGAAATGCAATATCATTTCTGCAGCCCAGGGATTCTTGGGAGATGGAGGATTCAATGACTCTCAGCCTGGTTAGCCTCTCAGTTCTCACATGTGCACCTTTAATGAGAAAGCAGCTACTGGGAAGAACAGATAAGCAGGGCTCAGGAGAGTGAAAGTGAGGTCCCAACTGTCTTCCTCCTGATGGACATAGATGTTTCTCTGGACAAAAGGTGAGTCTGGAGTATAGCATCAGAGAGACCGGAGACAGGAATTACATTGCTATAGCAGGCCTGTTCTCCTTGGAGCTCAAACACTAATTGCTGAAAAGGTGAACTGAGACCCTCCCCCCATCCATTATACTTAAAGACCATGAAGAGAACAGGGAGAAGGGAAGCATCTAGAAGTGAATGACAACTTGCCACCTATTACAACATCAACCAACATGTACAGAGTCCTGCAACTTACACCACTCATGGGATGCCAATACTTAAGGTACCCAACAACTGGCATCCATAGGAAAATTACCACAAGCTCTGTGGGACACCATCAACACAAAAGAGGAAATGAACAAACAGAATGAGCCCTTAGGGTATTAGAGATTCTGGGGGGAGGATAACAACATGACCAAACCTAAAATAAGAGCACAAGAGCACATTAATTAAAAAAAAGTATGAAACAACGTTCTAAAAACAGAAAACATCACTTCCAAGCTAAAGGAATGTTCTTAAGTGAGAGAATGAAGAGTTGATGATATTTGAATTAGTAGAGTAACATGATCAGCTCAAACCTTCCAATGAGTTCCCCTCTTATTCAAAATAAAACCACAATTTCTCACTATGACTTGTAAGGCCCACTGTGATCTTGCATTTCCCTTTGACACAGTGAGTATGATCATGGCTCTTCAACTATTTAATGAGGCCACCCACATTAGGGAGGGCAATCTTCTTTACTCAAAGTCTTATCAATTTAAATACTAATCTCACCCAAAAAACATTTGTCCAGAAACATATAGAATAATGTTTGACCACATATCTGGGCACTGTATCCCACCCAGGTTGACAATAAAATTGATAATTACATAAAGAAAAGAACTACTTAACAGTAAAACAAAAATAAAAGCGATAAACTAAAGTCAAATATATTCTAGAAAGATTAGTGATAAAGTATTTTAAAAACGTATTCCTATGCCTATTTCCTCCATGAGGAAAAGGATTACTTCTGTCTTATTTACTTCTGGAGCCTCCATCTCTCAATACAGGCACTGGTATACAAAGAAACTTAGTGCCTTTAAAAAAAAAATCCAGAAAAAAAGACAAGAGGAAGGAGAAATAAAAGGAAAGAAAAAATATTCCAACTTCTTAAAAAATTACATTGTCCTTATTTTTTCTCCATTTCCCTCTTTTTTATATTGAGTATTCTCTACTGAATACGTATTATTAGTTTTAAATCCTTTACATTAAAAAAAATATGGTGAATTATTTCCCTTTATATGTCCAAACATAGCTTTCTTTTTTGCTTTGAGCAATTTATATAAGAAAAACAAAGAAATGGAGATACTTGGATCCATCTCAATCAATTTTTTTTAAATTGATTTCAGAGAGGAAGGGAGAGGGAGAAAGAAACAGAAACATCAATGATGAGGGAATCCCTGATTGGCTGCCTCCTGTACACCCCTCACCTGGGATTGGGCCCACATCCAGTGCACATGCCCCGACCAGAATTCGAACCGTGACCTCCTAGTTCACAGGTCTATGCTCAACTACTGAGCCACAGCGGCCAGCCATCCCAATCAATTTTAATACTCAATTACTACCTGGTTTCTTACATGAAACTAAAGATTTCCTTATGAAAATAATGACTGGTTTAAGTAAAATTTATATTTTATAAAAAAGAGCCATATAATGAAGATAAAAGCCTAAACAGGAATTCCTGTAAGCAAAGCTTATCCAAATCCATTGAAAGAGAAAATTAATTTCCCCTTAATATATCCGTAGACAAATAAAATGTATCAATGGCAAAAGAGCCAATTAAAGTAAATTTTTATAAGCTATAAATTCAAAGAATAACATAATATGAACCACATAAGCAGAGCAACATAAATCAACTTTCCTTTGCCAAAGATAATTTCATAAATATTCTGTTGTTAAAAAAAAATGTTATCACAGCTCAAAATATGGAAGTCTGTCTTCAGGGTTTATTATAGATTTTATTATCATTCATTTTAATTTCCTGCAGCTAACCATGGAGTCTCTTGCAGAAATATTCATTCAAATTATTGGAATTTCGCTATAATTTGTGGATATAATAATAGTGCTTTGTATATGAAGGGACTTTAAAAATTAAAACCCTAAAGGTACTTTATAAAGTACATTTTGTAACATTTACAAATGATATTATCTCCATAGATTAGGATTAAAGTAACTGACTGAGATCTGTTTTGTTGCCAAGAATATATAACATTTGCTAAATCCATTTCCATAATCTCTTCCTCGATCACTCTAGTTGCATTGGTTTCATCTTTCTTTGTCCCTATTAGGCTCTGAGAGCAGCACAGGGATTAGCACTTAGCTGCATGGCACGGTTTGGTCTGGTTCCCCACCCAGTTACAAGCCCTGGGAGTGAAAGCTTCATTATTTTGTTCCTTTAAATACATCGTATTTTCTGGCTTATTGTAAAATGAGTTTACTAAATGCCAAACACTTTCCTAGGGGGTTTTACATGTAGTGCCTCATTTAATTCACACAACAGCCCTGTGAGATGGGTACTGTTATCACATCCATTTTTTCCAAATGGAGAAAGTGAATCATGGTCAAACCAGCCATTAATGGTAAACTGATTCCAAAATCTTCCCTCACCTCATTCTTTCGTACAAAACAAGCACCTGGGAGCAGAAGGAGAAGGTAAGCAGATCTTAGATTCAGATCTTAATAACTCATTTATTCTTTTTCTAAAAACACACACACACACACACAAAACTAATGGGTATAAAATAACTAAAAGGATATAGAAGCTAGTGAGATTAAAGTAATTGTAGCTAAATTATTCAAAATTGAAGGCAATTTTAAAGTTAAATTCCTCTATCTGGCATTCAAGGTGTGTGTGTGTGTGTGTGTGTGTGTGTGTGTGTGTGTGTGTGTGTGTGTTTAAAGCCTTTTTATTTAGGAATAATTTTAGACTCAGAACAAGTTGCAAATATAATATGGAGAATTCCCATATAACTTTTCCTCAGCTTCCCCCAACATTAACATCTCATGGAACCATAGTACATTATTAAAACCAGGTAACTGACATTCATAATGTGTTGTTGTTTTTTAAACATAATTGATTTTAGAAAGGAAGGGAGAGGGAAAGAGAGATAGAAACATCAATGATGAGAGAATCATTGTTCAGCTGCCTCCTGTACACCCCCTACTGGGGATCAAGCTCACAACTGGGCATGTGTCCTTGACCAGAATTGAACCCAGAACCCTTCAGTCTGCAGGCTAACGCTCTGGGCCAGGGGTCCTCAAACTTTTTAAACAGGGGGCCAGTTCACTGTCCCTCAGACCATTGGAGGGCCGGACTATAGTTTAAAAAAAAAAAACTATGAACAAATTCCTATGCACACTGCACATATCTTATTTTGAAGTAAAAAAACAAAACGGCAAAAACACCCGCATGTGGCCCGCGGGCCGTAGTTTGAGGACGCCTGCTCTAGGCCAACTGAAGCAAACCAGCTAGGGCCTATGTTGTTTTTGAATGTTATGTTTTGTGGAAATGTATATGCCTCATTTTCTAAAATTGGTTAAAATTTGTACCAGTGCTAAACTGTTGCTAGGGAACCATTTCTTGAAACTACTAGTCCAATATCTTCAGGAGAAAAAGCATAAGAGTCCCTAAAGATATTTTTTGGTTTTGCTTTTTTTAATTAAGCAACTGAAACTGTAGAGTTGTGCATATGAAAAGCGACACTATCATATTCATGGACTTTTAGACATGGAAATGCTCTTTAAAATATTGAGTATAACCCCTCATTTTATCAAATCATATAAAATGCTGAGAGATTTGCCCACCATCACACAGCAAGTGAGTGATTTGACCTGGATTAAATTGCATGTATTTCTAACCAGCCTGCTTCCCATTACACCCTACTGTCCTCACAAGTGGAAAGAAAGGATGTATGCATAGACTGACTTCTGAAAAGAAGCACAAAGCCCCAAAGGAATCTAACTTCAAAATCAGACCAGGTTTAGGTTAAATAGAAATTGATAATGTTTAAATATTAGGGAGAGAGTTGTTAATTACACAGGATATTAAAAAAACTTTTCAGTTTTTCATTTTACATTTGGTAATGTTTAAATTGGCTATTTTCATTGAAAGCAATTTTGGATGAGTAAGCTGAGCTATATTAACTAGATTTTTAGTCTGATAATATTTAAACCACAGGGAATCGCTGAAATTGTGACAGGTGGATACACAACATGCTGAACCAATTATCTGAAGACAAATAAAATTCATGCAAATTAAACCGGCAAACCTAAATCTATAAGAATCATCCACTTTTATTCAAAAGTACCATTTTTAAGCCACTTGGTTTCTGATTTTTCTCTCTTGCCTGAATTATTTCTTTTTAATTTTTTAAGAGTTTTGTTTTGTTTCTTGGTTGGTTTTTTAAATATATTTTTATTTAAAATATATTTAAAAAAATCATTGATTGGCTGCCTCTTGCATGCCCCCTACTGGGATCGAACCCAGGCATGTGCTCTTTTCTGGAATCAACCCTGGACCCTTCGGTCTTCAGGCCAAGGCTCTATCCACTGACCCAAACCAGCGAGGGCTCTCTTGCCTTAATTATGTTCTATTAACCTAAATCTTCTCTGAGCTACCCATTACTTATAATCTATATAAAATAGGCCTATAACTAACTAAACCTTTTCACATTATTCTTCAATATATATTCTGTCACCATTATGAAGAGCGCTTTGGGAAGAAGCTTGTGTTTAATGATTTTCTTGTCCGGGCTGGCCACAGAACAGGTGTTCAGTAAATAAGTTCAAAATTATTTTGACAAAGGTAAGACATTGAGGTTTTATATGTTTTAGTGGAAAGCACTTTATTCCATATAAACTCTGAAAATTTTTATCAAGACACAACAGAAAAGTAATATTCTGAAAGGGTCAATACAATAGGACTAAGCATCTAACGATGAATCATCAGTAATTTATGCACAGAGTAGCTCTACAAAAGTTATCGCCCACTGCCTGGTGCTCACTGCTTCAGAAGGTTGGTGAGGAAAGCTCTAGAGTAAACTTTAGAGAAAATCATTTCCAGCCCAGCCAATTCTTCCAGCAAGTTTCATGACCTTGGGGAAGATCCATCATTTCTTTGGGCCGGAATTAGGATCGATTTCTAAAGTACTTCTAGCTTTAAAATATTATGATTTTATTTAAGTTCTAAAAGCAGCCTTTACTTATCCAGAGGTTAAGAGGAATTTAGTTTATAGCAGAGCTTAGAAAATCAAATGTTTTAGATTATTTCAGTTTCAATATAACCTAACCTTTATCTAAAGTTAATTTGTGCAACACTATTTCAGACATAAAAACTAAGTAAGGAGAATTTGGTGGTTTAAAAAACACAGAAGCTGTTATAAGCTGACTCAAATTTAAGACCGTGCATGATCCTTACAAGTTCTCAGAACTTGAGGAAACTGTTTTTACTTTGTCTTGTTGTTTTTATCTATAAACAAGTACAGGTGGTGATGGGAGGGTATTATTAGAGTAAATACTCTTTAAAGACGTTTTTTATTGTATTATAGGAAAATGGTATTACATTTCAACACAACCACTGTCTAAAGAAAGAAGTATGAAGAAAACTGAGGATTAAATATAGTGAAAGGAAAGAATATGGGTCTGAATCAGTTACAGCTCCAAAGGGGTGTGGGGTGTCTTATGATTTCCTAAAGAACAGCGGCTTGAGGGTGGAACTAGTAATAACAGAAGGGCCAGACCACAGGGAATGAGTTGGAAAGCATTCCCAGGAGGCAAATCTCTGTGAGTAAATTTTAGTCTTAGCTATGGACCAAATGTTTGTGTGCCCCCAGTACTCATATATTAAAGGCCGAATTCCCAATGTGATGGTATTTGGAGATGGGGCAAATGGGAAGTAATAGTCATGAGGGTAGAGTCCTCCTGATGGAATAGTGCCCTTATAAGAAGATGCAAGAGAGATGATCTCTCTCCACCATGCAAAAGACAGAGCAAGAAGGCAGTTGTCTGCAAGGGAGCTCTTCCCAGGAACCAAATCAGTTGGCACCTTGGCCTTGGTCTTCCCAGCCTCCAGAACTCTGAGAAATAAAGTTTTCTTATTTAATCCAAGAAGCCTATGGTACTTTTTTAAGGCAGCCCAAGCTGACAAAGACAGTCCTCCATTGAGACAGCCAATGCCTGTTCTTTTTCATTGAATACTTTCAAATCTAGCCCAGAATTTTCTTCCAAGGTATGGATCACATACCCGTTTTCTTTTTTTAACTGAACTTATTTGGGTGACATTGGTTAATAAAATTATACAGGTTTCAGAAATACAATTCTACAATACATCATCTGTATATTGTATTGTGTGTTTACCACCCCAAGTCAAGTCTCCTTCCATCACCATTTATCCCACCTTTACCTTCTTCTACCTCACCCCACACCCCTTTCCCTCTGGCAATCACCATACTGTTGTCTGTGTCCATGAGTCTTTGTTTTTTCTTTACTTAATCCCTTCACCCTTCTATGTGCACCCTAATGTTCATGAAGCATTATTTAAAACTAGAGGCCCAATGCAGGAAGTTTTGTGCAAGAATGGGCCTTCCTTCCCCTGGCTGCCGGCACCGCCTTCGCTCCAGGCCGGAGCCACCTTTCTGCCTTCCCACGCTGCCGAGAGGCCCGGAGCAACTGTGTCCCACCCTGCCCCCGGCCGCTTGGCACCTGCTTATGCAAATTAACCTGCCATCTTTGTTGTATTAATTTGCATACTCACTCCTGACTGGCTGGTGGGTGTAGTGAAGGTACGGTCAATTAGCATGTTACTCTTTTATTAGGTAGATAACCAAGATTTGGAAGCTGCCCAAGTGCCCATCAGTAAATGTGTGGATTAAAAAACTGCAGTACCTTTACACAATGGAATACTACTCAGCCATAAAAACAAAGGAAATCTTACCTTTTGCTATAGCATGAATGGACCTGGAGAGTATTATGCTAACTGAATTAAGCCAGTAAGAGAAAGACAAATACTATATGATTTCACTTATATGTGGAATCTAATTAACAAAATAAACTAATAAAGTGGAGACAGATTCATTGAGACAGAGAACAGACTGACAGCTGTCAGAGGGGAGGGGTTTAGGGCTGGGTGAGAAGGGTGAAGGGATTAAGCACATATCTGTTTTTATTTAGATCTCTCAAAACCATTTCAACCTCAAAATGTCCAGAATCATGGTGACTTGATTTATCTTCTCAGACTTGTATTTCTAGTGTCACAATTCAACCAGATGCTCAAACCAGAAATTCCTAATTCCTCCTTTTTCTCTACCCATCCCAACCCCAAATCCAATCCATAATAGTCCACCTCTAAAAATGTCTTGAATGCATTCACTTTTCGCCATCATCACTGCTATCCCCTTATAAAAGTCACTCTTGCCTGGACTATTATAATAGGCAGCTTACATTCCTTCTTTACATTTTAGCTTTAGTAATATTTATTTTTTGAGAGCTAAATATTGCTTTTTTTTTTTTACATTTGAAAATTAACTTATAAAACATTTCCAAACTCACAGGAGTAGAAAGGAATACAACAAACCCCCCAACTCTAACACCTTCTCACATTTAGCCTTATTCATCTACATCACCCTATTTCTTTCTTTATCATGCTAAAGCAAATCACCTATCTGAAATTTTATCCCTGAACACTTCTGTATCTTCATCATTCCAAACAGGTAATTTGACATTCAAATTCTCACTACAAGCAAGATCTAGTTGTAATCTGAGTCACTCAGTGGCCATTTGCTAAATGCCCCTATGCCAGAGGGGATAAATTCGGTAACATTTAAATTGGCCACTAAAGTAATTTTTTTAATATTTTTATTGAGCTATTATATGTGTACATATCTTACCATTACCCCCCCACCCCCACACCCACACATTCCCTCCCCACCCAGATTTTTCCGTCCATTGTTTATGCTTATATGCATGCATACAAGTCCTTCGTTTGATTTCATAACTCCCCCACCTCTCCCTAACTTTCCCCCTGTAATTTGAAAGTCTGTTTGATGCTTTACTGTCTCTATATCTATCTTTTTGTTCATCACTTTATAGTGTTCTTTACTATCCCTAAATGAGTGATATCATGTGGTATTTTTCTTTCATTGACTGGCTCATTTCACTTAGCATAATTTTTTATTACTAACCATAACCCATTCTCTCTCCAACAATCAGAATAAACTTTAAAAAATATATAAATAAGAGTGTCATTATTATGACTACACCCTTCAGGGCATTCCCAGTGCACAATGTTTACCACATTCTGCAAGCCCATCATGGTATAGCACCATCTCTCAACATCTTCACACTGGCTGGCTCTATTCTTTGATCACTTCCCCCTAAGGGTCCCAGATCCTGGAATAGACCAATCTCATTCCCCGACATCTCCACCCCATCTGCCTGCCACGCTATACCCTCATCCCTTATCCCACTCCTCTTCTTAGGGCCAGTTCCTCTTCTTCTTTTAGGGGTCAGTTTGACATCAGCTCCGGAGAGAAGCTTTCTCCTACCACTGTACTCAAAAATAGCTTCCTCTTAAGTCCTACCTAAATCCTTTGTTTATTTCATGGCTCTAACTAGAATGTGCAATTGTGTAACTCATCTGTTTTTCATCTTACTTCCCCCCCACCACCAGAATATCTCTATTTGTTTTCCAGCATTTAATACAGTGTCTACAATATGACAGGCACATGGTAAATATTTATTAAATAAATACATAATGTGTCAGAATATCTTCCCATAAAGAGACATCAAATTTTCTCATGAAAACCAATAACATTATAATAATTTTCTCCCGTAACTTTTTGCCACACTTATTTCAAAAAGCAGAGGAAACCTAAAATGAGATAACTGTGAAAATTTTGTTCATGTGTTTTATCACATTGCTGATTTGTAATTATAATTTTATTTCGCATGTCTCAGCATTTCTTAAAACTATTTCATCTGCCAATCCCACAGAAATACAAAGGATTATGAAAAAATACTATGAACAACTCTATTCCAACAAAAAAGACAACCTAGATGAAATGGACATAATCTTAGAAATATACAAGCTGCCGAAACTCAATCAGGAAGAATCAAAAAATCCTGAATAGGCCCATAACTACTGAAGAAATTGAAGCAGTGATCAAAAATCTTACAGCAAACAAAAGCCCTGGTCCAGATGGCTTTACAGAGGAGTTCTACCAATCATTCAAAGAAGAACTAAAATATATCCTCCTCAGACTATTCCAAAAAATTCCAAGAGAAAGGCACACTTCCAAGCCTTTCTATGAAGCCATCATTACCCTAATTCCAAAAACAGATAAAGACACCACAAAGAAGAGAACTACAGGCCAATATCCTTGATGAATATAGATGTAAAAATCCTCAACAAAATTCTAGCAAATCAGATTTAGCATTACATTAGAAAGATTATACACCATGACCAAGTGGGATTTATTCCAGGGATGCAAGGATGGTACAATATCTGCAAATCAATAAATGTGATACATCACATAAAAAAAAGTGAGAAACAAAAATCGCGGTCATTATCTATTGACGCAGAAGAAGCATTTGACAAAATCCAACACCCTTTCTTGATAAAAACTCTCAACAAAGTGGGAATAGAGGGATCATACCTCAACATAATAAAAGCTTTATATGACAAACCTACAGCTAACATCATACTCAATGGGCAAAAACTAAACTCATTTCCCCTAAGAACAAAAATAATACAGGGATGCCCACTTTCACCACTCCTGTTCAATATAGTACTGGAAGTGCTAACCATAGTGATCAGACAAAAAGAAGAAATAAAAGGCATCCAAATTGGAAAAGAAGAAGTAAAACTGTCCATATTTGCAGATGACATGATACTATACATAGAAAACCTCAAAGACTCCATCTAAAAACTACTAGACCTAATAAATTAATTTGGCAATGTAACAGGATACAAAATTAACACCCAAAAATCTATGGCCTTTTTGTACACCAATAATGAACTCACAGGAAGCAACCCTAAAAAAACAATCCCATTTACCATTACACCAAAAAAATTAAGATACCTAGGAATAAACTCAACTAAGGAGGTAAAAGACCTGTACTTGGAAAACTACAGGACATTGAAAAAAAAGAGATAAGAAGACATAAACAAATGGAAGAACATACCATGTTCATGGATTGGTAGAATCAACATCATTAAAATGTCCATACTACCCAAAGCAATCTACAGATTCAATGCAATCCCCATTAAAATACCAAAGGCATATTTCAAAGATCTAGAACAAACTCCAAAAATTCACCTGGAAAAAAAAAAAAGACCCCGAATAGCTGAAGCAATCCTGAGATAGAAGAACAATGTTGGAGGGATCACAATACTAAAACAGCCTGGTAGTGGCACAAGAACAGACATATAGACCAATGGAACAGAACAGAGAACCCAGAAATTGACCCAAGCCATTATGCTCAATTAGTATTTGACAAAGGAGGCAAGAGCATACAATGGAACCAAGACAGTCTCTTCAGTAAATGGTGCTGAGAAATTTGGTCAGATACAAGCAAAAAAAAAAAAAAAAAATGAAACTAGACCACCAACTTACACTATACACAAAAACAAACTCAAAATGGGTAAAGGACTTAAATGTAAGACGGGAAACCATAAAAATCCTATAAGACCCCCTAGGCAGCAAAATAGAAGACATATGTGGTAGCAATATCTTTACTGACACAGCTCATAGGGCAATGGAGGCAAAGGAAAAAATAAACAAATGGGACTACATCAAAATAAAAATCTTCTGCACAGCAAAAGAAACCATCAACAAAACAACAAGGAAGTCCACTGCATGGGAGAACATACTTGCCAATGATATTTCATATAAGGTTTTAAGCTCCAGAATTTACAGAGAACTCATACAACTTAACAAAAGGAACATAAACAATCCAATCAAAAAATGGTCAAAGGACCTAAATTAGACACTTTTTGAAAAAGGACATACAGAAGGCCCAGAGAAATATGAAAACATGCTCAAAGTCACTAATCATCCAAGAAATGCAAGTCAAAACAACAATGAGATACCATCTCACACGTGTAAGAATGGCTGTCATCAACAAATCAACAAATGACAAGTGCTGGCAAGAATGTGGAGAAAAAGGAACCCTCATGCACTGCTGGTGGGAATGCAGACTGGTGCAGCCACAATGGAAGAAAGTATGGAGTTTCCTTAAAAAGTTAAAAATGGAACTCCCATTTGACCCAGTAATCCCACTTCTAGGACTATATCCCAAGAAACCAGAAACACCAATCAGAAAGGATATATGCACCCCTATGTTCATAGCAGCACAATTTACCAAGGCTAAGATTTGGAAACAACCTAAGTGCCCATCAGCAGATGAGTGGATTAAAAAACTGTGGCACATCTACACAATGGAATATTATGCTGCTATAAAAAAGAAGGAACTTTTAGCATTTGCAACAGCATGGATGGAACTGGAGAGCATTATGCTAAGCCAGTGGTCAGCAAACTTATTAGTCAACAGAGCCAAATATCAACAGTACAATTGAAATTTCTTTTGAGAGCCAAATTTTTTCAACTTAAACTTCTTCTAATGCCACTTCTTCAAAATAGACTCGCCCAGGCCATGGTATTTTGTGGAAGAGCCACACTCAAGGGACCAAAGAGCTGAATGCAACTCGCGAGCTGCAGTTTGCTGACCACGGTGCTAAGTGAAATAAGCCAATTGGAGAAAGATAAATATCATATGACTCACTCATATTGGAGATATAATGATCAACATAATTTGATGAACAAAAATAGATCCAGAGATAAATGACAGGGGAGGTGAGGGGGGAGGGAGTGTTAGAGAGCAACCAAAGGAATTGTATGATGCATATTAGCATAACCAATGGGCACAGAAACTGGGGCGGTGGGGGCTTGCCGGGGGGTTGGGAGGGAATGGCTGGGCAGGTGGTCACTCGGGAGAAAAGGAGACATATGTAAAAGTTTAGACAATAAATAATAAATAAATAAATCTTAAAAATTATTACAATTTTTTCTTACTATAAATTATTATTTTGCCACTTAAAAAATCCTTTCGTACTCACTTCAGCAGCACATAACTAAAATTGTAATGATACAAAGATTAGCATGGCCCCTGCTCAGGGATGACACAAAAAAAGAAAGCATTCCATTTTTTTTTCTATTTTTTTATTTTTTTTAATTTAATAAATCTTTATTGTTCAGATTATTACAATTGTTCCTCTTTTTTCTCCTCATAGCTCCCCTCCACCTGGTTCCCACCCCACCCTCTGCCCTTACCTCCCCCCCACTGTCCTCATCCATAGGTGTACAATTTTTGTCCCGTCTCTTCCCGCACCTCCACACCCCTTTCCCCCTGAGAATTTTCAGTCCACTCCCTTTCTATGCCCCTGATAATATTATATTCACCAGTTTATTCTGTTCACCCGATTTTTAATTCACTTGATTTTTAGATTCACTTGCTGATAGATACGTATTTGTTTTCCATAATTTTTATATTTACCTTTTTCTTCTTCTTCCTCTTCTTAAAGAATACCTTTCAGCATTTCATATAATACTGGTTTGGTGGTGATGAACTACTTTAGCTTTTTCTTATATGTGAAGTTCTTTATCTGACCTTCAATTCTAAATGATAGTTTTGCTGGGTAGAGTAATCTTGGTTGTAGGTTCTTGCTATTCATCACTTTGAATATTTCTTGCCACTGCCGTCTGGCCTGCATAGTTTCTGTTGAGAAATCAGCTGACAATCGTATGGGTGCTCCCTTGTAGGTAATTAACTGTTTTTCTCTTGCTGCTTTTAAGATTCTCTCTTTGTCTTTTGCTCTTGGCATTTTAATTATGATGTGTCTTGGTGTGGTCCTCTTTGGATTCCTTTTGTTTGGGCTTCTCTGCGCTTCCGGGACTTGTAAGTCTATTTCTTTCACCAGGTGGGGGAAGTTTTCAGTCATTATTTCTTCAAATAGCTTTTCAGTATCTTGCTCTCTCTCTTCTTCTGAAACCCCCATTATTCTGATGTTGGTACGCTTGAAGTTGTCCCAGACTTCTTACACTACCTTCAAATTTTTGGATTCTTTTTTCTTTTTGCTTTTCTGGTTGGGTGTTTTTTGCTTCTTTGTATTTCAAATCTTTGACTTGATTCTTGCATTCCTCTAGTCTGCTGTTGGGTCTCCGTATAATATTTTTTATTTCAGTCAGTGTATGTTTAATTCTAGTTGGTCCTATTTCATATCCTTGAGGGTCTCACTAAATTTATCGGCCTTTTCTAGAAAATTCTTGAAAAACCTTATAACCGTGGTTTTGAACTCTATATCCAGTCATTTGTTTCCCTCCATTTCTTTAGTTTGTGATCTGTTTCTTTGTCTCCACATTTTGGCTGCTTCCCTGAGTTCGTAGGGTAGCTTTGTGTGCTAGATGTCCTATATGGCCCAGTGGCTCGGCCTCCCCAGTTACCTGAGGTGGATACTCTTGTTGCACCCCTTTGTGGACTGTGTGTACAGCCTTGTTGTAGTTAAGTCTTGATTGTTGTTGGTATCACTGGGAGGAATTGACCTCTAGGCCAACTGGCTGTAAGGATCAGCTGTGTCTATGCCAGGAGAACTTCTGTGCTGGAGACAGCCTTATGAGACAAGACTTGCAAAATTGCAAAAGCCTCTGTGCTCAGCTTGGTTGGGGCAGAGTCTCAGGGCTGAGCAGACAGTCTTGGCTTCCTGTCAGCCCTGCCCTATGAAGCCCCTGGGTCTCAGTGTCCCTCGGTAATCGCTGCAAGCACCTCTAAGAGTAAGCTGCCCTCGAGTTTCGTCTGCTGCCAAACAGTCCAGTTTTTCCCCCCAATGAATCTGAATTCCCAGATTCTCGCCTGGAAGTGGAGTTCAGCGTAGTCGGGAGCTTCTAGTTCCCACCTGCTAGAGAAAGCCAGCGGTGCAGTCAGCAGTCAGTCCTCTCTTCGTGCACTTGCGCGCGCGCCTCTAGACCTCTGCCTTTCGCGGCTCCCCTGAGTTTCTGCCTGACAGTCCAGATTCTCCCCCGTATAAGCCTGGGTCCCCAGGGTCTCGCCCGGAACTGGGGTTCAGTGCAGTCGGAACTTGGGTTCAGCGCAGTCGGGAGCTTTTGTCTCCTTCCCGCTAGAGAAAGCCAGCCAGGCACTCAGCCACCCACGTGCGTGTCTCTGTACCTCAGCCTTTTGCAGCTCCTCTGATTCTCCATGTGCTTTCCTCTTTTCTTCTAGTTGTAGAATTTCCACTCAGCCAGCTTTCCTGTGGTTCTGAATGATGTTTATTTTGTCTTTTAGTTGTAGTTTTGAAATTGTTGTGCGAGGCAGCAGTTTAGGTGTTTACCTTTGCCACCGTCTTGGTTTCTCCTCTCAAATCCCATTCCATATTTTTTTGAAGAGGATAAAGGGGGTCAAATATATAGTGACGGAAGACTAGACTTTGGGTGCTGAGCACACAATGCAATATATAGATTATGATGCATTGTAGAACGATACACTTGAAACTTATATAATATTAAACAATATCAAACCAAAAAGAAAGAAAAAAATCACCTGACTATAGACACTCTTTTATGCTTAAAACATTTGAAGAATCCAATATTAGTTTTCTCAGTATTACCTGATGTTTTCATTTTTTTAATAAGTTTACTGGAGTTCAGAGTTGCAAATAAAGCTCACCTATTGTATTCTGAAATCTCTGAGAACACTACTGGATACATTGAACACAAATACAGGACCATATACCATTAACATCCACACCACTTATCTTCTAACATGCTAAGTAATTTACTCCTTTAGGATAAAAGTCGGTTTTCGAGAAAGACTGTGCCATCAAATTCAGCTTGATTTAAGTTAAATCTTAAGTGATTTGGTATAACTCAACAGAATAGTGTTTCCAGCAACAAGAAATAAAATTTTATTAAAAATTATTTGAATAAAGTTGTGTCTGTTATCATAACTGAATTTGAGACAATCTTTTATTCTCAATGGGTCATTTTTTGTATCCTGCTGCAAATTAAAAACAAGTGGGAGAAAAAGAATAATATAAAATTAATCCACTGCTTAAAGCAAGGTACCTCTGAATAGACTTATTTACCTTTGCTTAATAATTTCTTTTGTGGCAGGATTTCAAACCAGGTGATTGGATTTATATAATACTTTTAGTTGAATTAAGAGCAACTCAGGTCAATTCTATTGCATGAATTTTCCTTAAAAAAAACTAACATTTTTTTAAAGTTACCAATTAAAACTAGTACTCAGAGTAAGTTGCAGAAAACTGTTAAGAATTAATTAACTCCTATAGTCTAAGTAAGAGCAGATTATGAACTGCAAAAACAGTAGAATCTGCAAAACCTGCCTGAGGCATCTCAAATACAAGAGTGATAATAAGTAGTCAGAGAAATTTTCTTAAATTAGTCCATTTATATTTGGATTTGGGAAGGAGAAAGAATTATATTTTTCATTGTACTATGTTAAAAAAGAAATAAGTCAACATACTTTAACTATTTATTTGAAAGGTCCAAAAGTAAACTTCATCATTGATATATAAATAGATATAGATATAGATATAGATATAGATATAGATATAGATATAGATATAGATACAGATACAGATACAGATACAGATATAGATATAGATATAGATATAGATATAGATATAGATATAGATATAGATATAGATATAGATATAGATATAGATATAGATATATATAAAAGCCAAGCAACTGGTACACCTGGAAGACCGGAATGACCAGTCGCTATGACTCGCACTGCAGCCAGCCCCAGAATGCCCCCCCACCCCGATTGGGGGCAGGATTGTCTGGGTGGAGGGGCTGTGGGTGGTTGGCCAGCCGGCCCCGCCCCCGATCTGCCCCCATCGGGGTGGGCCAGCCAGACCCCAACCATGCACGAATTCATGTACCGGGTTTCTAGTAGATTTAAATATAGATGATATAGATAGATATAGAGGATACAGATAGATATAGATATAGATATAGATATAGATATAGATATAGATATAGATATAGATATAGATATAGATATAGATATAGATATAGATATATAGATAGATATAGATATATAGATATAGATATATTCTAGAATGTAGCCTAAGAATGAATACAATGCAAAGTAGGAAGTATTCTCAACATAGCAGCCACAGTAACCCCTTTAAAATGTGTGTCAGATCCTGATGCTCCTATGCTCAAAATCTTGCCATGGCTCTTCCTCACTCAGGATCAAAGCCAAACTCTTTAAAGGGAACTTTAAGGCCTTCTGTGATCTGTCTCCCCCCCTCCCCCACCCCGCAATACCTTTCCCAACCCACAGCAGACCCACGTGCCTGAGACTTCTCCTCCTTCTCTTTCACTCCCTTCCAGCCATGGTGGTCTCCTTGCTGAATATGGCAGGCACATGCCCACCAGAAAAATCTTTATTTCAGCTGTTTCCGCTGCCTGGAATGCTTTTCTCCCCATATGCACAGAACTAATCCCAAACTACTTCACGTCTTTGCTCATATGTCACCTTCTCAAGGAAAACCATTCTAACCACCACATTTGAAATTACAACCCCCACTCCTTGCTTTAATTTTCCCTTTTATCTCTATGATGCTCCAACATGCCATATAATTTACTTCTTTATTGTACTTATTGTTTATTTTCTTCCTTCACTTATTAGAATACTAGTGACCCAGTGCACGGATTTGTGTACACTGAAAGGAAATTAATTAGAAGAAATATTTTAATATTGCTATTCACCCTTTCTCTATAATAGAAGTGTCAACCAAACTCACGATCAACAATGACAGACCAAAACACACACATACGATTGGCACCAGCAAGAGCTTTATATATGTCGCACATGCCTTTTACATGTATAGAATAAACTTGCTTAATTAGACCTGCTTTCTGATTTAGCTAAACTTTTTCCAGCCCAGTGAAGTACCCCAACTTCTCTTTCAGGTAATTGTCAGCAACACAGCAGTAAATAACAACACGAAGCAGATTATTATTGTAGATCATGCAGCAAGAACAAAGAGTAAAATATTTAACTGCAGCAGTGTTTGACTGTATTCTGTGCAGTGAGAAAACCTGAGGTCATTTTCAAGTTCCACTATTTCTTACTTCTTTCTAGTCCGGTCAAGTTTCTAAACTTTCTAAAATCTCCGTTTTCAGGCTAATGAAAAAAAAAATTAGGATTCTACTGAGTCTCCTATCTACCTACTCCAGAACTTCTGTGAGGATCAAATAAGATGAGGAACATGAAAAGACTTCACAAACATTTTGTTAAAGTGTAAAATGTTTGCACCTGACTATAAAG
Source organism: Eptesicus fuscus (assembly GCF_027574615.1). NCBI lineage: Eukaryota > Metazoa > Chordata > Mammalia > Chiroptera > Vespertilionidae > Eptesicus > Eptesicus fuscus. Next base: position 96,275,009 of record NC_072478.1, read on the forward strand.
CAAGTCATGTTCCTGGGCTGAAGAAACTCCAAGGAGGCTAGTTGCTAGGGAGAGGAAGCCAGGTGTTGCCTCATGATGTCATTACCCAGCACCTACAGCAACTGTTTCTGGGCTGGGCTGGTCTGTGGGCTGCATCTTGTGCCACGGAATCTTGGCAGCATTGGCTGCGATTTGGTGGGGTGTCAATCTGGGGTGGTGGTGGGGCCTGTATCCCACTTGGGGTAAGCCGAGTGTTGGTTTGTTGGTGCCAGGTCCATGGTGCCGTTTCTTTTTAAATGGCCAGTGCACATCATGGCAGCTCTTGTATTGAGCATCTGCACCCTGGTGGTCAGTATGTGTCATAGCTACCGGTCAGACGGTCGGACGCTTAGCCATATATATATAGAAAATAAACTTCATGAAGATAAGGATCTTTATCTGTTTTATTCTCAAACACTTTGAAAAGTGCCTGGGAGTAAGCATTCAGGACATATGTGTTTAATGAATGAAATATTAAGTCCATGATTTTTCTCCAATAGAAAATTAAGTTTGTGGGAGAAAAACATACCCTGAACCAAGACTAGGAAAACTAGAAAGAATATAGAACCAAAGGAAAACCTAGAGTAGAAACGAGTTGGCTTGGAGTAGCTGTACAAAAAAAAACAAACCTCTAGAATTAGGAAATTTAAAAACTCAAAATTAGCCAAGCTGGGCTTTTTCTATAATTCTTTTATTTCTTACCTACATTCTGTTTTTGATATTAGGAAGTCTTCAGCAATATTTTTCACACATTTTCTGTGGAAGTATTGCAGATGGCTTCTGAGAGAAAACGAGGAAAATGAGGCTATATCCATTTGGCCACAAACCAGCAATCCAAGTATTTGAGGCAAGAGGCCCTAGAGTCAATGAACCATTGTGAATCTGCAGTATTTCCCTCATACCCGTTATCTTGGGATTTCAATGACCATTTAAAACAATTTTCTTTCATCCAAATTGGCATTTTATTCAGAAATGGGATTTTGTGTGAAGCTTTAAGATGCTCTCTATCTTTTTTATTTCCACAATTAGAACAACTGCTCTATCCAACAATGGACTTTAAACTTTAAAATTAAGATAGACTTATAGTCTGAGATCTATAATATGCCCTCAAGATGAAAATTACTCATTCTCTAATCTTTAATAGTTAAGTTTAAGTTACCCTTTTAAATATCAATAATAATAACAAAAAATAAAGTCCCTAGAAATCTCATGAATATAGTAGGCAGGTAACATGAGAAAGAAAAGGTAAGTGGAAAGGCAAGATTCTACCATTAGTGACAAAAATGTAGCTTTTCTGCTATGTTGAGAAATTATAGCTTCCTTCACTCCAAATTCCATTCTCTTTTCTCTCATCATTGCTTGTCTATAACTTTATTTGTAAAGACTAGTTTGTACAATTTCTTGCACATAAAATTATTTACTTACTAGAGGCCCGGTCCACGAAATTCATGCACTCGGGGGTGAGGGGGGAGAGGGTTCCTCAGCCTGGCCTGCGCCCCCTTGCAGTCTACAAACCCTCGGGGGATGTCTGACTGCCGGCTTAGGCCCACTCCCACGGAGATGGGAGAGGCTCCTGCCACCACCACTCTGCTTGCCAGCCATGAGCCTGGATTCTGGCTGAGCAGTACTCCTCCTGTGGGAGCGCACTGACCACCAGGGGGTAACTCCTGCATTGAGCATTTGTCCCCTGCTGGTCAGTGCATATCATAGCAACCAGTCGTTTTGCCATTCAGTAATTTATATATATATTAGCCTTTTATTATATAGGATTGACTTCAGGCAGTGGTTCTCAACCTTTCTAATGCCGCGACCCTTTAATACAGTTCCTCATGTTGTGGTGACCCCCAACCATAAAATTATTTTTGTTGCTACTTCATAACTGTAATTTTGCTCCTGTTATGAATCGTAATGTAAATATCTGTGTTTTCCAATGGTCTTAGGCGACCCTGCTAGCGGTTCTCAACCTGTGGGTCGCTGCTATAGAGCCTAAGACCATCGGAAAATACAGATATTTACATTACGATTCATTAACAGTAGCAAAATTACATTTATGAAGTAGCAACGAAAATAATTTTATGGTTGGGGGTCACCACAACATGAGGAACTGTATTAAAGGGTCGCGGCATTAGAAAGGTTGAAAACCACTGACTTTAGGCAAAGATGTATGTCAAAGAAGTTTCATTCTAACAGATTCCAGAAACTTTCTAGTCTTTGCATTGATGACTTGGGCCAAATCTAACCAACCAGAAATTTACTATCATGAGCTCTTACTTTCAACTGATTTGTATAAAAATTAAAATTTATGCCGAAACCGGTTTTGCTCAGTGGATAGAGAGTCGGCCTGCCGACTCAAAGGTCCCGGATTCGATTCCGGTCAAGGGCGTGTACCTTGGTTGCGGTCACATCCCCAGAAGGGGGTGTGCAGGAGGCAGCTGATCGATGTTTCTCTCTCATCGATGTTTCTGGCTCTCTATCCCTCTCTCTTCCTCTCTGTGAAAAATCAATAAAATATATTTTTTTTTAAAAATTAAAATTTATGGCTCAAGTATGTATAAAATTATGTGTATTAATTATAAATTATTTAATTGAATGAATACCTGTGTCAGAGATTACTCTAGCAACTTGATGTAAATTTAGCATGAAATTCTTATGGTAACTCTAATATTTTAAAAAGGTAGGTGATGCAAATTTCCTTTTCTTTTCTTAGACAATAATATCGAATGATATTTTCATACAACATGCAAAAGATTAAATGTTTAGTTCTGCTAGTTAATTTTTTTCAGAGCTCATAATTTTTAGTACCTGACTTGGCTTATTGATAGGCATTTATATCCCTAAGGTGCTAGCAGTGTTCAATAAGGTATCATCTAAATTGGAATCACAGTTGATCACATTCAACCAGGTAAGCAATAGACATCATAGTCAATAACTGGAATTAGTTAAGTACCAAGGGTTTGTCTAGAGAAAATTTTAAGTAGTATTAATCTTATATTTGTAAGAAATAGTCAAACAACTTTTACAGAAAGATATATTAAAAATAAGAGAAATTTTCATTAGTAAGGAAATCATGGTATCCTATCTATTAGAATATTCTGAGGTCACTTGAAAACTTACCTCTAATTTTTTTTAATGTATTAATACAGAAGATGTTTAGTAAAATATTAATGAAGTGAATAGGAATTCCTCACTAATACCAATTGGTATGTGTTAAATACCAAATAATTTAATGAGCATTTGTATGTTTATTACATCACTGGAATCTTATATTAAGCCTATTAAATAGGTACTATTAGAAATTCCATTTTATAAATGAATAAACTAAAGCTCAGAAAGATTAAGTAACTTGCATAACTTTACTCAGGAATGAAATGGTAGAGCTTGAACTCTAGCCTGGGTCAGACCAAATTCAGAGACTGCATAAGAAAGATAGGCTTGAGATTTGCAATGTAACAACAGTGGTTCTATCTGAGAAGTAGAATTAAGGAGTGGATTAAAAGGAGCAATTGTCATTTTCTATAATCTCCATTATTTAAATTTTATAGTAAATATGCATTATTTCAAAAATAGAAAGTAAATATCAATGAAATAGAAAATAAATGTATCCATTAAAAATAATTGTAAGGAAAAACTCTTATGTGCTTTACATCTTGGAAGAGAGTGACTTGGAGCAGTTCCCCAGGCCCCAGAAATTGACTTCTTTTTCTAGGGTTAACTTTAGGAACCCTTCTTAGAGGAAAAGCATCTGTCATAAGTTATAGGTATGCCTCTGCTCTGAAGTGAGAATAAAATGACAGATGGGTCATGAGCAATACCCAGTGGGTAAGACCAGAAAAGAAACTGCAAACAGTGAAACAGGTAAGTAGATAAAATGTGAGATCTATAAAGAGTCCGGGCACATAGAAACTAAGATGGCAGAGACAACATGAGGCTGAAAGAAGGTCCAAACTTTTTACAGAGCAACTAGTGAGATCTTTAGATAAGACGAGTCCAAATTGCCAGTCAAGATGGCTATCTGAAGATTCTGAGGAGCAAAGCTTGGACACTATCAGACACTAGGCATCCGCAACAAGACAGCTTGGAGTCCATCACTAATTACTTTTATTCCTTCACTTTCCACTTCATGGCCTCCTACATGTGACAGTATCTGGCAGCTATTTAACTAGGATATGGAACAGACCCAGTTCTCTGGCAGAGGTATTACCCTAAGGTGGATATATGTGGGACTTTAAATTCTTTCAACTTCTTAAACAAATGGTTTCTGAATCACGCTTACACTTAAGTGCTTTGTTTCTAATGCCCTGTCACCTTATAACTCAGAATTAGAAATTTACATCCATAAAAATGACAATTAAGGCATATATTTCATTCAACAACAAATTATTGAAAGCTTCTAATAAGATAACCACTGTGCTAAATTCTTAGTATAAAATGGGGATCAAGATATAGAGACTTTGCCATAATAAATTTTAAATGTGTAGTGGGAAAGAGACTAATTGAAAAATTAAACTAATAAATATCAAATTTCAGGAATGAAAATTGATAAAGAGAGATACATAGGGTGCTATGAGAATAGCTTTTAAAATTATGTATACACTATACGGGTGGTGTCCAGCTGGGCCAACTGGAGGGAGGAGACTCAGGAGGTTGGCCTCCGACCCCACCCCCAATCAGGGTGAGAGGGGGCCATCTGGGCCGGCTGTGGGGAGGGACTGCGGATGGTTGGCTGGCACCGCTCCTAATAGGGCCACAGTATGCGTCATAGCGAAGAGTAGTTCCAGTCGTTCCGGTCACTTAGTTTATATATATAGATGTGTCTTTGGATTCTTGCTATCTTAGGGGCAATTTGTAGGATAATAACTTGTATTTACAAAGTTCTACATTCCAAGTAATTCAAACATTGAAAACATCTGGTTTGTTCCCCCTCTTCTACAATGAATAAAGAGAAAAAACATGATGGAGGCAGCAATGCACAAGAATTAAACCAGCAGCCCAGCTGGTGTTGCTCAGTGGTTGAGTGTCAACCTGTGAACCAGGAGGTCATGATTTGATTTCCATGCCTGGCTTGCAGGCTCAATCCCTAGTGTGAAGCATGCAGAAGAAAGCCGATCAATGATTCTCTCTCATCAGTGATGTTTCTATCTCTTTCTCTCTCTCTTCTTCTCTAAAATCAATAAAAATATATATTGATTTATATATTATAAATCAGCATAGAAGTAAACCAGCAATTCCTTGGAATCTTCATCACGTTCCTGCTCTGTCAGACAGAGGAACCCAAGGAAGAAATCAGACAAAACACCCTGAAAAATCTTGGGGTCAATGGATTCTTCAAAAGTCCTTCCTTCCTTTTGGAAAAGTATCAAAAGAAGGTTGGTGGCCCTAGAAGGCAGAGGGGTCACTTAAGAAACATCCAGAGCAAGCATTTTTTTTTTATATTCTCAGCTGCAAAACCCCTTTTAGAAATGGCTCTTCTCCCACTCTTACCCACACAGCTCACCTCAGACTATTTGCTCCAAGATTTTTTTTAATTAAGTTTTACTGGTATACCCAATCACTTGAAACAGACCCATCCAAACATTGAGGGCAGGGGCATTTCTTTAACAGTTGCCCAGGCAACTGTTTGCTTCATTATTTAGTCTTGCTCTTTCTAGTGCAAAATAATTCCATGCCACGAACAAGATATATTGATTTACTCTTCCTAAATAATCTACTGCCCTGTCCTCATGTGTAGCAACTGTAATTAAATGTAAAATATTGGAACTGTGCCTTTACTTGGATTCTGCAGTAAAAAAAATGTTTGTCCAACATGGATCAATAAGTGGTGGAGGGAAACTCCATACCAACTGAGGCTATGAGGGAAACTTGATAAAAGAATAGCATGATAACACTCATTCCTGAAAAATATCTGTGAAAAGGAAGGGTTATGTTTCCACAGCAACCAGCTATGTTGGGTCCACTAAGCTCTATTAAAAAGAAAGAAAGAAATGGAGAGACACAGACATGAAGGCCAGAGTGGGATAAAACAGGAAGGCATATCAAGCAACAATTAGTACTGCTGAAGTGTACCCTGGTTGTTCCTACCTAGTTCTGTCGCTTTCAAATTTTAGCTCAGTGGTTGAAAATGCAAAAGCCAACAGGGCAATTTCATTATGCAAATGGTCGTAACTTGTCTAAATAAGAGTCACAGGCTTCAACCAAATGGTGCCTCTACTACTCAGCTCCAATCCAATGCAGCCAAACAAAAAATGTGCTCAAAAACATGAATTTCTATGTGAAATACTTTTATCAGTTTCCTTTTCTGCCATATTTTTTTTTTTACCAAAACCTTAGGGGCTTAAAACAACACTCTTATTATCTCACCATTTCTTTAGGTTGGAAATCCACTTACAGTGTGACTCAGCAGGGACCTCTGCTTAGGATCTCTTAAGGCTGAAATGAAGGTATTGGCAAGTTACATTTCTTTCTAGAGGTTCTGAGAATTAATCAGCTTCCACACTTTTCCAAGTTTGACCCAATTCAATTCCTCAGGATTGTAGAACAAAATCCCATTCTCCTTGCTGCCCACATTCCTTCTCTTATTTTCTAAGTGGCCTCCCTCCTACAACAAGTTGACTCTCATTAAAGCTTTGACTCTCAGATTTCCCCTGCTGCCATACCTCTCTGCCTGCCAGGTAGAGAAAGTTTGGTTTTCAGGGTTCATGCAATTAGAATGGACCCACCTAGATAAGCCAGTATAATTTTTTTATTATTATTTAAAGGTCTGATTCATAACCTTAATTATATCTGCAAAGTCCCTTGTGCTGTGTAATGAAACATTCTCGGATTCAAAGGATGAAGGCATGGACACCTCTGGGAGCCATTCTTCTGCCTACCACAATCCCAAATTTAAAATGTTGACAAATAATTATCAACACTACTTGAGCCAGATCAAACATGTCTGTGGTCCACATCTTGACTCAGGGACAACCTGTGTGGCTTCCACTTTAGGAGATAAATGTTATCAACAAAACCAATACTGTACAATAGCATTTAAAATAGGATGTTCTCTAAATTAACTGGTGTGAGAATAAATGTATTATTAAAAAGAAAATGGGTACTTGGTTTTACAGACTTTGCTCCTACATGCACTTGTTAGTGCTACATATAGAGTCAAGATCCTTTAGTATGAACTTTGTAAATATTTAAATAATTAATAATCAGTATTTGTTTATACCCATTCTCTTTTTGCAACACTCTTAGAATCATTACTATTATGTACACTGGCTTGAAGGCAGTTTATTTTATTTTTTTTATTTATTTATTTTTTTTAATTTCTTTATTGATTAAGGTGTCACATATTCGTCCTCATCCCCCCATTCCCATCGCCCCCCCTCCCCACGCATGCCCCAACCCCCTGTTGAACTTAACCGTTGGATAGGCTCATATGCATGCACACAAGTCCTTTGGTTGAACTCTCCCCCTCCCCCGACCCTCCCCTATCTTCCCTCTGAGGCCCGATAGTCCGATCGATGCCTCCTTGCTTCTGGTTCTGTTCTTGTTCCTCAGTCTATGTTGTTCATCATTTCCCCTAGATGAGCGAGATCATATGTCACTAGATATATACTTATGAGAACTGAATGTGAGACGAGCAATAATAGTTATGCTGACAGGCAGATGGATCAGTCTGTAGTGAGTTTCTTTCTGGACCAACAGTTCTTTTGGGACCCAATTTCAATGTCCACCAGTTCCTTATGTGTACATGTCAGCACTGATCCCTCAGCTCTGGATGGTGGACAAATGGTGGTAACGGAGGTCCGACTCCCTCTGGTTTGGTCTCGGCCGGACCCAGGGGCACGGCTTCACCCGGACTAAGGGGCACGTGGCCTCACCCGGATCCAGGGACACATGGTCTCACCCGGAGCCAGGGACGCTTGGCCTCTCCCAGACCCAGGGGCACGTGGCCTCACCCGGGCCTAGGTGCACGAGGCCTCATCCTGATCCAGGGACACATGGTCTCGCCCGGACCCAGGGGTGCGTGGCCTCTCTCAGACCCAGGGGCACGTGGCCTCACCTGGACCTAGGTGCACAAGGCCTCACCCGGATCCAGGGACACATGGTCTCACCCGGACCCAGGTGCGCTTGGCCTCCCCCAGACCCAGGGGCCCGTGGCCTCACCCGGGCCTAGGTGCATGAGGCCTCACCCGGATCTAGGGACACATGGTCACACCCGGACCCAGGGACGCTTGGCCTCTCCCAGACCCAGGGGCACGTGGGCTCACCCGGGCCTAGGTGCACGAGGCCTCACCCAGATCCAGGGACACATGGTCTCACCCGGACCCAGGGACGCTTGGCCTCTCCTAGACCCAGGGGCACGTGGCCTCACCCGGGCCTAGGTGTACGAGGCCTCACCCAGATCCAGGGACACATGGTCTCGCCCGGACCCAGGGGTGCGTGGCCTCTCTCAGACCCAGGGGCACGTGGCCTCACCTGGACCTAGGTGCACGAGGCCTCACCCAGATCCAGGGACACATGGTCTCACCCGGACCCAGGCGCGCTTGGCCTCCCCCAGACCCAGGGGCACGTAGCCTCACCCGGGCCTAGGTGCACGAGGCCTCACCCGGATCCAGGGACACATGGTCTCACCCGGACCCAGGGACGCTTGGGCTCTCCCAGACCCAGGGGCACGTGGCCTCACCCGGGCCTAGGTGCACGAGGCCTCACTTGGATCCAGGGACACATGGTCTCACCCGGACCCAGGGACGCTTGGCCTCTCCCAGACCCATGGGCACGTGTCCTCACCCGGGCCTAGGCGCACGAGGCCTCACCCGGATCCAGGGACACACGGTCTCACCCGGACCCAGGGACGCCTGGCCTCCCCCAGACCCAGGGGTACACGGCCCCACCCGGGCCTAGGTGCACGAGGCCCACCCGGATCCAGGGACACATGGTCTCGCCCGGACCCAGGGGTGCGTGGCCTCTCCCAGGCCCAGGGGCACGTGGCCTCACCTGGACCTAGGTGCACGAGGCCTCCCCCGGATCCAGGGACACATGGTCTCACCCGGACCCATGGGCGCTTGGCCTCTCCCAGACCCAGGGGCGCTTGGCCTCACCCGGGCACGGGACTCAGCATCATCCGGGTCCAGGGGCACTTGGCCTCACCCGGACCCGGAATCCGGCCTCACCTGGACCCAGGGGCACGCGACCCCACCCAGACCCAGGGACGCGAGGCCCCACCCATACCCGGAGGCGCGCGACCACTCCCGAGCCCAGAGGCGCGCAACCCCGCCTGCACCCGGGTCCCAGCGGGGCCCCATCCTCCCGATCCCAATTCCCGCTGGTCAACGCCCCCCCCCAGCAACCCCCCCGGCCATCCTGCCAGAGCTCCAGGATGGCCGCCGCAGAACTCGCCGGGCGGCTGCTCGGCGAAGCTCCGGTGCGCCCTGGGTCCGCAGCGGCGGCCGGTCGCCGAGCATGCGGACCCGGCCGCCCCCGGGGCACCGAGATTCCTGAAGGACTCGGAGGCCAGCAAGCGCGGAGTCCCCCACCCCACGTCTCACAGGGGCCCGTCTGTCCTTGCTCGGCAGCCAGTGGAGCCGCCCCCTCAGCCGGAGACCGCCGGGGGGACTGCGCCGAGCACGCTCCAGGTCGTCACTGCGTCGCCCGAGCCGCAGTTCCCAAAGTGTGGTCCTTGGGTCATCTGCATCAGCATCATCCCGCATACCCCTCTTTTATTCTAGCTGCAGAGCATCCACTCAGCCAGCCCTATGGTGGTCTTGGGTGGTGTCTGCTCCGCTCTCCCGTCGCAGCCTCAAAGTTGTTGTGGCAGGCAACATCCAGGCCTCCGCCCTATGTCTCCATCCCGGTCCTCCCTTGTATAGTTAAGTCTTGATTGTTGCTGGTGCCACCGGAAGGGCTCCCTTTGTCTATAAAGGAAGAGTTGCTGTGCAGGAGACACTCCTATGGGCCGGGTCTTGGTGCAGCAAGGCTTTGGCGCTCACTGAATCTGCCTGTTGGATGTGTCCCTTATGCGCGTGGTTGAAGTCTGGTGTCATTTCCCACAGACCACCAGATGCCCTCGTTTCTGGGTCCCCAATGGGGCGTAGATCAGCCACTGCCTTAGGCACTCAGCAGGGATTACAGCAAAAACTGTAGTTTCCTCCTCCTGTCTGAGTGGCCCTGGAGCAGTCCGACTAGAACAGCAGTTCATCTGGTCCGCTGCCAGAGGGCAGGCCACCCACATGCATAAGCCGTTGCTTAGAGCGTAGGTGCGCCTGCAAGACTTGCGGGGCGGGTCTTCAAAACGTGTGGGGCGGGTCCCAGGGCGGGGCGGGTCTCAGGGCGGGGCGGGTCCCAGGGTGGGGCGGGGTCTCAGGGCGCCAACAGGCCATGGTGCGGCGAGCCACAATGGCTGCGAGTCTGCTCCTTCTGCCTTCCAAGTTTCTAAGTCCCTTCGTTCCGCGCTCTAGCGCAGCAAACACTGATTGCTGGGCGCACCTCCGCAAGAGTCCCGCCTCTCCCCGCAGGCATCTGGGTCTCCCGCGGGTCCCCAGAAGCTGGATTTCAGGGTGATGGAGAGCTAATCTCCCCTAGGTTTGGAACAAAAGCCCCTTTCCCCCGCCACCAGCCCGACCCACGCGCCTCCGCACCTCATCCCCTCCGATTTCGCTGGTTTCCTCTTCCCTCTTAGCTGTAAATCTGCCATTCAGCCATCTCTCCTGTAGTTCTGGGCTGCAGACGCTCCGTCCTCCAGTCGCGCCCCTGAAACCGCTGCGCGTGGCGCCGTTCGCAATTCCTTTGTTTAGCCCAGCCGTCCTCTTGATTCTCCTCCGTCAAAATGGCTAGAGGACTTGAATGTAAGATGAGAACTCCTAAGAATCCTCCAAATCGGTGTTGGCGGTGTCCGGGGCCCCGAGGATCTCAGTGCGCAGCTCGGCCAGGTCGGTGGCGCGGGTGAGCCCCTCCTGTAGAAAGATGGTCTCTTCCTTCACCGAGAGCCGCTGTGCCGAGTCCGCGGCCGCCGCCACAGCAGCCGCCGCGGCGCCCACGAGTCCATGGCCCCAGCTGCGGTGCTGACTGAGAGGAGCAGCTGCCCTGTCTGGGGAGACGCGAGCAGCAGTCGCCACCCTCACCAGTCCATGTTTCAGTTGTATTTCCGAAACTGCCATGCGAGGCAACAGATCAGCCTTTCACCTCCGCCGCCATCTTTTCTCCTCCTGACCTAACCTCCGCCGCCTGGGTCCCGCCACACGATCCCGGCTCCCGCACAGTCCGCGGCTCGGGTCCGGCCGCAGCGCTGGTGCCCGCGCGGCTCTCCGCTCCCCTTGAAGGCAGTTTAAATGCATTGTTTTCTTGCTGGGCTTGATTTATATAATCTATTAGATATTTTTTACTGGGTCAGGATAAAGAATTAATTTTAACCTAGAGAATAATTTGCTATTTGTGTATTCACATTAATTCTATGGTAAAATGAACCATGAAACTGTAAGAAAGTATATTGGCATTAATAGTTTTCCTTAACATTCTAACTTAAACTTTATATCTTCAAACTAAATTCCATGCACTTTTTAAAGTGCTAACAATTTAAAAAGGAAAACAAACAGTCGGACTGGAGAAGATTGGCAAGAGAATTGCAATACCTCTTTGCCTCATCAGAGACAGTTGCCTCTAAACAACTCATTTAACTTGGGAGACAGATCTGATTTAATCCAGGATCAGGCATTATCTAGTCAGCTAACTCTGGACAAATTGCTAAACAAACTGAGCTTCATTTTTTTAATCTGTTAAATGAATTGCAAAATAATTTTACCTACTGTGCATAGGTTGTTGTGAGGATTAAGTATGATAATCACAGAAGTGCTTAGACAAAGTCTGATGCTTAGTGCACTCTATACAAGATATCAACATAATTCTGGTTTTAGCTCAGATAATATGTTTGGTTCATAGAGAGTCTACTACTCAGCTTACTAATTTTCCTTCAGGCAAAACTTTTCTAAGTTATTGACATAACTTTCCTCTGAAAAATTCAACCTGCCATTATTATTAATTATTATTGCCATTTTTGAGAACTAACACATTTCAAGCTACTAAGTTAAAGACTTACAATATTGCATTTATGATTGCATTAGCTAATATATTCTATTTATAAAAATAATCATTATATTGCCCAAATATAATTGACAAAATTTATGATAAAGTGTAAAATAAAAAGATTAAAAATTGCACAATAATGCAACTATGCAAAGTATATACAATTATGGGCAAGATATAAAAGCAAATAAAAAATAATTTTGTTAGGGATTATTGGATAGATTGTTTCCCTTTTTTAATAGTAGTATACCATGTTTTCAATTTTAAAAGTCGTTTAAAATCCATTAGAACTGGCTACAGACTTTTAACAGTATATATAGTAGCTTAATAAATTTGAAAAAAAAACTTACCACTTACAAATATAATTTTTAAAGTTGAAAGCAACCTTAGACATCATCCGGGCAGGCAGTTTTCACATTGTATGCAGCAGAGCCCTCAATGGTCCATAGAGGTGCCTGGGTGTATTACATGGCATAGTTGCTTATGAAGTATAGAACAGGCAGAGGCTCAGGCCTCTCCAGCTATGCTTCCATTAATAAAGTTTCACTCTTATTTCTTTCATGGACTTACTTATATAGCATTTCATTACAAGAAATGTTTCCACTGGTCAAGAAAACTATTAAAAAAAAATCAAAAATCCCTCATGTGGAAAATACAGTCATACTCAGCAAATACTACATGTGTTCTATATTTCTCAGGTCTCTACATTTCTCTGTTTCTAACCAATGAAATGCACAGTTCTCTGGTCTCTTTCTTCTAATGATGAGATAAGAGGGCATGTGGGAAAGACTGAGGTTTGCAACGGTTCAACTTCAAGAGAGGGAAGCCTCGATCAGCAGGTCCCTAAGTGACTATGTGAAGCAGAGCCTTCTGCTCACCCACAGTGGACACACAAAATGAGTGAAAAGTTAACTTTGTTGGGTTAAACTCCTGAGTTCATAAGGTGACTTACTAATCCATCTACACTATGCACCCTGTTTTAAATATGAGGTAACAGGATTGTTGATAATAGAAGTGAGTAGTTCAAGAACACTGAGATCTAGACTGAAATCCAGGTCTCCTGACACTCCAATGCAAAGCTCTCACTATACCCATCTGTAGAGAGCGGCTACAGCATTTGGACAGGTTCAAACCTCGGACTAACGAGAAGGCACGATCCTCTCGTGGTAAAGCCACGTGCAAGCCCCAGCACAATTATAGCCAAAGGCTATAGTTGTAAGCTTGACCTTATGGTCCGAACCTGTGGTCCCACGTGGCTGAGTGATGTGGGCTGCGGGAGGTACAGCAAGTAAGCAAAGTTTGATCAGGTGCATATAATTGAGTAGAATCAAAACCCACAAGAAGGATGTAAACATCTTGACCACACCCTTACTTTGCCTAGTGGAATCTGGCTATAAAATAGACTCGGCTTGCAGGCGGTGGCACTGTCTCTCCATCAGAGGGAAGCATCCCACCTAGCCCCAGCTTTATTCCCTTGTCTTGTCTTTTCTAATCCTTCACCGACCCCCCCCCCCCCAAAATCAGGTTCACCAATGACCATTCTGGCGCGGCACACCAATCTATAAGGCCTTAGTGACCACATCAGAATAATAAGCCATGGTTTTGGGGGTAGAGTTAAAAATCACCTAGTCCAAACTTCTGAATTCATGATTACAGAAGTCCAGCCAGATGTTGCTGAAAACAGAGATAGAGAACTCACCATTTCTAGGGTCAGTCCATTCCTGTTTGATAGTTGTCATTATTGGCAATTCCTTTTCTAAAGACATGGCATTGTAAGTAATGTAGCAAGGAGAGTGAATTCAACAATTACTTTTTGGATAAATCCTTAGCAAAAACAGGTATGTAAGCACTAATTAGCAAACATACACATGATACCTGCTCTCAAGGAGCTTCCAGGTTAATGAAGTGACATAAATATAGTCACAAATATAAATCCAGGATTACCAATGTTGATAAGTTCTATAAATGAAAAATCACACAATATTATGAGACTACAAAACAGGACTCAACTTAGCTTGAGGAGTCATAAGGAGTGGAAAAGAGGCAAGAATACCTAAACATTTCTGGTGTCCCCACCTCAATAGATTAGAGCAGTGATGGCGAACTTATGACACGCGTGTCAGCACTGACACGCGTAGCCATTTCTGATGACACGCGTAGCCATGGATGAAACATTTGCTGCTCCTGAGGATGAAACATTTGCGAAATAATGTTTTTTCCTCAAAGTGACACACTACTCGAGTTATGCTGTTTTTTTGGCAAAGTTTGACACACCAAGCTCAAAAGGTTGCCCATCACTGGATTAGAGTGTCATTTGCTGAAGCAGGAACACTGAGAGAAGACCTGGTTTTGGCAACTGAAGGGAGTGCAGTGAGGAAACCATGGGTTCAATTTCAGAACATCTGCAGTTACAGCTATTAATTTAACTTCCACACATAAAGTATACATGTTTACATGTACATTCTAGGAATATATGAAGGAGTGAGTATCTCTATAGCAATCTGAACAAAAGATGGAACTGGACAAGGCAGCATATTCACTCAGTTGGAAGCACGGACCCTCCCTACCCATTCATTTTTGAGTCACTGGCAACACAAGCAGATGGCTGCAGCTGTTGCTTCTGTACCCTCTCCTCTGACATTTGCCAGATGGTGTCATTCTGTGGGTGATGTTTATTAGACAGCAACCCTGTCACTGCAGGCCTTAATGGGTGGCCTGAGTCAGGGGATGGAAGTGATTGGCCTTTTAATTCATACTCATCTCCTGTCATCCCTTAGGCCATGTGTGTTCCAATGCTAAAGTTCCCCCCCTCTGAATTTTAGAATCCACCAAAGCATTATAACACCCCCATCATGCAATAGCACAACTTAGCCTTTTTGAAAGCTCCTAAATAAACTGCCCATCTAGCACTACTGTCAATCATCATCTTCTTTCCTTTTTTAAGATAAAAAGGCTTTCAAAGGTTTGCAATTAGAAATTTTAGAGGGCAATTTCTGGAATCTGGATTGACAGGCAAAAAGATGAAATTCAAGTACCAAAAATCCGAGTTATTTAGAGAAGCTGCTGTCAGTGACTAGCTGTGTGGCTTGGAGCAAGGGACATAATCTTTCTGGGTCTACCTGCTCTTATCTATAAAATTAAGATAAAGTCCAGTGTTAGGTTGTTGTGATGACTCTAATTAATATAAGGGCTTATTGCCCTAGCCAGTGTCTCAGTGATTAGAGCGTCAGCCCATGGACTGAAGGATCCTGGGTTTGATTCCAGTCAAGGGCATGTAGCTTGGTTACAGGCTCGATCCCCAGCCTTGGTCAGAGTACGTGCAGGAAGCAACCAATGGATGTGTCTCACTCACATCAATGTCTCCCTCTCTCTTTCTCTTCCCCTTCCTTCCATTCTCTCTAAAATTCAGTGGGAAAAAAAATATCCTTGGGTGAGGATTAACTAAAATATATGTATGGACTTATTTATGTATGGCACTTAAGCTTCTAAGCTCAATACATTTATAATTCATGCTATTTTATATATTGACTTGTTTGTACTTAATACTATAAAAAAGAACAGCTACCATTTACTTTACAAAGTGCACACTGTGTACCAGGCACCTTCCCCCGTGCTTTATGAATATCAGCTTATTTTATGTTCACAAAAATCTATCAGGCATTTACTATTAATACCATCTCTTTTTGTGTGTTTCTTTGTTTCAGATGAGAACACTGAAGCAAAGAGTTGCTTGCTCAAGGTAACATAGATAATAAAGGAGGGCAGTAGGATTTGAACTAAGAAGTCAGCCTTCAGAACACGGGTTCAATTTCAGAACATCTGCAGTTACAGCTATTAATTTCAGAATCTATACTCATCCATTAAGCCACAATACCAAGGATAAAAGATTGGAATGCAATTATGAAGCAGATATAGCTATGTATTTGCACACCTCTTTTTTATGGTCAGTGTTAATATTTGAAAATGTTTCTGTCCTTCCTCTGCTGGGCTGGATAGGGAGAAATTGTGTTGCAGAGAGAAATGGAAGAGTTGAGACAAGGTTTGCAGGAGATCAGCAGGCAGGATAAATACTTTGACTCGCCAAAGGCAACTTTATGGCTCTGAGGTATAGTTGGAAGCATATTGAAATAGAAGCCAGGAGACCTGTGCCCTCGGTCCAGCTCTGCCACTAATGAGCAGTCTGACATTGCACCTCACGGAACCTATCACATCACCTCAGTGTCCTCATCTAAAACAAAGCGTTAGGTCTAGCATGTAGACCAAATTAATTTAGACTGATAGTCTCTAAAGACTGCCCCAATTCTAACTGTATTGTATTATTTTATTAAAATCCAGACACCATCTTTCAGCTACAAAAACCACCAGGAATAGGAATATCTTTTCATCTTAGTAATGGGATTTTTAAAATTAAATTTTTCATTAAGTTTAAAGAATGCATGTTATACTATTAAATTCCAAAAAATTGAATTGACATAACTTTGATCCAGTCTGGGGACCTGAGTACTTCTGTTTCAGTTTGTTTCGTGCCACTAGGCGTAGGACTCTTGGGCCAGTCCATGCTTGACCGTGAACCTCGGTGTCCCGATCAAAAGGAGTAATTTCCATATTCTTTTCCTGATATGAAATTATTCATGGTCTAGTTTTAACCAAGTTAATAAACTTTTGGCAAGTTTGTGATATCTATTTAACTATTTTTTAAAAGATATATATTTTTATTGATTTCAGAGAGGAAGTGAAAGGGAGAGAGAAATAGAAACATCAATGATGACAGAGAATCATTGATCGGCTGCCTCCTGCACACCCCACACTGGAGATTGAGCCTGCAACCCGGGCATATGCCCTGACTGGGAATTGAACTGTGACCTCCTGGTTCATAGGTGATGCTCAGTGATGCTCAACCACTGAGTCCTACCGGCTAGGCTATTTAACTATTTTTGAAAAGCATCTTACAAAAATATCCGCTGCTTGCCGAAGAAACAAAGCCCGGAGGTTCCTCAGCTGGTGACATTATGTAGCATAAATCTACCAGTAACAGACAAACCCCTGAGGGGGGGTGCTCTTTTTCTAAAGGCACCTGGCTAAGTGGTGGCTAAAAGTTCCAGGGGTTAGCCTCCTGACTTTCTGATTTGTTTGGGCAGGAAACTTTCCACTACTTAGTAATTAGTACCCTCTAGACATCTGCTTCTGGAGGGGGTGGAGGAAGTACAAAAGCCACAGAAAGATTAAATCTAATTATTATGATTTCCATTTCTGGGGCAAGGCCTCTTCATAAATAATTATGTCTTAATGCAAAACTGGCCAATTTTAAGCACTGGCCCTATCATTCATAATAACGAGTAGATTTATAACCCACAAGCTCATTAGCTATAGAAGGCTAATTAGGACTTTCGCTAAAAACACCACTATGTGAACTGCTCACTGAGGTAATCACAGCATTTTGACTCTGAAAACATCTACTTCTTACCAAACATGCACCCGCCAAGAGGCAACTACAGCACCAGGAAAGCGGGTTAACAGTTCCTGATGCAATGCCCCTCAGATGGAGGTCACGTTTCTGTTTTCCTGAGGGTGTATCTACTCAAAGCGTGAGTGAATGGAAATCATGGCAGAACAAAACACTATAAAGAGCAGTATGTAGGCATGAGAAAGACCTGCAGTCTAATTCTGGCTCCATTTCCTCCCATTTGGCATGAAACATTGAACTAAATACACCTAAAGCCTGATTCTAATCCACACATTATAATGGAAAAGAACTAATGCAGAGGCTAATTTTACTTCCTGGTTAACAAGATGCATTTATTTTATTAATTTTATACACACACTTCACTTACATGTGCCAGGCATTGTTCTAAACTCTTTATAGTTATAATCTTCAGGGAAATGCCTTAAAGGAGGTGGCATTACCATCCTAACTTACAATTGAAGAAACTGGACCATGTCAAGAGGGTAAACAATTGGCCACAGTTATACATCTAGTGGTTCTCAATCCATGAGGTATGTTACAAGTTCTTCACAGGCAAATGTTAATTATAGCCAAAACATGATCACAGCCAAATGTGGATCAAGGTCTTAGTTTATTTTAATTACAATTGATATGTACTATTACTGACTTGAGTGCCTCATATGATATGGTGATTTTTTTTTAAAGATAATTATCAATATTTAAAACTATATTGTTGATTTTTCTTGCTTTTTTATTTTTTACCTCCTTTCACTAAGAATAAAATTCATAAAGACAGTCTCTTCTCTGGCTTGTTCATTACTCTATCTCTAAAATCAAGAATAAATAAGTAGAGTCTCTTTTCTCAGTGATTTGAAGGTAGATTAACTTGAAGAAACAAACTACGAGCAAGAAAATTTGGAAATAATTAAAATAACACTGCCAAAATATCCATAATGTGAAAACTCATGAAAAGTCAAGTCACATTTATTTTAACAAAAAAAAAAACTATATGAATTAATTCTTATCAACCCTACCATAATTCATCTTCATTAATCAGTATTCCAATAACTTTCTCCCTTTGTATCATTTTAATGTATATTAAAGGGAGAATTTGCTACATTGCTTCTTGTGGTTGACCACTCTGTGTCAGCTCTACCCCTCCTAATGATTCTTCTTAAACAATAATGATAAGTCCATCCTTTTTCCAATAGTTGGTTCAAGAACAGGCTTATAATATAATTATCTTCAGATATAACTAGGTATTTGTTGGGTGGGAGTCATGCAGTCCCAACATATACAACTATTCGTAGCAGCCTTGGAAATAGTGTTATGCAAGATGATGCTAAATATGTGAGATGTTGCAGGGTTTTAAAATTTACAATGAAGAGTTTTATCTTCATCTGAAGTATACTGGGAAGCCATTGAATGGGTTTAGGATCAAATGTGTGGTTCATGAAGATCAACCTGGCTACAGTGTGGAGACTACTTTGGCGGGTAACATGTGTATGGTCACTCAACCACTGGAAGGTTACTGTAGAAGTCCAATGAAACGCAATGGTAAATTGTCTATTGACAGCCACAGTTGTAGTACTCCTGAATGTAATTCATTGGATCTGGGAGATATTTTATTGACAAAATCAACAGGACTTGTGGTGAATTGGATTTGAGGAGAGAAGGTATATTATAAGTGACACTGTGTTCTGTGTGTATAACTAGAATTTACTAGATAAAGGTGTGGCATTCACAGAGATGGGACAGAGTTGAAGAGGAGCAGGATCAGGGTTGAGAGATTTTATGGCATCATCACATTCGGTATGATCCTATCTTTACAAAAAAAACACACACACAAGAATATATACTCAGGGATAGATAAGATTTTGAAGGGGGAAAAAAACAAATACTAACATTTTAAAAATAAACACAGTGACAACAGAAAAGACTATCAGATTCTTGACTGATCATTTTTGTATATATTTTTTTCATAATTTTTAAAAGGCTTTTTTAAAAACATGTCATTCCAGTCCTTGTCATACCCAGACTAACTAATTACTACTCTGTGACTCGCATCTGCTATCATGTACTTTCCTTTAGAAGAGTTTATGAATTCCATGCCATCCTATGTCATGATGCCCTACTTTGCTGCAATCCCTGGCAGGGGAGGAACTAGTTTCTTCTGGCTTCTTGCAATGTCCCCCACAGAGCCCAATTCCGTGGCTTTTTATCTATTTCCACAGTTACACTGATAACATTCGTGCGGGACTGTTCTAGTTCCATCAAGGGAACAACCAGTGCTGTTTAATTTAGCATATCAGAAAGCCCTTTGCAAAAACAAAAGAAGAGGAGAGAAACTAGCAAATGAGGCTTCTGGACACGTTTATAATTTCTGATGCGCTCCCAACCAGAATTTACTCCCAGGATGTAAAGAATGGCATGCACACCCACAAATCCCCATCCCATCCCTGGCATCCTGCCCAGCTCAGAGCAGTCGGGTAATCTATGGGCTTTCGGTCAGCTCTGCAGTGTAAATTGGTAAATTAGCAATATGGTCTGGTTTAAGTGCATTTTACATGTGGTTAGCAACAATAATGCATATGTTATACTTCATTTATACAATCCATTACACCTATTTCCACCGGTTGGTTTTACCTTTTATTATTATTTCAATGTTATTTCAAGAGTTCAGATAAATTAATGCCTGAGCAAATGCATCCAATGGCTCATAGACTATCTGTAAAGGGCCTCCTTGAACTTTCTTTGAGTTGCTAAAGACAAAAGTAACAATTTCTACTTCCCAATAAGCCACCTTGCATTAACTATTTTCACTGTATAGAACTCTATTTAAAACCTTTAGGGTGCTTTTATGATTTAAAAGCAAATTGAAAGAATATAAAAATAAAACCAAAGGAAGAATGGGAGATTCTAGGTACCACAAGAATCTAAGGTCAGTGAGATAATAGCACTGTCACTTCTCCTCAAGCCTAAAAGATTGGTCTCTGTGCATCCCCAGGACTCTGACACAACTTAAGGCTTAGCTCTTCCAGATGATGGTTCTTCCCCAAATTCTGTCCTCAGAGAAAACACACTGGTAAACTTTTTTTAAATATATTTTTATTGATTTCAGAGAAGAAGGGAGAGAGAGAGATAGATAGAAACATCAGTGATGAGAGAGAATCATTGAGCAGCTGCCTCTTGCATGCCTCACACTAGGGATCAAATCCACAACCCAGGCATGTGCCCTGACCAGGAATCAAACCATGACCTCCTGGTTCATAGCTCAATACTTAAACACTGAGCCATGCCAGCCGGGCAACACACTGGAAAACTTTTATTATAGAAAAGGCACCTGCAGAAAAAAAAAAATCAGATGTGCTGCTATTAATTTTCATGAGGCCACATAGAAGAGCTGGTCCCAAACTTTGGGGTCTTAAAATCCCTTTACACTCTTAAAAATTATTGAAGACTCGTAAGAGCCTTTGTTTATGTGGGTTTTAACTATCTATAATTAAGTTAGCCTGGCTAGAGGCTTATCAATTTCCTTGGTCTTTTCAAAGAACCAGCTTTTAGTTTCATTGACTTTCTTTATTGATTTCCTGTTTTCGAATTCAGTCCATTCATACTTATTATCTCTTTTTTTCTGTTTACTTTGGATTTAATTTGGAACTTCGTTTTCCAGTTTACTATGATGGGTAGTGAGTAGTTAAGAACACAACTACTAGTACAATTTGCCGCCACTGCATTGATTTGTACTAAAGAACCAGCAATTTTACCTGCTATTGTTTTTGTACCATTATGGCAATTTCCAAACACCAAAATAAAAATAATGTCTTAATGTTATTATAAAAAGTTTTGATCTTGCAGCTCTCTGAAAGAATATTACAGCTTCCAAGGGGTCTGATCCCACTTTGAGAACTACTGTCTTAGAATTTACACATATAAACTTATTTTGTATGCTATATTAAGATTACATACAAAACATAGAATGGTTAATGGTCTTCACCTCTTTTTCTCTAAAAATATTTTTAGACAAAATGTATTTTTCCTCTAAGAACACAAATGACCCTTTGGGATACCTATTCCTTATACTACTGGTTACCTTTTGCTATCACAGAAATGAAGGTAGAAATAACCAATAAAAATGCCTAATCTGGACTTTCAGACATGAAGAAACTGATACCAAGAGAGGAAAATTTACTAGTAGTAAGCTGTAATTTTAAGTCTCCTGCTTCCCAGTCAAATCATGTTTAATTTTTATATATAGGCCTTTATCCGACCATTTATTCTTCTCTCTTTGGTATGTATATTTTTCTCTCTCATTCTCCATTCTTATTCTTTTAATCAGGCAAAATCCTAAATCATGCACAGCAATATCTTTTATATATGTTTTGCTAGTTTAATCTAAAAGATCTTTAAAATACTGTCTCTGTATGGTTTGTCTATATTTAAAAGCTGTGTTCTAGCCTAAAGCATTTAAATGTGGTTTAGTCTAAACCTCTAAATGATAATGTTTAAAGAGAAAACAAAATACATATGACTCCTAATTATCTTTGCATGAATTTGAAATCTTTACGGAGAACAAAATATTGCTTACGTGTAAGTAATTGCAGTGGAGAGGACATCGGTCCACCTCAGAGCACTGTCTCTGAAGAGAGCAGTGGCTCTGCCCTGAGGTGGCTGTGACCTTGCCTAAATTAAATATAATGAGTAAGAAACTACTGAGAAAAGAAAGAAGAAAGTGCAAGATGAGAAAAGTGCAATAGATCTCTTCAGTCCTAAATTACAGGTTTACTAATCTAGCTGCACCATATTGCAGATGTTTCTTGATCCATTAAAAGTGAACCAAAGCAAATTTCCTCCTACACAGAATAAAATTGTTACCGTAACCACAACACGCCCCACCCCACCCCTACTACCAAAAGAGATGTGAGATTATGTGGGAATCCAGTGTTGGATAAGAGCTTTTAAAATGTTCCCATCTGAAATCTATGATGCCTTTAGCTATTAAAATGTGGATAATAATTCTCTTTTGTCAGTCAGTTAAGTGCTACTGAGGTCTTGATAATTGAATTTAAAAGAGCACTTCATCATAGATAAAGGACAAACTGGGTTTGAATATCTTCCCCAAAATATATTGTTACCGCGCCTTTCTGTGTCCAGTATATGAAATAAGCTGGTGGCCTATTTAAAATAAAAATATTTATAAATCGAAGGGGTATGTCTCTTTTAAGAGCTCAGTATAATAATCTGAGTGCCAAGGACCCTACTATAACTGGATTTTGTAATGCTGAATTCCATTATAGAGCTTAAAAAGCAGGGTTTTTATACTTATATTTTAAAGATTTTTTAATGGAATTTATTGGGGTGGCAATGATTAATAAAATTAAATAGGTTGCAGGTGTATAATTCTATAATACATCATCTGTTTATTTTTTATACTTATTTTTGAGAATTATACCTTAGCTCTATGTTTTGTGTAATACATATCAAAGATGTCTCTAGGGTATGCCCACTGAGCATGTCATTTAACACACAGTCCTGACATATATTAAACAAACACACACGGGAATGCTTCAGTGTGTCTCGCTGGCAAACTTACCGAGGGTGCTCCTCTGAGCTGCCACTGGGAGTAAGCACCTATCCACCACAGGTACAGCATTAAAAGCTGAGTCTGCCCACCCCACAACTACAGAACTCTGGGCAACACAGTCACGCCTTTCCAGAGTGCAGGCCCCCCCGAGCCACATCACCCCAACAGACGGTTCCTTGGAGCCACTGTGAGTCCCCACTGGGCAAGTGTAACTTCAATTTAGGGTGCAAGACAGAAAAATTTGAATACTACCCTCCACGACTGCTGACCTCTAGACACTGCAGTTGTGCCTCTCAAACTCGCAGGCCTACATCAAGAGAACCCAAATAGTTCAAGTAGGGAACTACATTTGATTACCAAGCCCAGGAAAACTGAGAGATTATACCAGTAGCACCATCACCAAAAGATCCTGGGTAGCAAAGCAATTGGAACTACAATCAAAACATTACAGGAAAACATGGGGAGACAGAAAGGAAATTCTCAAAGGAAGGAACAGGAAGAATCACCAGAAAGGGAATTAAATGAACTTGAGGCTAGCAGCTTAACAGAAAAAGAATTCAGAGTATTCGTTATAAGGATGTTTAAACGGATGGATGACAAATACACACAACTCAATGAGAACTATAAGGAGCTGAATGAAAACGTCACCAACATGAAAAGAAACCAAGAGGAGATGAAGAACGACATAGCTGCAATAAAGAATACAATGGAAGGCTTAAAGAGTAGAGTAGAAGAGGCCGAGGACCGCATCAGCGAATTAGAGGACAAGGTAGGAAAAAACACACAAACTCAGCAGCAACTGGAAAGGAGACTTAAAAAGCAAGAGGAGAGCCTAAGGGAGCTTTGGGACGACAAAAAACGAAACAATATTCGAATAATGGGGATAAAAGAAGGAGAGGAAGAGAAGCAAGGACTAGAAAACCTGTTGGAAGAAATAATGACAGAAAATTTCCCTGATATTGACAAGAAAAAAACTATCCAAGTCCAAGAAGCATTCAGAGTCCCAAACAAGTTGAACCCCAAAAGACCGACATCAAGACACATCATAATTAAATTGACGAACACCAACGACAAAGCAAGAATCTTAAAGGCTGCAAGAGAGAGACAGAAAGTTACCTACAAGGGATCTCCTATCAGAATATCAACTGATTTCTCAACAGAAACACACCAGGCCAGAAAGGAATGGACTGAAATATACAAAGTGATGCAAAACAAGGGACTGAATCCAAGAATACTATATCCAGCAAGGCTATCGTTCAAAATTGAAGGTGGAATCAGAAGCTTCACAGACAAAAAAGGGCTAAGAGAGTTCATCACTACCAAGCCGGCAATGAAAGAAATGCTAAAGGGGCTGCTGTAAAAAGAAGATAGAGAAAGGCAAGAAGAAACATAAACACTAAGGAAAAATATGTCAACAAACAGGTACTTATCAATAATAACATTAAATGTAAATGGATTAAATGCACCAATCAAAAGACATAGGGTAGCTGAATGGATAAGAAAACATGACCCATATATTTGCTGTCTACAAGAGACCCACCTTAGAGCAAAAGATTCACACAGACTGAGAGTGAAGGGATGGAAAAACATTTTTCAGGCAAATGGAAATGAGAAAAAAGCTGGGGTTGCGATACTTATATCAGATAAAATAGACCTCAAAGTAAAGGCCATAATAAGAGATAAGGAAGGCCACTACATAATACTAAAGGGAGCAATCCAGCAAGAAGATATAACTCTGGTAAACATTTATGCACCTAATGCAGGAGCGCCCAAATACATAAAAAATCTCCTGGAAGATATCAAGGGAGAGATCGACATCAATACAATCATAGTAGGGGACTTTAATACACCACTGACATCAATGGATAAATCCTCTGGACAAAAAATTAGCAAAGGAACAGCAATTCTAAATGACACACTAGATCAGATGGACTTAATTGACATCTTCAGAGTATTTCACCCCAAAGCCATGGAATATACGTTCTTCTCAAGTGCACATGGGACATTCTCAAAAATAGACCACATTTTGGGTAACAAGCAAAGTCTCCCCAAATTCAAAAAGATTGAAATCATATCAAGCATTTTCTCAGACCATAATGGCATAATATTAGAAATAAACTACAATAAAAACATTCATAAAAATTCAAACACTTGGAAACTGAATAGCATGCTACTAAACAATGATTGGGTTATCAATGAGATCAAAGAAGAAATTAAAAACATCCTGGAAATGAATGACAATGAAAACACAACATTGCAAATCCTATGGGACACAATGAAAGCAGTCCTGAGAGGGAAGTGTATAGCTCTACAGGCCTATCTCAAAAAACAAGAAAAAATGCTAATAGATCATCTAACTCAACAACTCAAAGAATTAGAAAGGGAGCAACAAGAAAACCCCACAGTGAGCAGAAGAAAGGAAATAATAAAGATCAGAGCAGAAATGAATGACATAGAGACCAAAAAAACAATACACAAGATCAACAAAACCAAGAGCTGGTTCTTTGAAAGGATAAACAAGATTGATGAACCTCTAGCCAGGCTCACCAAGAAGCAAAGAGAGAGGACCCAAATAAACAAAATCAGAAATGAAAGAGGTGAAATAACAACAGACCCCAAAGAAATTCAAAGGATTGTCAAAAAATACTATGAACAACTCTATTCCAACAAACTAGACAACCTGGAGGAAATGGACACATTCCTAGAAAAACACAACCTTCCAAAACTTACTCAGGAAGAGACTAAAAATCTCAATAGGTTGATAACTATGGAAGAAATTGAAGCAGTCATCAAAAAACTTCCAGCAAACAAAAGTCCAGGGCCAGATGGGTTCACAGGGGAGTTTTACAAAACATTCAAGGAAGAGCTAAAACCTATCCTCCTCAGACTATTCCAGAAAATTCAAGAAGAAGGGACACTCCCAAGCTCCTTCTATGAAGCCAGCATCACCCTAATACCAAAACCAGATAAAGATAACACAATGAAAGAGAATTACAGGCCAATATCCCTCATGAACATAGATGCCAAAATCCTCAACAAAATTCTAGCAAATCGAATCCAGCAGTACATCAGAAAGCTCATACACCATGACCAAGTAGGATTTATCCCTGGGATGCAAGGATGGTACAATATTCGCAAATCAATAAACGTCATACATCACATAAACAAATTGAGAGATAAAAACCATATAGTCATATCAATTGATGCAGAAAAAGCATTTGACAAAATCCAACACCCTTTCTTGATAAAAACTCTCAGCAAGATGGGAATAGAAGGATCATACCTCAACATAATAAAAGCCATATATGACAAACCCACAGCCAACATCATACTCAATGGGCAAAAACTAAAACCATTTCCCCTAAGAACAGGAACAAGACAGGGATGCCCACTCTCACCACTCCTATTCAACATAGTGTTGGAAATACTAGCCATTGCAATCAGACAAGAAGAAGAAATAAAAGGCATCCAAATTGGAAAAGAAGAAGTAAAACTGTCCTTATTTGCAGATGACATGATACTGTACATAGAAAACCCTAAAGACTCCATCAAAAAATTATTAGACTTAATAAATGAATTTGGCAGAGTAGCAGGATACAAAATAAACGCTAAGAAATCTATGGCATTTATATACACCAATAATGATCTTACAGAAAGAGAGACTAAAAAAGCAATCCCATTTACCATCGCACCAAAAAAATTAAGATACCTAGGAATAAACTTAACTAAGGAGGTAAAAGACCTATACACGGAAAACTATACAACACTGAAAAAACAGATAGAGGAAGACATAAACAGATGGAGGAACATACCATGTTCATGGATTGGTAGAATCAACATCATCAAAATGTCCATACTACCCAAAGCAATCTATACTTTCAATGCACTTCCCATTAAAATTCCAATGGCATACTTCACAGACCTAGAACGAACTTTTCAAAAATTCATCTGGAATAAAAAAAGACCCCGAATAGCTACAGCAATCCTGAGTAAGAAGAATAAAGTAGGAGGGATCTCAATACCAGATTTCAAGCTATATTACAAAGCCACTGTTCTCAAAACTGCCTGGTATTGGCACAAGAACAGACATATAGACCAATGGAATAGAATAGAGAACCCAGAAATCGATCCAAATCGCTATGCTCAATTAATATTTGATAAAGGAGGCATGAACATACAATGGAGTCAAGACAGTCTCTTCAATAAATGGTGTTGGGAAAATTGGACAGATACATGCAAAAAAATGAAACTAGACCACCAACTTACACCATACACAAAAATAAACTCAAAATGGATCAAGGACTTAAACATAAGACAGGAAACCATAAAAATACTAGAGGAATCTACAGGCAGAAAAATCTCTGACATATGCCAAAAGAACTCCTTCGCTGATACTGCTCCTAGGGCAATGGAAGCTAAAGAGAAAATAAACAAATGGGATTACATCAAAATAAAAAGCTTTTGCACAGCAACAGAAACCATCAATAAAACAACAAGAAAACCCACTGCATGGGAGAACATATTTGCCAATGATGTCAACGATAAGGGTTTAATCTCCAACATTTACAGGGAACTCATGCAGCTTAACAAAAAGAAGATAAACAACCCAATCAAAAAATGGGCAACTGATCTAAATAGAAACTTTTCGAAAGAAGACAGAAGGAAGGCCAAGAGACATATGAAAACCTGCTCTAAATCACTAATCATCAGAGAGATGCAAATCAAAACAACAATGCGGTACCATCTCACACCTGTCAGAATGGCCATTATCAACAAGTCAACAAATGACAAGTGCTGGAGAGGATGTGGCGAAAAAGGAACCCTCGTGCACTGCTGGTGGGAATGCAGACTGGTGCAGCCACTGTGGAGAACAGTATGGAGTTTCCTTAAAAAACTAAAAATAGAACTCCCATTTGACCCAGTGATCCCTCTTCTAGGAATATATCCTAAGAAACTGGAAACATCAATCAGAAAGGATATATGCACCCGTATGTTCATAGCAGCACAATTCACCATAGCTAAGATTTGGAAACAGCCTAAGTGCCCATCAGCAGATGAATGGATTAAAAAACTGTGGTACATCTACACATTGGAGTACTATGCTGCGGTAAAAAAGAAGGAGCTCTTGCCATTTACAACAATATGGATGGAGATGGAGAACATAATGCTTAGTGAAATAAGCCAGGCAGAGAAAGATAAATATCACATGATCTCACTCATTTGTGGAATATAATGAACAACATAAACTGATGGGGGGAAAATAGATCCAGAAACAGAGAAACATCAATCAGAATGTCAAACCTCAGGGAAGAAATTGTGAGGTAACCAGAAACCCAAGAATGCACGAGAACGCCTTTCCAGCCATGCTAGCAATCATCAGATGTAAGGTAATTTTACCCGGGACAAGAGGTAAGTATTTTGGACTTATGCTCCTGACTCTTCATGGGTAAGACCACTCATATAGGCTGATCCCCTGACTAACGTAGTCACCAATAATACCAAACACCTTGGTTATCCAAGAGGTCCATGGGGGAAGAGGGGAGGGGGCAAGAAAGTATAAATACACAGGGGTCTCCACCCAGCTTCCCTTTTGTATGACACAAAATCAAAACAATGCCCCTTTGTGTGTAAAATTAAAGAGAGGTTTCTGGCTTGTGTGGACACCAAAGAAAGGGTGTCACTACTATCACTACTTGCCCGTGGTAGAAGTGCAGAAAATGTAACCAAGACCTTGTCTATACAAAAAGAAATAGACAGCCAGTTTGAAAGGGTATTGCCATGGACTGGAACAAAGAATATCCTTACATGATATTATTCTACACTGTCATTAAAAATTTTCCCAGACTTGGATCACCCCCATTACATATAATAATTCCTCACACCCATGGGGTGGGGGGAATCATCTGTTTGGTGCTTGGAGACAAACGTAACACATCTCTAGATATTTTAGAATTACAACAGCATATTATATAATAACCCCAAACAAACTTACAAACTAATTCTTTGAATGTCTGGCAGCAATTTTAAAAGGACAGGAAAGGGTTTAATCCCTTCCACTATGTAGAGGGCCCCCTGGGAAGGCACCTGAGCATTCTAAATTGGCCCCTCTTGCCCTTTTAGCCAAGAGGGACCTGCTTCTCACAATCCAATTGTCCACAGCTATTGCCTGAGCTTCTGTTCATGCCAAGGGTGAAACCTCATGATGGCTGGTACCATGGATGTGTCTCTCGCCCAGTGGGGTGAGCTGGGCCTCCCTGGAGAAGAAACCTGGGTTCCACAAGATATGTGATCAGTGCTGGGACCCTGCCAGCAGACGAGGGGATCCCAAGACAGGTGCTGGGCGCGGAGGCCATGGGGGCATAGGCGACCAAGGAGACAGAACTAAACCTCACATCACCCTGCTTGGCCCCGGAGGATGGCTGGTTAGCCAGAGACGGGTAAGATTCCTCAGGGAAGGAACAACCTAAGACAGGCACAGTCGCACAGGGGCCATCAGGAGAGAACTTGGGGGTCAACAGAGGTGGGGCACAGACCTTCACCCCCCCCAAGTTTGCAGGGGCCTGAACCCTCACCCCTGCTGAAGGAGATCTCCTGCCCCCATGGCTGCTCAGCTTCACATGCCCAGCTCAAATCGGGACCCAGGTAACAGAGACTTGGCCGACAGCAGATGCCCTCTCACCGCAACAAGACTTGATGGAGATGTCTTGCACCCATGATCCGGGGAACTGGGGTCTAGGATATCTAAATCCAGCCTAGCACCAGGAATGCTCAGGGCCTACTCAAGAAGGCAAATAATCCTCTCCACTAATAATTACAGGGTAAAACAAGATGGTTGTTAGAATATTAAATTTGACAGTAAAATAGTAGTCAATTTTTCAGACTAATTTAAATTGGCCAACCAAAATAAGCAAATACTCTAGAAAAATCAATTGTACTGGACAAAAAAGCTGTTACTAAAGTGTTAACTAAAATTTTTATTGGTAGTTCATCTCATGGTAAAATTGCATAACATATAATGAACCTAAAGCAGTCACATTTTAGTGCAAAAAAGTAAAAAAAAAAAAAAAAAAAAAAAACAAACACACACGGTGACCTGCATACTTGCTGTCAATCATTCATGGCCTTTAATAGCTCAATTTAGTGAAAACAGTGCTGTAGATTTCTGTTTGTTCTGTTACAAAGGCACATTAACTAGGTAGCCACAGTTTCAAGTCTACTATATTATCCAGCATTCAGATTTTAGCCTTAACAAACTGTTAAAAATTGAAACTCCTTTTTTGTGTTATCCTATACTAGAGGCCCAGCGTGCGAAATCGGATGAGACCCAGAGTCCCTCCTGCTGCCACCGCAGGACCCATCGATGCAACTCCTGGTGACCGGTCGTTTGGGCGTTACAGCATTACGGCTTTACGGCCACTGGCCTTTTATAATATAGACTAGCAGCCCGTTTGCACGAAGATTCGTACAATAGACCTTCATTCACCTGGCTGCCTGCACCAGTTTTCTGCCGGCACCGGGGACCCAGGCCTTGGCTGAGGCCACTGCCTTCTGCCTTCTTTCAGGGTTGGGGCTTGGCCCCGGGCGACGGCCTTGGGCTCTGCTGCACCCCAGCGTCCCTGCTAAGGATCGTAGGAGCCGACCCCTGGTGGTTGCCTGCAATCCGTGCAGGCTCCCCGCTGGTGCCCAAGGCCGGGAAAGCCTCCACCCAAGGCTTTCCCGGCCTTTGGCTCGGCCGCACCCCAACGTCCCTGCGACGGTTTCCTGGTGGGCGTGGCTGGTGGGCGTGGCTTGTGGGTGTAGCGAAGGTACGATCAATTTGCATATTACTCTATTATTAGGTAGGATAATAAAAGGCTAATATGCAAATCGACCAAACAGTGGTCGCTATGATGTGCACTGACCACCAGGGGGCAGACGCTCAACGCAGGAGCTGACCCATGGTGGTCAGTGCGCTCCCCACAGGAGGAGCGCCGCTCAGCCAGAAGCGGGGTTCACGGCTGGCAAGTGCAGCGGCAGTAGCGAGCGCAGGAGCAGTGGCGGGAGCCTCTCCCGCCTCCATGGCAGTGCTAAGGATGTCCAACTGACAGCTGTAAGTCAGACATCCCCCAAAGAGTACCGGACTGCGAGAGGGTGCAGGCCAGGCTGAGGGACCCCCTCCCTCCAGTGCACGAATTTCATGTACCGGGCCTCTAGTATATTATAAATTGTAAGGGATTATCTAAAATTTCATCCTGTTTCTGAAACACTGGCTTAAAAACATTTTGTGATATATTTCTCTGATCCAACAATTGTATAGACATTACATGTCTAAACCTGTTATTCCATAGTCCAGATGGAGAAACTGAAACAGTGGCTGTCTGCCCCATGGGGCTCTCCATATATGTTACTGTCACTTTGAGGCACTAAAAAAGACCTGAAATCCTTTCCCCCCTATGGGAATGGACTGAACAGTTTTAGGAGAAATTATAGGAATAGGAGGACTCCTTAGGAGAGTTCTTCCAGGCCAGCTTTATTCCATTCCTTATCTGTGGATGGACAGGACAATAGCAGACACTTTCTAATAAACAACGGTAAGAGAGAGAGCAATGCTAAGTGGGAGGATTCTATAGACAGAAATGATCACTCCAAATTGAAGAGGACTGACCACAACAAATGTGAATGTCTGAATATTTAGATTTACTGAGTAAAAACTGAGAAAGCAGGACTCCACCCTCTGCTATAAAATTTGGGTGAAATTAAAAGTGGAAAAGAGAAAATGTGGCAATTTATCTCCATTTAACAAGAGCAAACCTTCGTTGGTCCAATGGTCACTCAAAGTGACAGAAGCCAGAGTATTTTGAGATGAAACTGGGTCAAAGAAGCAGACAGCTGAGAGGAAGGAGTTTAAATTTATGTTCCATGTTCTAGGCACATTCCAGAATATCAAAATGAAAATAAAGCAAGGCATATATTAAAATGCTCCTTTTACAGGTAAGGAAAAGAGTAAATACAAGAGATGTAAGAATTCAATAATAAAGATCACCACTGGCAAAATGCATAGTTCAATTCTACAATACTCTAAACTCAGACTCCACTTCGTGAGTTACTTTATCAAACTGTCAGCCCATGAAAGTTATCAGAATTTTTACTTACCTCTCTATATATCTATTAAATATGTTTGATGTTAAATATGTCTATATATCTAGATAGAGATAGAAAATATATACATAAAAATACAAGGGTGGGCCAAAGTTGTGTTAATACAAATAAATAATATAATAAATAATAATACAAGATTAGCGGTAATACAAATAAATAATATAATACAATAATTAATAAATAATAATACAAGATTAAACTGTTTTGCATACTCAGAACTGTAAGCCTACTTTGGCCCACTCCTGAAAGTATATGCGTATTTTATTGATAAGTATATATAAAGGGAGAGACAGACAAATAAACAAAAAAGATTTTGTAAATCTTCAAACTCGTCCCATAGTTCAATTACTGAGTCAGGAGAAAAGAAATTGGGCCACAGTTCCTTTTCATTAAAATTGAGTTTGAGCTATTATATTTGGCCTAAATATGATTATCCTCTTTTCTCAAATGAGTTTGATCGTTGTGGGGAAAAAAATATATTCAGCCCTGGATCACAACCTTGAGTCCATCCTGAGCACACTTTATCAAGAAATAGTGTCTGAATGAAAAATAAAGATATAATATGCTTGCATAAATATAAGAATAAAATTTAGATTCTGTGCCAATAGAAGAGCAGTAGGGAGGAGTATAGAGACTTCTCTGTAACACCCAACACTGTGGCTCATAATCATTAATGGATGCCACAAAAAATGAGGCGACAGGGAACCAGGCTGACCAGAGCTTCCTGCTTAAGCAAACTGAACCAGGCCCAAGTTATATACTGGAATTCCATAAGTAAAGTGATATAAGGACACTTAAAAACAATTTGAAGTGAAATCAGACAGAGAAAGACAAATACTGTATGACCTTACTTATGTGTGGAATCTAAAAAATACCAAACTCACAAAAACAGAGAACAGATTGGTGGTTGCCAGAGGCAGGGGGTGGGAGTATAATGCACAGCACGGTGACTATAGTTAAATGTACTGTCTATTTAAAACTTGCTAAGAAATACATCTTAAAGTTGTCTTTTTTTTTTTTTTTTTTTTTTTGCACTAGCCAGGTTGGCTCAGTGGATAGAGTGTTGGTATGCAGACTGAAAAGACCCAGATTCCATTCCAGTCAAGGGCACATGCCCAGGTTGTGGGCTCGATTCCCAGTGGGGGGTGTGCAGGAGGCAGCCAATCAATGATTCTGTCTCATCATTGATGCTTCTATCTTTCTCTCCCTCTCTCTTCCTCTCTGAACTCAAAAAATATATTTTTAAAAACTTGTCATTTTTTACAATGACAAATTTTTTAAATTGTAATTATGTGAGGTAATAAAATTTAACTAATCTTATGGTAATCATTGTGCAATATATACATATATCAAATCATTATACTGTACACCTTAGAGCAGTGATGGGCAACCTTTTGAGCTTGGTGTGTCAAACTTGGCCAAAAAACTGAGCATAACTCGGGTAGTGTGTCACTTTGAGGAAAAAAACATTATTTCGCAAATGTTTCATCCTCGGCATGCGGCCGCCTCAGCGGCCGCGTGTCATCAAAAATGACTACACGTGTCAGTGCTGACATGCGTGTCATAGGTTCGCCATCACTGGCTTAGAGTAACACAATGTTATATGTGAAACACAAGTAAAAATGAGGGGGAAAGTAATGAGTAATGTAAGATATATGAAAAGTTCACTTGTATGACTTTGAATTCTCGATAGCAACTAATCTTTAAGAAACCATCACTTGTACATTTTTGATATAGAATAAAAGAATATCTACAATTATTTGAAAGAATTCTTAAAATATTGCTCCATATTCCAACTATTACAAGCAAAAATAAACCATATGAACACATATCAGTTTTAGAGGAAATGACTAGAAATAAATTGGAAATCATTCAATTGTTAGAGCCTCATGAGATTTAGAAAGTCACTGAAATGGGAAGTAAAGATTTTCTATGACAGATGTTTGAACTAAAGTAATTTCAGGTGTGGTGCTCAACTTTTCTGTTATAAGTAATTATGAGGGGGACTTTTAACATATGTTCAAACATCAAAAAATCATATGATATTTTAAATCAAACCTATTTATATCCAATAACATTAGTACTTGATTTCAAATAAAATGCATTTGAAAAGCACACACCATGATATCAAAAATCTAAAAGGGACAATACCCTAAAAGATTTTTCTTTTGAAAATTAGATCAAAGAAATCTTCAAAGACACACCTCATCAACTGACAGCAATGTCCAGTAACACCAACTATACCTTGATCAAGGTGAGCAATAAAGAATAGCCCCAGGTTTATGGAATGAGGTATGTTTGATTGTTGAAATGCTACTAGATAAGTTCTTAGACAAATAACATTACACATGAGAACACTGCTGATTAAGGAAATAAAAAGTAAATAATAAAACATATTTTAAATAGGAAAAAGCAAAGTTCAATATAAGTATTGACCTTGCCTCCCAATTGGGGGAATTTTGAATAATGATTATAAACCAAGACTGAATATTTTAAGACTCTAAGCTTGTTGAATTAAGAAAGATAAAATAGCCCAGCTGGCATGGCTCAGTGGTTGAGTATCGGACTATGAACCAGGAAGTCACAGTTCAATTCCTGGTCAGGGCACGTGCCTGGGTTGCAGGCTCAATCCCCCGAGTGGGGCATGCAGGAGGTAGATGATCAAAGATTCTCTGTCATCATTGATGTTTCTATCTCTCTCTTCCTCTCCCTTCCTCTCTGAAATCAATAAAAATATATTTTTCAAAGAAAGATAAAATAAATTATACTTCAAACAAAAATCACCTATGAAAATATTGACCCAAAATATGGATTTTTGAAAAGTCTACATCATCTTCCTGTGAAAAATCATGGGTTATCTTAGAGATGTTTTCAAAAAGTTAACTTCAGAGAGACATATTCCTATAATTTTGCCTTTGTGCCTGTCCTTGGGTGAAACAATAGACTGAAGGAACCATATGCATAATCCAGTAACCTAATTTTTATTCACGTATTTATAAATAAATACTAGAGTATCAACAGTGTGTCAGGCATTTGATGCTTCCTGCTGTGATTAAATAATACCTATATATAAAAGCCTAAGCAACCGTTATGACCTGTCGACTGCTAGACCAGTCACTATGATGCACACTGACCACCGCACAATGCAGGAGCTGCCCCCTGGTGGTCAGTGCACTCCCACAACAGGAGCACTGCTCAGCCAGAAGCCGGGCTCATGTCTGGAGAGCACAGCTGCGGCAGCGGGAGCCTCTCTCACCTCCTTGGCAGCCCTACAGAGTGGTGGCGGCAGGCACAGCGGGCCAGGGTGAGTGGGAGCAGCATGGCACCCGGCCCTGGCTGGGGCTCCTCCCCAGCCGCCTGCCACTTTGAGCACTGCTATATCCCCCAAGGGGTCCCAGATTGCGAGAGTGGGCAGGCCAGGCAGAGGGACCCCACTGGTGCACGAATCCATGCACTGGGCCTCTAATATAATACATATGGTTAAATATTCAGTGGTCACTATATTATTTTTAAAGTTGAAATAATAGTTAAATTAAGTGTAAAACAGAGCATCTTTCATAATGGTGAAGGGTACAACTGCATGTAGTGAAAATATTACTGATTTATCTATGTGCTGAATATCATAGTAACAAATGGGTCAAAACATCTTGGTCTGCAGGGACAAATAGGTATAAGTAGCTAGGTGCTTTAACACAGTTCTTCTTAATGTGAATAAAATAACCAAAAATTGCTTGAGAGCTGACTAAAATAAAATTATTAAGAATTTAAACCCAGTACTTTTTTTTTTAAAAAAAAGTGTGTTTTCTTTTCAAGTGCCATGAAAAAAGTAATCAAATATTTTTCATATATCTGGCAAGGAGTGAAGGAGGACAGGCAGACAAGACTACAGGATAATGGCAGAATGGAAATACTGCAGTCGACTCTGTATACATGAGTGCTGTTCACTGTTTTTTGACACTGTACACGTCATTGAATACCTCTTTGTTTGAGTGCCAGTTTGTTCCTCTTTGGAATTGATATGAATTATACTAGATGATGTCTAAAATTTCTCCTATCCCTAACAATAGAAGTAGCAAAGTATTTCACAGCTTCTCGGTGACACCTAAGAAAGTTGTTAGTCATATTGTATCAAGCCTATAATTTATTTTTGTGTCTTCTTATATAATCCTTTCACTTATATAATTTTCATTTTTAACCATTACCTTTATTTTTATACTTCCATGCATTTTTTAAAAATTCTTCCTATGCCTCAGGAATTGGCAAATAGATTTCATCTCATGTGTCAGGTCTAATATTGGTGTAACTTCCTAGAGGACTGTACTCAAAAGGATTGTGGGAATTCTAAATGTGGTACCCAATGTCTTGATTGATTAGCAATGTATGCATGTGGGAGGGAGAATGATTCACAGTATATAACACAGAGGTGGGTTTAGAAGCATTGATTTTGAATCCTAAGATTTCAAAATTTCCTGATACCTAGATTCAACAACCAAAATTTATGGCTATTTTCTCTATATACTGTAAGGGACTTTAGAAATAAAAACATTTTAGCCAAAAATATCAACCTCCCTTTTATTTAAATGGGGAAGGGGTGAAAAGAAAAAAAGTCATTATTTTGAGTTTTGTTTTTATTTTATTTTTTTTTATTTTTTTTTATTTTAATGAATCTTTATTGTTCAGATTACAATTGTTTCTCCTTTTTCCCCACATATCTCCCCACCACCCAGTTCCTACCCCCCCCCTCTTCCCTTACCTCCCCCCGCGCTGTCCTTATCCATAGGTGTATGATTTTTGTCCAGTCTCTTCCCATACTCCCCACACAGACACCCCTTTCCCCCTGAGAATTATCAATCCACTCCCATTCTATGCCTCTGATTCTATTAAGTTCACCAGTTTATTCTGTTCCTCAGATTTTTAATTCACTTGACTTTTAGATTCACTTGTTGATATATATGTATTTGTTGTTCATAATTTTTATCTTTCTTCTTCTTTTTCCTTTTTTTAAAGAATACCTTTCAGCATTTCATATAATGCTGGTTTGGTGGTGATGAACTCCTTTAGCTTTTTCTTATCTGTGAAGCTCTTTATCTGCCCTTCAATTCTGAATGATAACTTTGCTGGGTAGAGTAGTCTTGGTTGTAGGTTCTTGCTATTCATCACTTTGAATATTTCTTGCCACTCCCGTCTGGCCTGCATGGTTTCTGTTGAGAAATTAGCTGATAATCGTATGGGAGCTCCCTTGTAGGTAACTAACTGTTTTTCTCTTGCTGCTCGTAAGATTCTCTCTTTGTCTTTTGCTCTTGGCATTTTAATTATGATGTGTCTTGGTGTGGTCCTCTTTGGATCCCTTTTGTTTGGGGTTCTGTGCGCTTCCTGGACTCGTAAGTCTATTTCTTTCATCAGGTGGGGGAAGTTTTCGTTCATTATTCCTTCAAATAGGTTTTCAGCATCTTGCTCTCTCTCTTCTTCTGGTACCCCCATAATTCTGATGTTGGTTCGCTTGAAGTTGTCCCAGAGACTTCTTACACTATCTTCAAGTTTCTGAATTCTCTTCTCTTCATGCTTCTCTGGAGGAGTGTCCTTGGCCTCTTTGTATTCCAAATCTTTGAGTTGATTCTTGCAATCCTCTAGTCTGCTTTTGGGTCTCTGTATAATATTTTTTATCTCAGTCAGTGTATGTTTAATTTCTAGTTGGTCCTTTTTCATATCCTCAAGGGTCTCATTGAATTTATCGGCCTTTTCCATGAAATTCTTGAAAAACCTTATAACCGTGGTTTTGAACTCTATGTCCAGTCACTTATTCTCCTCCATTTCTTTGGTTTGTGATCTGTTTCCTTGCCTTCTCATATTCTCTGCTTCCCTAAGTTGGTAGGGTAGTTTTGTCTACTAAGTGTCCTATTGGTTCAATGGGTCAGCCTCCCAGTTACTTGAGGTGGACACTCTTGGTGTACCCTTGTGTACTGTGTGTTCCCCAGTAGGAGCTACAGCAAGGGCTAGTTTTCTCCTCCTTTGCTTGGGCGGTTTTGGAGCAGTCTGGAGCTGTAGTTGGTTAAGCTGCCACAGAACAGGCCATTTATATGCAAAAGCCGCTGTGTGGAGCCTGGGAGGGTTTGTAGAATGTGCGGGGCGGGGCCTCAGGGCGGGGCGGGGTCTCAGGGCGTCACTAGGCTGGGGCATGGCCAACGGCAATGGCTGCCGTCAGCCCTCTTTGCCTTTCCCGTTTCCAAGTCCCTGCGCCCTGCGCACCAGCGCAGTAAACAATGATTGCTGGGCGCACCTCTGCAAAAAAGTCACTCTCACTTTCCGACCCGATGGCCGAGAGTCCAGCTTCTCCCCGTAGGCGTCTGGGTCCCCCGAGTGTCCCCAGAAACTGGATTTCAGAGTGATCGGGAGCTTGTCTCCCTGCGGGTTGAAGAAAAGCCGCGCACCCAGCCGCCCGCTGCCGCCGGCCCGATTCGCGTGCCTCCGTACCTCAGCTTTTCAGCGATTGTGCTCCTTTCTCTTCTTAGCTGTAAATCTTCCACTGAGCCAGCTTTCCCTTGGTTCTGGGTGGTAGACGTTTTTGTCTTTTAGTTGTGTTTTTGAAATTGTTGTGTGAGGCAGCAGATTAGTTGTTTAACTATGCTGCCATCTTGGTTCCTCCTCTTGAGTTTTGTTTCAAAGTCCTGAAAATTCATAGGCAAAATATACAAACTACATGCTGAATTGAAATTAAGCAAAATTAACTGTATATAAGTATATCAGTTGCATTCTCAGTTAGGTATTTTCTAACAAATCAGAAATTGTTTTTCTTATTCTCTTCACAAGTTAGTTAGGAAAAGTGGTATGAAGCCCTGGCAGAGGTAGCTCAGTTGGTTAGAGTGTTGTCCTGATGAGCCAAGGTTGCAGTTTCCATCTCCTGTCAGGGCACATATAAGATTTCTGTTGGTTCTTATTCACAGGTACATGAGATAAAGGATTATGTGCTCAACATCACTGCAAAAGGACTGAATGTTTCCAGAAATGTCAGAAT
Organism: Eptesicus fuscus; assembly: GCF_027574615.1. Classification (NCBI taxonomy): domain Eukaryota; kingdom Metazoa; phylum Chordata; class Mammalia; order Chiroptera; family Vespertilionidae; genus Eptesicus; species Eptesicus fuscus. The sequence goes on from NC_072478.1 coordinate 96,314,267, forward strand.
TTAAAAATAAAATGAAATATTGAAATACTTAAGGGAAGAAAAAGTCTTTATGCCCAGGAGTTTTAGCAGGGTCGTACAGCTACACATTTATGAGAGGAGGGGAGGGGAGGGAAAGGGAGGGGAGAAAAAGGAAACTCTTTCAAATGTCATGATCCCTAGAAATAAGTTTTTGAAGAAAGTTAAGTTTTTCTGTAAAAAATGTATTAATTTTATGATAAAATTTTATTGTTTCTCGAGTTTTTAAAATTTTTGATTTAAAATGTCCATATGTTGAATTTTTTTAATTCCTACAATTTTATTATTTGTAGTACTTAATACAAACTAGGATAAAAAGAGTTCTTATCTTTTCTTCAGTGAAGAGGTAAGAGTAATCTGAAATTTATTCTATTAATTTTCAGTAGATACTGGTATGTCAATCTAGGGCTTTAAGATTCCTGAAAAAATAATTATTTTATAAAAACAAGTAACCTTAAGAAAGAAAGAGTTTCCTAAATAGAGCTAATACAAGTTACCACTAATTTAGTAATTTACAAATTACTAAATTAGTAGAGAAAAAATTATCATGGATGATCACTTTGTAGGTTATATAAATGTCTAATCACTATAGTGTAAACCTGAAACTAATACATGGAAGTATAATACTGTATGTCAACCATAATTGAAAAATAAAAAAATTAAATTTAAAAAATTAAAAGAATATAAAAACAATGTTATCATGTAACCATCTTACCAGTCAAGTTCATACTTATTAATAAATGTATTTAAAAGGAAAGTAACAACCACACTTTGAAAATTTAGCTAGTCAACAAACTTTTCTCATAAAACTCACTCACATGAACATTTCAAATTTCACCTAAATTTCTACCTGATACTAGAAACCTGTCTCTTTTCCCCCAGAGCCAGAGCCACGCTTTTCCAATTACAGTGCAATGTTTGGAAATCCCTTAATCTCTAAATAAAAACTCTCTATGGATTCCATAGGAATAATTTCTGTGTGGGTTGTGCAACTTTAACTCTGCCACAATCTTTAGTCTAAAAGACCTGTCAACTTAGAGGGAAAACAGTCCATTTATTTTTCAAGCCTGCTCAAAAAATAATAATAATCAGTCCAGCTTACATGGGTGGGGGAGGCATGTTTCATTTCTCATTCTGAGTAATTCCCTATTGCAAACAATGCATCTTTTGTGAGAATCTTCTTGCTGAAATTCCAAAAATGTCTTCAAATCCCCAAATATTTCTAAATTATCATATGACTTGAAAAAATGCAAACAGTAAAACTTCTCTGTGATATCAAGTATCATTATATTAAATTAATGCAGGTTTTTTATCACCACAAAGTAATTAATACATTGATTATGAAGAAACACCAAGAAAGGTACCATAGTACTATGAGATTAGTCTTTGCATTAAAGGAATTAAGTGCCCTGAAGTGTGTCCTTATTTAGAAGACCAAGTAATTATCTACATGAAATTTATCAATAATTAATGTGACTACCTTAATGCACCTTAACTAAACTCCCTTGTGAATCATTCTCACTCAATACCATTAAAGTTTAAAGTTATAAGAAACTTAGATGTGATATCAACAGTGAGAGCTTTCAGGCTTGGATCTTTTCCCCAGGTCCTGTCACCTAGTCCTATGTCTCTGAATACCAGTTATGCGATGCTGTTGACTCTAAAGTTTATTTCTCTAACTTGATCTTCTCCACTGTTCTCTGTTTCCACTCACTAAACCTCTAGTTTGAATCTTCCACTTGTGTATACATCTAATGAATATTTTAAACTTAAAACTTCCAAGAGTCAACTATTCCAACTTGTAAAATTCACTCCTCTACTAATTGTTTATGTTGGGGTAAAAAAAGAGCTACCATCTACTCTATGGCACAGATTTAAAAATCTACAAGTTGTCCGGGATTCCTTGCTTACCCTCATCTTCTCCACACAAGTCCTGTTTGTTCTAGCTGTAAAATATAATTCTCTCCATTCGCACTGCTACCACCCTAGGCCAAACCACCATCATTTCCTGCCCAGCAAACTGCAGTAGTCTGTGAAATACATCACTGTTTTATCCTTGCCCCTTCCCATTCCATTTTCCAAACAGCAGCCAGAGTAATCTTTTGAAACAATAAATCACTTCATGCCACTCTGCTGAATCCAGCCTCTTCTCATCCCAGTCTCATCTTCACATCCACGGACCTGTCAGAGGTCTGTCATAGCCGACAAACAAAATCTTATTGCTAAATCTTAAAAAGTTTCAGTGACACATTAGGTTTATGAAACTAAAGGGCAAAACAAGATAAATAAAAATATTAAAGCATGCAGAATACATACATATAGGAATCAACTAGATCATATACCTCTGACATAGATTGCATTTATGTCACTTAATAATACAACAGTAATTGTAATGCACTTCTATATATGTACTTTTAAATAAGCTCAATTAACCAAGGGAATTCATCAACACTCATTCCAAACAACCATGTTTAATGATATCTTTAAGAATTAAAAGTCTGAATCTTGTCATTAATTTTTAATGCAGTGTATATAATAAACTCTAGGCACTGATTAAGCTATCTAATTGTGTATGCATTCGTCTACCAAAAACTTGTTGTAATTCAGCAGCATCATTAACTCTAATGGTCACTGCTGAAAATGAGGATGTTGTTAATATCGTGGCCATGAGCATTAGCACATTAAAGAAACTTTCCCACCCCATCCCCAGGTTTACTTTTGCTTTGACAAAAGAGAAAAGTATTTAACGTGATCTGATAATGATGTATAGCAGCAGCACTTGAAAAAGCAAAGACAATCTCTTTATTCTCCAGTAGAGGAATATATGAATTAATTCCATACTGTAGGACATAATGTGGCTATGAAGAAATATTTTCAGTATATGAATATAAAGTTTTCCAAGTTACATTATTAGGTAAAAAAGGAAATTAGGTGATAATTCTATTTTAAAAGATGAACAAAAATCACTCTATAATATGTGCATAAGCCATTTTTTAATAATATAAAAAGTATGAAAAAAAATGTTTCCCCAAAATCTAAGTAACAAAATAAACTGATGAATGGAGTGGATCCCAAGACATGGAAGCATGGAACAGAGTGTAGAGTCTCAGAGGGAAGGTGGGGAAGGGTCGGTGGGTAGGAGGTAATCAACCAAAGATCTTGTATGCATATATGCATAACCCTTGAACACAGATAATAGGGTGCTAAAGGCCTGGGGGCAGGGGTAGAGGAGTGGGAGGGGCGGGAGCAGGCTAGAGGGGATCAATGGGGGGGAAAAGGGGACATGCGTAATACTTTCAACAATAAAGAATTATAAAAAAAAAAGTTTCCCAAACTGTGAACATCATTTACCTGAGACTGGATGGCAAAGGCATAGATCAATTTTTCCTTATTATTGTTGCATTTTACTTTTATACATTTTACTTTTATAATTGTTATAAAATCTAAAAAGAAATATTATCTCTCAACATCACTTGGAAATTAAAAGTCCCAGAAAAAAAGACCTCCCCTGAAACTAAAATATCTATATAACATTATTCACCAGATTAATAAAGTTAGCTCAAGGAATCATTGGTATGTTCTCTAATTCTTGCAATAATGCTACAAGATAAGCATCATTATTTTCATTTTATAGGTGAGGAAATTAAGGTTCAGAGAGGTTAGGTATTATTCCTAAAGTCACATAGTTACCAAGTAGCAGAAGCTAATTTGAATGCAAGTCTGGCTCTAAAGTTTAGCTTGGACTATAAAATATTACTTTTTAATATTTATAGCCTATTTAATACATTTACAGAGCATTCCAACACTGTAAATATTACAAAAGACTAAGTATTATATAGCAGACTCTCTACTTTTAAGAGAAGGTGAAGGGATTAGCCAAAGAACATAAATGCATAACCCATAGACACAGATAACAATGTTGTGATAGCCAGAAGGAAGGGGAGGAGGAGGGGACATCTGTAATAGTGTCAACAATAAAAATAGATTTAAAATATTAAGGAAATATTGTATCTTGAGAGAGATGACAGAGCCAATTGAAGAGTAACATAGTATTCAGTAACCAAGGCATGATGGAAGGAGCCACATCTATTTCATTAATTTCTGCTTATCTCCATGGCTTTCATTCACTGGGTGCTTAACAAGCATCTATAAAATGAATGGTCTTTTGTTATGTAATATAAATGTATTAAAAGGTCCTATAATAATCTAATGTGTTCTGCACAAAGCATATGCAGATACTGTGTCAATCCAATGTGGACCAAACACAAACCATGAAGCATTTCTCTTCATTCAGAGCATTAATACTACTCTAAGCACACAACCTCATGTGACCTCTTTTGACATGAGAAAACACTTATGAGCTGGCAGGCTTGGGGGCAAGCATTATCCATGGTCCTGAAACAAGAGACCTCTGGATAAAGCTCACTGGCATTTTTAGCTGTTTCTCATCTCAAACTCCCAGAAGCCATATGTCAATTGAACAGAACTAAGTTGCACATAGTTAAAATGCCCATTGTTACCCAAAGCAATATCCAGATTTAATGCAATCCCCATCAAAATCCCAATGACATTTTAAAAAGAAATAGAACAAAAAAATAATCAGATTTGTAGGGAACAACAACAAAAAAAGCCCAACTAGCCAAAGTAATCTTCAAGGGGGGAAAACGAAACTGGAGGTATCACACTACCTGACTTCAAATTATACTACAGAGCAATGATAATCAAAACAGCATAGTATGGGCAGAAAAACAAGACACCGAGACCAATGAAAAAGATTTGAGAGCCCAGAGGTTTGCCCACATATATATAGGCAAGTAATTTTGACAAAGGGGCCAAAAATATACAATGGAAAAAAGAAAGACTCATCAATAAAAGGTGCTGGGAGAATTGGAAAGCCATATGCAAAAGAATGAAACTAGATTACAGTTTGTCCCCTTGCACAAAAATTAATTCAAAATGAATCAAAGACCTAAGTATAAGATCTGAAACAATAAGTTACATAAAAGAAAACATACATACTAAACTTATGGACCTTGGTCATAGAGAATATTTTATGAATTTGATCCCAAAGGCAAGGGAAGTAAAGGCAAAAATAAATGAATAGGATTTTATCAAACTAGAAAGCTTCTGCACAGCAAAAGAAACCACAAACAAAACAAAAAGGCAGCCAAACGAATGGGAGATATTTGTAAACAATAGCTCCAACAAGGGTTAATATCTTAAATATATAAAGAATTCATACAGATATATGGAGGAAAAATGGCGACGGAATAGAGTCGGGTTTGGAGTCTGTTCCTGGGGCGGAGAGTCGGAGCAGCAGAGGCTCGCAGAGGGAGTGTATGTGGGCAAGCCAAGGGACAGCTAAACTCCAGGAGAAGGCGGGGGAGTGCTGGGCAGTGTTCCTCTGACCGCGCAGCACCCACAGGGGCTGGGTCCCCTCCTGGAGCTGCGGGCTCGCCGGGCGCCTCGCCATCTTGCAAGGAAAGGAGGATTTTAGGGGAAACCTGACTTTCCGCGACAACTGCTAACACTGAACTGCTGGGAGCACCAGACCACCGGTCCCCTATCAGCGCAAACATTTGGATTCAAAGAAACTCTTCACTGCACCACGGGAAGGTCAGATTTTGTCTGAAATAAGCTGCGGTTTCTGATCCCCGCGGTGGGTGAGGGAGGCGCTGGGTGAGGGAAGCGCGGCAGCCGCAGGACCGGCAGGAGCCGGGAGGTCTGTGCCTAGAAAAATCAGCGGCAGTTGGAACTGCCGTGATCCGTGAATGAGGAGGGGGGTCTTCTGAGCTGCTAACAGAAGTGACCTCTTGAAAGCAACTCATTTTAATCTGACGAGGAGGGTCAGACTAAGAATTTTCAAAGGAGTGCAGGCTCCTTAGTCTGGGGCACAGACCCACGGTCCGCACACCTGGGCTCTTTCCGACTCTGATTGCTAAGCCCAATACAGAGGTAAACCCAGGTGGAAACCCTGAAAGACTGCAGGGGGAAGGTGTTTTTTCGGAACCTGGGGCCAGAGCTGCGTGTGACCATCAGAGAGGCAGCTCTGAGGCGCACATCTCCACAAACCGGTAGTGAGTGCCATAGAAGGGGAAAAAAAAAAAAAAGAAAAAAGAGCTAGAGAGGCCCGGAAGTCAATTCAGAAACACTGCCACCCAGGGGCTGAAACGCTAATTGTCTCTGGTGTAATCAAAAATAAATACGAGAAATTAAGATAGGGCTGGCTTAAAAAGCAGGACTGGCTTCCAACACTGAGGAGCCCTGGAATGAAGCTGAACTGAAATACCGCCCAGACTGGGAAAAAGGCGTACCAAACAGAATAATAGAGGAAGTGAATGACAGCCGCTACTGCACATTTTAGTCTTCCTATTTTTTAATTTTCAATTCTTTTTTCAATTTTTTAAATTTTTTATTCTCATATTTTTTTATTTTCATTTTTTGCATCTTTTACTTAAGAAACTAATATTTTTTTCTTCTTCCTCACTTGATTTTCACCTTTTTAATTATTACATTTTTATTTTCAATCAGCACTATTATTACTATTATTTTACTTTTTTTTTTTTTAATGTCATTTGATTTTCTCTTTCTTTTATTTTTGGATTAGTGTCCTACATTCGATTTGCATCTTTCCCTTACAATCGCTTTACCCTATCTCAAAGCTAACATTATGCCATCACTCTCCTAACCTTTCCCCTTTTGCTCCCAGTTTATCTTAACCCTTTCTGGCTTTAGATTTTCCCTACTTTTTCAGTTTACTCCCTGCTAAAACTTCACCCTACTTATATATCTAATTCCCAACCCCCTGCTCCAAATCCATACAAACCTCTCTCTACGCTACCTTTAAAAAATTATTTTTCTCTCGGGCCTTTTGTTGTTGTTTGCTTGAATGTTGATTAGATTGAATTTTTATGCTTTTTTATGAGATTGTTTAGATTATTCTTTTTGTTGGTTTGGTTGGTTCTTTTGTTTGCTTTGTTTTTGTTTGTTTTTTACTTTTGTTTTCCCTTGCCTCACTTGATATTAGCTGCTGGTGCAGTTTGTATTAATCTCCAGGCTCGTGTTGCTGGAATTTGCTGGGAATAGTGGTTGTTCTAGTGGAGTTTACTCCCCATATATATAGTTTGTTCTCCTTTTCTCTCTTAGTATCATTCTTGTCTCTCTTACTTTTTTTTTCTTTTCTTTTTCTTTTCTGTTATTTCTTTTCTTTCTTTCTGCTCTTTTCCCAAGTTCAGATTCACACTCTTTGTTGTTGTTTTTTTCTTCGTTGTTGTTCTTTCTTTTTACTCTCCCTCTTCCACTCCTATTCCCTAATTTGTCTTTCTCTGGTGGTTACCTCTATTGGAGGTTATTAATATCGTGAATACAATTCTGTTCAGTGCCTTGTCTGTTGTGCCTGGTTGTGTTGTATTTTATACCTTTAAATCAACGCCAGAGAGAGAAATCTATATAACCAGACATCCGGAGAAGAGAGACCATGGGGAGACAAAGAAACAGCCCAAACAGGAAAGAGAAGCAGGCATCACCAGAAAAGGAAGTAAACGATTTAGAGGCAAACAACCTATCAGAGAAAGAATTCAGAGAAATGGTCATAAAGTGGCTGAAAAGGATGGAAGACAAATTCGACAATATGAGTAAGAACCAAGAAGAAATGAAGAAGAACCAAGAAGAAATGAAAAGTGACATCGCTGCTGTAAAGAACTCAATAGAAAGCATCAAGAGTAGACTAGATGAAGCAGAGGACCGTATAAGTGAGCTAGAAGACAAGATGGAAAAAAATACCCAATTACAACAGCTTCTAGAAACAAAAATTAGAAAGATTGAGGAGAGCGTAAGGGAACTTCAGGACAATACAAAACAAAACAACATCAGGATAATAGGGGTGCCAGAAGGAAAGGAAACTGAGCAAGGAATAGAAAACCTGTTTGAAGAAATAATAACAGAAAACTTCCCTGATATAGGGAAGAAAAAACCCACACAAATCCAAGAAGCTCACAGAGTTCCAAGCAAAATGAACCCCAAAAGACCGACGCCAAGGCACATTATAGTTAAGTTGGCAAACACCAACGACAAAGTAAGAATCTTACAAGCGGCCAGAGAGAGACAGACAGTTACATACAAAGGAACCCCCATCAGACTAGCAACTGATTTCTCAACAGAAACTCATCAGGCCAGAAGGGAATGGAATGAAATATACCAAGTCATGCAAAGGAAGGGTCTAAATCCAAGAATACTGTACCCAGCAAGGCTATCAATCAAAATTGAAGGTGAAATCAGGAGCTTCAGAGACAAAAAAGGACTAAGGGAGTTTATCACCACCAAACCAGCAATGAAAGAAATGCTAAAGGGTCTGCTGTAAAAAAAAGAAAGAAATAGGAAGCAAAGAAGGTACACGGGGGTATAGAATAAAAATGGCGTCAAATAAGTACCTATCAATAATAACTTTAAATGTAAATGGATTGAATGCCCCAATCAAAAGACACAGGGTAACAGACTGGATAAGAAAACAAAACCCAGATATCTGCTGTCTACAGGAAACCCACCTCAAAAAAAAGGATGCATACAGACTGAGAGTAAAGGGATGGAAAAAGGTTTTCCAGGCAAATGGAAATGAAAAAAAAGCTGGGGTTGCAATACTTATATCTGACAAATTAGATCTCAAAGTGAAGGACATAACAAGAGATAATGAAGGCCACTTCATAATACTAAAGGGAGAAATCCAACAAGAAGAAATAACTCTGGTAAACATATATGCACCCAATACAGGAGCACCAAGATACATTAAAAAACTCCTGGAAGATATCAAAGGAGAGATTGACAGTAATACAATCATAGTAGGAGACTTCAATACCCCACTATCACCATTGGACAAATCCTCTAAACAAAAAATCAGCAAAGAAACATCAATCCTAAATGACTCACTAGAACAGATGGAATTAATCGACATCTTCAGAACATTTCACCCCAAAGCCACAGAATATACATTCTTCTCAAGTGCACATGGGTCATTTTCAAAGATAGACCATATGTTAGGACATAGGCAAAGTCTCTCCAAATTCAAGAAGATAGAAATCATATCAAGTATCTTCTCAGATCACAGTGGCATAAAACTGGAAATCAACTACAATAAAAACAACCCAAAGAAATCAAACACTTGGAGACTAAACAGCATGTTATTAAACCATGACTGGGTTACCAAAGACATCAAGGAAGAAATAAAAAACATCATGGCAACAAACGACAATGAAAACACAACAATCCAAAATCTATGGGACACAATGAAAGCAGTCCTGAGAGGGAAGTTCATAGCTCTACAAGCCTACTTCAAAAAACAAGAAACAATGGTAATAAATTACCTAACCCAACAACTCAAAGAGTTAGAGAGAGAGCAACAAGATAAGCCCAGTGTAAGCAGAAGGAAAGAAATAATAAAGATCAGAGCGGAGATAAACGACATAGAGACCAAAGAAACAATACAAAAGATCAACAAAACCAAGAGCTGGTTCTTTGAAAGGATAAACAAGATTGATGGACCTCTAGCCAGGCTCACCAAGAAGCAAAGAGAGAGGACCCAAATAAACAAAATCAGAAATGAAAGAGGTGAAATAACAACAGACCCCGACGAAATACAAAGGATTGTTACAAAATACTACGAACAACTCTATTCCAACAAACTGGACAACCTAGAGGAAATCGACATATTCCTAGAAAAATACAACCTTCCAAAACTCAATCAGGAAGATTCTAAACAGCTCAACATGCCAGTAACTATGGAAGAAATTGAAGCAGTCATCAAAAAGCTTCCGGCAAACAAAAGCCCGGGGCCAGATGGCTTCACAGGAGAGTTTTATCAAACTTTCAAGGAAGAACTAAAACCTATCCTCCTCAGACTATTCCAAAAAATTCAAGAGGAAGGAACACTTCCAGGCTCCTTCTATGAAGCCAGCATCACCCTAATACCAAAACCAGATAAAGACAACTCAATGAAAGAGAATTACAGGCCAATATCCCTCATGAACATTGATGCCAAAATCCTCAACAAAATTCTAGCAAATCGGCTCCAGCAGTACATCAGAAAGATCATACACCATGACCAAGTAGGATTTATTCCAGGAATGCAAGGATGGTACAATATCCGCAAATCAATAAACGTGATACATCACATAAACAAATTGAGAGATAAAAATCACATAGTCATATCAATAGATGCAGAAAAAGCATTTGACAAAATCCAACACCCTTTCTTGATAAAAACTCTCAACAAGGTGGGAATAGAAGGCTCATACCTCAACATAATAAAAGCTATTTATGATAAACCCACAGCAAACATCATACTCAATGGGCAAAAACTAAAACCATTTCCCCTAAGAACAGGAACAAGACAGGGATGCCCACTCTCACCACTTCTATTTGACATAGTACTGGAAGTATTAGCTATCGCAATTAGGCAAGAAGAAGAAATAAGAGGCATCCAAATTGGAAAAGAAGAAGTGAAGCTGTCCTTATTTGCAGATGACATGATATTGTACATAAAAAACCCAAAAGATTCCATCAAAAAACTAATAGACTTAATAAATGAATTCGGCAATGTAGCGGGATACAAAATTAACGCCAAGAAATCTATGGCTTTTCTATAGACCAATAATGAACTTACAGAAAGAGAGACTAAAAAAGCAATCCCATTTACCATCGCACCAAAAAAATTAAGATACCTAGGAATAAACTTAACTAAGGAGGTAAAAGACCTATACGCAGAAAACTACAGGACACTGAAAAAAGAGATAGAGGAAGACGTAAACAGATGGAAGAACATACCATGTTCCTGGATTGGTAGAATCAACATCATTAAAATGTCCATACTACCCAAAGCAATCTACAGATTCAATGCACTCCCCATCAAAATACCAACAGCATATTTCACAGACCTAGAAAGAACTCTCCAAAAATTCATCTGGAATAAAAAAAGACCCCGACTAGCCTCAGCAATCCTCAGAAAGAAGAATAAAGTAGGTGGGATCTCAATACCAGATTTCAAGCTGTATTACAAAGCCACTGTTCTCAAAACAGCCTGGTACTGGCACAAGAACAGACATATTGATCAATGGAACAGAATAGAGAACCCAGATATCGACCCAAACCACTATGCTCAATTAATATTTGACAAAGGAGGCATGAACATACAATGGAGTCAAGACAGTCTCTTCAATAAATGGTGTTGGGAAAACTGGACAGATACATGCAAAAAAATGAAACTAGATCACCAACTTACACCATACACAAAAATAAACTCAAAATGGATACAGGACTTAAACATAAGACGGGAAACCATAAAAATACTAGAGGAATCCACAGGCAACAAAATCTCAGACATATGCCACAAGAACTTCTTCACTGACACTGCCCCTAGGGCAATGGAAGCTAAAGAGAAAATTAACAAATGGGACTACATCAAAATAAAAAGCTTTTTTACAGCAAAAGAAACCATCAACAAAACAACAAGAAAGCCCACTGCATGGGAAAACATATTTGCAAATGCTATCACTGATAAAGGTTTAATCTCCAACATCTACAGGCAGCTTATGCAACTCAATAAGAGGAAGATAAATGATCCAATAAAAAAATGGGCAACAGACCTAAACAGAATATTTTCAAAAGAAGACAGAAGGAAGGCCAAGAGACACATGAAAACATGTTCAAAGTCACTTATTATCCGAGAGATGCAAATCAAAACAACAATGAGGTACCATCTCACACCTGTCAGAATGGCTATCATCAACAAATCAACAAACAACAAGTGTTGGCGAGGATGCGGAGAAAAAGGAACCCTCGTGCACTGCTGGTGGGAATGCAGACTGGTGCAGCCACTGTGGAGAACAGTATGGAGTTTCCTCAAAAAACTGAAAATGGAACTCCCATTTGACCCAGTAATCCCACTCCTGGGAATATATCCGAAGAAACTAGAAAAACCAATCAGAAAGGATATATGCACCCCTATGTTCATAGCAGCACAATTTACAATAGCTAAGATTTGGAAACAGCCTAGGTGCCCGTCAGCAGATGAGTGGATCGGAAAACTGTGGTACATCTACACAATGGAATACTATGCTGCCATAAAAAAGAAGGAATTCTCATCATTTGCAGCAACCTGGATGGAATTGGAGAACATTATGCTATGTGAAATAAGCCAGTCAATGAAAGAAAAATACCACATGATCTCACTCATTTAGGGATAGTAAAGAACATTATAAAGTGGTGAACAAAAAGATAGATACAGAGACAGTAAAGCATCAAACAGACTTTCAAAGTACAGGGGGAAAGTTTGGGAAAGGTGGGGGAGTTATGAAATCAAACGAAGGACTTGTATGCATGCATATAAGCATAAACAATGGACGCAAAACTCTGGGGGGGGAGGGCATGTGTGGGTGTGGGGTGGGGGGGGTAATAGTAAGATATGTACACATATAATACCTCAATAAAAATATTAAAAAAAAAAAAAAAAAAAAAAAAAAAGAATTCATACAACTCAATACCAAGCAAACAATCCAGTTAAAAAATGGGCAGAGGAACTGAACAGACACTTCTACTAAAAGGACATAGAAGTGGCCAGATATATAAAAAGATGCTCAACTTCACTAGCTATTAGGGAAATGCAAATCAAAACTGCAATGAGATACCACCTCACACCTGTCAGAATGCCTACTATCAACAAGACAAGTAATAACAAGAGCTGAAGAGGTTGTGGAGGAACCCTCATTCACTGCTAGTGGGAATCTAAATTGAAACAGCCACTATGGAAAACAGTATAGAGGTTCCTCAAAAATTGAACTGTAGACTCTAAACCTATATGATTTTGCAAATCAACTCACAATAAATTCAATAAGTAAAATAAAATAAAATGCTTAGAAAAAAATTAAGAATAGAGTTACCATATGACCCAGCAATTCATCTTCTGGTTATCTTCCCGAATAATTTAAACATTTATTTGTGAAGACATATGCAACCCTGTGTTAATTCCCAGTGGCCAAGATGGAAACAACCAAAGTGTCCTTTGGTAGATAATTGTATAATGAAGATGTGGTACATATATACAATGGAATACTATTCAGCCATAAGAAAATATGAAATACTGCCATTTGCAACAATCTGAATAGACCCTGAGGATATCATGCTAAGTGAAATGAGTCAGTCAGAAAAAGCTAAGCAACATATGATTTCACCCACATGTGGGATATAATACTAAAACTCATAGACACAGATAACAGTATGGTAGTTACCAGAGGGAAGGGGGTGGAAGTAGTAAAAGGTAAAGGAGGCCAAATATATGGCAATAGAAGATTATTTGACTTTGGATGGTGGGCACACAATGCAATACAGATCATGTATCAGAAATGGACACTTGAAACCTATAAAATGTTATAAACCACCCTGGCCAGTTTAGCTCCATGGTTAGAGCGTAAGCCCACGGACCGAAGGATCATGGGTTCAATTCCCAGTCCAGAACACTTACCTATGTTGTAGGTTCCCTAGTCCTGCTAGGGGCTCTAGCGGAAGGCAACCAATCAATGTGTCTCTCTCATGTCGATGTTTCTATCTCTCTTTCCCTCCCCCTCGTCTCCCTCTCTCATTCTCTCAAGAAATCAATGAAAAATAAAAAGAATGTTATAAACCAGTGTCACTAAAATAAATTTAATTTTAAAAATATAAATAAGTAACTAAATATAAGGTATTAGGCCTGGAAATACACTCAAGTGAAAAAGACAAATCTGCATGCCTTCCAAAGGGTCTTTCATTCTACTTGAAGCAACTGTGCCTGTTTTCCAAACAGTAAGAATTGGTATGAGGAGCACGCTCACAGGTCAGGTCACTTTCTATACAGCCTCTTCAGGCTCACATGCCAGAATCTATGTGGTTTATAGTTGCATGATCCTAAGAAAATTATTTTAAAACATTTTGGATTCTCAAGCAAGTGGCTCTGCTGAGACTGCATCTAGCTGACTATCTAAAACAGGAACTCAGAAAGAAAACATAAAATCAGCAACAGCTTTTTTTCAGCAGACATATCTTATGCTTCTCATTTGGTTATTTTACGTGTCAAAAAGAATGTTTGTATATACATATATTCAGATTTAATACAAGTCATTGCCTCTTTCATTATCTGCTATTAGGATAATCACTACTTAAAGAATTTTAAATCTATTGTATTTAAAGATAGTTCCCCAACCTATAAATTATATAATACATAATTTGCTCATGTAAAATTGGGAGAGACTCATCCATTCATTCACTCAATAACTTACTCAAATGAGTATTTAAAAACTCATTATGTATCAAGCAATGTGCCAGGCACTCAATTTTTAAAATATTCCAATGCTAAGCAATTTTTATATACAATTATTCTAAGTATCCACTGAAGAAACTATAAAAATAATTTTGATGACTGCATAACAGTCTGAAGAATCCGTGTTTATAAAACATTTCAGTATCTTATCCAATATCTATTAAATACTAGTACTAATGTTTCATCAGCTGAATGTACTGCTAAATACTTTTACTTTTCAAAATCATAAATAAATTCTGACAAATGTAAAAGATCATTAGCTACAATGAAATCCTTAAGACCTACTATGAAATCAGTACTCAATGGGATATTAATTACCTTCAGAAACATACATTTCAGTTGATTACCCTTGAGAAAGACATAAATGTTACAAGATCACTGCTGCTAGAGAGATGTCTTGCTTTTGAAATAATGAGGAAAGGGATAAATGGGCTTTTCTTTTTCTTTGCTTTTCTTTAAAAAAAAAGGCTATAAAGATACTTTATCTACTTACAATTTTACTGAAAAATAAAAGCAGGACTCTCAAATAATTAGATCCTCCTTGTCTTAGAAATTTTACACCCATAATTTTTTTAAATTTTTCTTAAGCAATAATTAAGATCTTGCACAAATAGTTATCCATAGAAATGTGCCTGAAACACTGTTTATAATAGCTAAGTAACTGGGGGAAAACTGCTTAGTGGGAAAATATATTCAACTATAGTGCACATACCTGAGTCTCTCTATGTGCATTATGTTTAATATATAACACATAATATGTACAATAGTATATGTTATATTGTTTTCATTAATTGCAACTGAGTCTAATAATATATACCAAGATGCAAAATATATATATATCTGAGATCATTGGTGGTAGATTTCTTTCATTTTTGCTTGTCTGAATGTTCAGAATTTTATAACTTTCTATAGCATGTCTTTACTGTTTTTATAATAAGAAAAACATTATTTGACCCATATTTTTAAAAATTCAAAAACTTGATGCTGAGGTTTTATAACTTTTAAGCATACCATATATACTTTATCGATTAGTCCCTCCACAATTTGTGAGCCTTATGAAATATAAATTTTAAAGCTCTCCCTAGTACCTACAATAAATTCTGTACTATGGAATTCTTTCTATTTACTGGTTTAAATACATAAGCTAATGTTTTCAACCATTTAATGTTCATCTCCATCCAAGCAACACATCATGTCTTTTTTATAGTATTCAAAAGTTTAACAAATAAATTCTAAAAACAAAACAGTAATCTCAATTTGTAATACAAAGCTAATGTTTCCACTTTGGTGTCGCAGGTTGGCAGACACTCTGCCTCACTGTATGTACAATGTCAAGAAGCCACAGAGGAAGAAGGAAAATTACTGTTGTTTTCTATAAAATCACTGTAGTATCAGAACCGAAATGCCATGCGTCACTTCAAATCCTCTGTGACTCACACCTTAATCTAGCCATGGATGCAGCCATGGCCCCTCGCCTCCAGACTGGACTGGGACCCTCTCACTTCCTGCCCAAGCTTCTCTGATGCCTTAGGCTAGGAAGCTTGCAGGAACATGCTGCTCACTAACAGAATCAAAATCAGAATTGATAGGGAACTCAACTCCTCTTGACCACCATGTGGTAATCCAGACTGAGTTCACTGCATGATAATCTCAAAACTATTATACTCACTGACTGCTAACTTGTTTGTCATTTGGCTTTTCCATCATCTGCTGAAACCTCCATGAACAAAGGGCTCATGCCTGCTTTATTTATCATTATATATCCTGCCCCTAATGGGTGCCTGGCATACTATGCATGTAATATAGATTGTGTTGGGCATCTCCATACCACCCTCAGCTTCCATGATTCCACTAGAAGAACTCGGAGAGTTTAGAAAAGTTGTTATACTCATGGCTATGGTTTATTACAGCAAAAGGATAGAGATTATTATCAGCAAAGGAAAGGGGCACATAGAGCAGAGCCCCAGAGAGACCAGGCACAAGCTTCCAGTTGTTCCTTCTTCGTGGAGCCATATATACAGCATTTAATTCTCCTAGCAAAGATGTGTGACCACAGGCATTAAATATTGTCAATGAAGGAAGCTCATCTGAGCCTACTGCCCAGGGTTTTTATTGGGGGTCAATCACAAAGGCATGAAACACCCATGTAACTGACACTGGCTATTCAGTATGTGTCCAGCCCCTTGAGAGGTTTAACTGAAACAGCATTGCTCAAGCCCTATCCCCATAAATCACACATTTAGTATAAACCATCTGCTGTGGCCCAAAGCCCCAGGTATAAAAAGATACTCTTATCAGGCAAGATATTTCAAAGGTTCGCTCTCAGGAGCTTGTTAGAAGCCGGTCTTTTCTTTGAACCTGCAAGGTTTGAGCATCCCCAAGTCTGATGAGCCGACCCTTCACTGTGTGTAGATGTTTGCTGACTACTGAGTGAATGAAATGTGACAAATGTTATGAAAGGAGAAGAGGAGAGTTCTTTAAGGGTAAATAGCAAGAGATTTAACTTTATTTGGGGGTTAGGGAATGTCTCTCTCTAGACACAAATTTAAACTGTAGGCTGGGAGATAAATGGAAGCTACCCAATTTTAAAATGGGCAATATGAAGAGAAAATAAAAAGGGAGGTGACAGTGTTGGAGATAGCTTACAGGACAAAGTGAATTAGCAGGATGTGAAAAAACCTGGAGACCCATTTATCATTTTCAAATTACCACCCATTCTCTGTAAAGAATACACATTGATGTTTATAGAGAAGAGAAATTCTCTGCATACATTTATTTTAGATGCATCATTTAAATTCTATGCCAAGAACAAACAACCTCTTCCTCTGACCTATAAAATTTAGGCCTCAATCTTTCCTTAGTCTTCCCTGGCAGTTCATAAATTTAAAAAATATGTACTGAGATTTACTATGTACATCATGCAGGGTGTTCTCAATACAGCAGTAAACTTCAATCCTTACCCTTAATAAGGCATTTTGTCTAAAATAAATCAGCACAGCCTGACCGGCATGGCTCAGCACTTGAGCATAGACCTATGAACCTCGAAGTCATGGTTTGATTCCCAGTCAGGGTACATGCCCAGGTTGCAGGCTTGATCCCCAGTGTGGGGTGTGCAGGAGGCAACCGATCAATGAATCTCTTTCATCATTGATGTTTCTGTCTCTCTGTCCCTCTCCCTTCCTCTCTAAAATTAATAAAAATATATCTTAAAATAATAGTAATAATAATAAAAATGAATCAGCATAGTTTTATAAATTGTGAGAGTATGAAATAAAGAAAAAAACTATAAATTGGGATAATAGGTACAACCAAATTTATATCATTTAGATTGGGGTGGCAAGGACATCCTCTCTAAGGAACAAAATGTGAACTAAAAGGTACAGAGGAGTGAGCCAGATAAAGCAGTCCTAGAAAATATCTCTGGCCCCTGGGAAGACCCAGAATGGGAAATAAATTGGTATGACAGGAACAGAAAGGAAGCCAGTATTTCTGGGGTATACTATCCTATCTAATAAAAGGGTAATATGCAAATTAACTGTCACTCCATCACAAAGATGGTGGTGCCCATAACCACAAGATGGCGGCGCCCAGTCCTCTCAGCCCCACCAGAGTCCCCCAGTCCTGGGGGAATGGCCGCTGAGAGCAGGCAGCACGAGTGGCCTGGCAGAATGCTTGCTTCATCACCATGGTGACGAGGCAAGCGTTCCACCCCGGCCACGGAGGGCTTCTGGGCAGTGGGCACAGAGTGGGGGGTTGGGGGGTGAACACTTGCATTGTCCAGCCACGGATGGGCCTCTGGGCCGTGGAGAGCCTCTGAACAGCGGGTGCAGAGCGGCCAGGCCCCGCAGAGAGCTGCTGGCACACGGATTCATGTGCAGAGCTACTAGTATAGTATATATGAGGGAAATTGGTTATGGAGGAAGTGGAAAGGAAGGGTCAAATGATGGAAGTCCTTCTGGGCTGACAAGAATGTGCCTTTAATTTTCAATGCAAGGCCACAGTAGAGTTCTAGAACTGTTCACACCCTGTTTGGGAAGAGTTCCTAATAGCTTTTGGCTGTGGCCAGCCATGAGCCCCACTGCTGCCTTGCCTGGAAATGACTGTTTCAAA
Source organism: Eptesicus fuscus (assembly GCF_027574615.1). Lineage (NCBI taxonomy): Eukaryota > Metazoa > Chordata > Mammalia > Chiroptera > Vespertilionidae > Eptesicus > Eptesicus fuscus. Next base: position 96,332,730 of record NC_072478.1, read on the forward strand.
TACTCCAATACATATGTATACAGTGACTTTGTGCTTTCAGAGAAAGAGCAGTTTATTTTTTTTTAAATATATTTTATTGATTTTTTACAGAGAGGAAGGGAGAGTGATAGAGAGTTAGAAACATTGATGAGAGAGAGAAACATCCATCAGCTGCTTCCTGCACACCTCCTACTGGGGATGTGCCTGCAACCGAGGTACATGCCCTTGACTGGAATCGAACCTGGGACCTTTCAGTCTGCAGGCCGATGCTCTATCCACTGAAACAAACTGGTTAGGGCTGAGAAAGAGCAGTTTAAACAATGTTATCAGGACTAGTTTGGGGAAAGGGAGAGGTCCTGAGTTTACATGGCACTCTTTGAGGCAGAGCGCCTGGACCAATGTCAGATCTCCGACCCTTCTCATGGCACATTTCCCAACTACTAGCCATGCATCAACTGGTATACTGAGTAACCTCAATTTAGGCCCAGAAAAAAATATTTAATGGCCCCTCAATCTATGTATTGAGAAGTTTAAAAACTGTAAAAGAATATATCCTGTTCCTAAGTAGCTTGGGACATAGTAGGGAAGATAATACATAGACATTATCTCAAGTTCAAGCCCAGAATACAACAGAAGTCACAGGATCAAGTAGATAATAAGATTCAGAGGAGACAAGAATGGAATGAAATCAGACATTACTTCTCGAACAAAATGTTTTAGCAACAACCCAACTCTCTAATAGCCTCAACAAAAAGGTAAAGTTAGCCCCTTATCCGCAGATTCACTTTCCTTGGTTTCGTTCACTCATGGACAACCATGGTCTGAAAATATCAAATGGAAAATTCCAGAAATAAATAATTCTTAAGTTTTAAAATTGTGTGTTGTCCTGAGTACTGTGAGGAAGTCTCATGCATCTCTCTCTGTCCCACTTGGGATGTAAATCATCCCTTTGTGCAGCATTTCCACATTATATACTCCCTGCCATTAGTCACTTAGTGGCCATCTCATTTAACAGATCAACGGCTGTGGTATCTCAGTGCTTGTGCTCAAGTCATCCTTATTTTACTTCACACTGGGGCCAAAGTGCAAGAGTAGTGATGCTGGCAATTTCAATATGCTAAGGAGAAGCCATAAAGTGCTTCCTTTATGAAAGGTGAGCACAGTACAATGTTTTGAGAGAGAGGCAGACCACATTCACATAAGTCTTATTACAGTATATTGTTATAATTTTTGTTTTATTTTATTATTCATTGTTGCTGTTTATCTCTTACTGTGCCTCATTTATAAATTAAACTTTATCATATGTATGTATGTGTAGGAAAACCATAGTATATATAGGGCTAAGTATTATCTGCAGTTTCAGGCATCCACTGGGAGTCTTCAACATATCCCCCATGGAGGAACTACTGTATTGGGAACATTGGCAAAAACTCTTTAAAGATACAGATGGAGAGTTAGATGGGTTCCTTGATTTTAGCTTCTGCTAGAACAGACCAAGTTCCTGCTTCCCTCTATATAGGCTGAGAACAATTTGACATTAAAGCAGTCTGAGCTATTGCTTTCAAGCAAAGCCAGGCAAGAAAAATAAAATTTTATCAAAAAAACTCAAATCGTATAATGCCCAAACTGATGGAAATGTCTTACATTTGC